>NC_061499.1:22542552-22849762 GCF_022539355.2 Hippoglossus stenolepis | reverse complement strand
TTCAGGTTTTTATTAACGAATTAAATTATACTCTCAACAACACAATGTGTGTCCACGAACAAAAACAGAACAGGATGCTTCAGTCAGGAAGATCCAACCTCGTCTCCGCTGAAAGAGCGCAAGACCCAGAGATGAACGTGGCAAGGCTTTAGCGGCCCAGCACACCTGGCCGAGGTGTGCACTGATTCCCACTGACGCCACCTCCACCTCCACAGCTCAGGGGAAAAGAGAACAGGGACACCTAGTGTCCAGGCGAGGTGTGAAGGGGTCGCCACACTTCCCATAAGTAAGAGAGGTTCTACCGCTACATACATACACACATACCAATGTTTTTTTTTGGTAATCCCACAGACATACACATAACATACCAATGTCGGTAATACCAACCATTGTACCAACAATACCATCAGGCATATCAAGCCAAATAGCCCAAATTAATATTACAAACTAATTTACTTAACAATTTGACTCTATTTTGTAGTTTACAATACTCAATTTCTATAGTCCACTCACTCTACTCCTCTCTCATGACCTGTAGCAACTCCCGACGTCTGAGAAGCACTTTTAAGCTGCAGGCAGAGGAGACAAATAGCGACTGAGAAGACAACTGTAAAATACTCAAGAGCATGCCGAGACAATGCATCCGCCACAATGTTCTCAGAGCCCTTGATGACGAATATCCAAACAGTAGGACTGCAGAAAAGGAACTAACGCATCAATCTGCGATTAGGGCAAGGCAAGCGGAATGAAGAAAAGTAATGGGATTGTGGTCAATGTATATCAAAATGGGAACGCTAGAATCAACATAAACTTCCAAAGTGTTGTAACGCCCAGATCAGAGCAAGACTTTCTTTTCAATAACAGAATAATTGAGTTGGTGCATGAATTGAACTTTCTGGAGAAAAAAACTCACAGGGCGCCAACCCCATCACTGTCACCCCTGAAACAACACAGCACCTGATCTACGCTACTCGCATCAACCCGCAAGGCAAAAAGGACGGGTTCATGCAGTGGGTGCCAAGGAGAACAGGTGAGCACAGAACTGTTCTGACACTATCAAGGCTTGCTGGCAGGAAACCTGACCATATATATTTGGCTCTAGCTCAACAGACCTGTTGTGCGAGCAACAACAGAAGTTATAGTTCTGCAAAACTGGCATCCCACCAGCCCAAAACGCATAGAGTCTCTTCTGGTGGCCGGGCACTGGATAGTTTTTAATTGCAAACACTCTTTTGCCTGAATAGGCCGCACTTGCTCCTTGCCCTACCACTTACTCCAGATAGGTACAGTGGCTCTGGCAAACTCACACTTGCTGCTGACAGTTAGTTAAGGCCACGCTAAGCGTCAACAGCTCTTTTAATTCGGCAGACATGATCTTCCCCAGGTATCACTTCATATAAATCACCACATCATCAAGATACACAGGCACACCCCTCTCCAGCCCAGACACTACCATGCGTTCATAAGGCGCTGGGAAAGTTGTCGGGTATTCTCAATCCAAAACTCTTATCACGAATAGGAAAAACAGTCCAAATGGGTAATAAAAAGCAGAGATCTTCCTCTCTGGGACAGCGCATTGCCAACATTATCCCCTGAGCAGATCAAATTCTGTGTTAACAAAATTAGCTGAACCAACCTGATCTACACAGTTCCTCCCAGCGCGCAGCAGGTGGATAAGCATCAGTTCTTTGTTATACCATTTACTTTACGGTAGTCAGTAACAGAAACTCGAGGACTTTTATCTGATTTATCCATTAAAGCAAGCACGAGACGCCTAGCTGGAAGCTGGACGGTTCAGCAATGCGATTGTCTAGCATGTACTCTATTTCTTTTCCATTACCTTACGCGTTTTTCCTGAGATATCCCCAGTAAAACCTCTAAGGGACTGGTTGTGCATCACCATATCAATGTCATGTTGCTCCAACAAGTGTGTACAAGCAAACATCATTAAACAAACATATAGCTGTTGAGCAAAACAGACAACCCAGCAGACCGCTCCACCGGACAAATGGCCAAATACTGAACTCCAAATCACGTAGTGACTCTGAATTTTTCTTCTAACCGACCACGCAGCGGCTTCATCGGGTGGAACCACTCATCTTCCTCCTGTACAGACATCTCAGCAGCAGGTGAGCCGCCTACCAACAGTGTCTGTCATTAGCACAGGTTTCACAGTGTGTGTCATGCACACTTCCTCACAAAATGGCGAATTACCAGTATAATAAGGCTTTAAGAGATTTACATGGCAGAGCTGAGTTGACTTTCTACTGCTTTGTGTGACAGGCAGGTAATTCTGCTCAGACAACTTGCGCAAAACTGTAAAAGGGTCAGTGAATTTGGCTTGAAACGTGAACACACTAGTGGCAACAAAGCCAGAACCTGGTCACCTGGACTGAAGTTGCGAGTCTTGGCCTTACGGTCATAAATATTTTCATTTTCCTCTCTGAGCAGATGCTAAATTGTCCCTCGCCTTCTCCCCAGCAACATACAACGATAAGCCGAAACCACATAATCACAGATTAAGGGGTGGTTCAGATTGAAACAATTTCATCATGCAGTAATGTTAAAGGTCCACCGCACCGTGACCAAACACAAGCCGCTTAGACTAAAAACTCTGTACTTCCTGGAAGCAATCTCCCTCTGGCAGCCAACAACCAGGGCAAACCCTTCCTCCCAATCCTGACTAACTCTACACACAGCTACGCAACAGGAGATTTGAGTGTTTGATGAAACCTTTCCAACACCCCTTGACTCTGAGCGTGGTATGCTGAATATGTTTTACACCCAGCTGCTTCAAAACCTGGGAAAAGAGAGAGTGGATGTAAAATTTGTGCCCTGGTCACTTCTGGATCACCTTGTGGGATCCCAAAAACAGAAATAAACTGTGTTAAAGCTTCCTAACTACGGATTTATAAGTAATGGAGCATAACGGATATGCCGGATATCTCGTGGCTCTGGACACATTACTGTCAGCAAGCAATTACTTCCTCACTTTGAGCGTGGTAAGTGACCAACACACCTATTATTAAATGCTCAAAAGGCTGAGAAATGGCAGGAATGGGGAAGAGAGGAGCCGGCTTAATTGTCTGGTTTGCTTAATGTCATTTGACAGGTGAGACAAGTTTTAATATATAGCTAGGATACATCCTCTTCATGCCTGGCCAGAAAAATATCTGAGGATGTATTCATAGGTTTTTTACGAACACCCAAGTGTCCCAACTGGATCGAGGTGAGTGTCCTCAGCAATTCTTCGCGAAAACTTCGACTGGAACCACAACCGAAAAACCGGACACCGACAGCTAAGCCTCCATGAGGAACCCATTTCACCAACAACTGATCCTGACACAGATAACCAATAGCAGCACTCTTCACATCAGCATCTGATAGCACTTTTTCTCAAATAGCCTTACCAAGTGAAGGATCAGCTTAAGCTGCCTGTTTGCCAGTACGGTGTGTGAGAAACTGATAACAAAGTATCAGGCACGACACAGAGCAGGTTCCAGTCCTCTGTCATGCTCTGCTCGACTTCAGGTTCTTGGCTTTTCTCATGGCAATTCCAGTTTAGTAACTGCACAGGCCGGAACAGTTATCCGGGAAACACTGTGCACTCTCATCCGACTCTGTAGTGACAGAAGGGAGAGGATGTCACCACCGGAGATGCAGACAGCTAGCCCACACACGGCTACCACACAGATCATTCCCCAGAATAATATCCACGCTGATTACAACACACTCCGATGGCTACTTCCCCTCTGTACCAGTGCCACAGTCCAGTGCTAACCCAGCACTGGAACAGGCAACACAGTCAAACCCATTCCCTGCATCAGAATGTAATCTCCAGTGTCAGGTGTGCTGAGAAAACGGCAGCACAGAGCTCAGAATATATGAATCAAAAGCTCCAGTATCTCTCTCAGGGGATTTTCACTGGCACCTTTACATTACTGCCCATCAACGACACTTCTGACCATCAGACACAAAAAGCAGAATAATCAGATTTAATTTGGGTATGCTCACCTGAAGGCGCTTTCACCGTTCACGTGGAGCATCAACACAGGAAGGAATAGCACAGTGAGAGCAACACCCCTTGACTTAGTGTTCTGACCGGAGCCGCCAGTGCAACGGGCCACATGTCCGCGACCAGAACTACCTTTAGCCCTGATTTAATATAGGGACATTCAAGCTTTCCAATGTCCTCTTCCCTTTACAATAATTACACACCTATTCTGGACCAACTGCAGCTGAGAGCCGGGACCTCTTCTGGTTTATAAGCACGCGGGTTGCTTGCCTCTTGCCAGCGCTACTCCGCCGTGCGGAAATTACGCCGTCCCTCGGGAGCCAGTATCATCTGGAGCCCTGTACTCACTGTACTGCCACAAAGCAATAGTACTACTCATCAGCCTCGTCATACTTTTACTTTACGCTATTTACATAGCTATCTGAGAGGGCACCGTATTTTTAAATTGCTCCAGAACGATTAAATTACACAAATCGCCATAACTGTCCACTTGAAAAGAATTACACCACCGATTGAAATGAGTGTTTAGGTTCCCATGCAACCCATGTGGGGTCTGTTTACCTGATTTCCTCCCATGATCTGAATCTCTGGCGATATGCTTCAGGCACCAGTTCGTATGCTTTTAACACTGCAGCTTTAACCATCTCATAGATCTTACTATCAGCACAAATTAGGCACGAGTACCTGGGAGCCCACCTGACAACACGCACTGCAACAATAATGTTCTTTCTCGAATCTGTCCAGTCTCACTGTCGGCGACAAATGCTCAAAGAGAGAGAAGAACGGTTCACATCCCGGCTCACCAAACTGAGGAACAGACGACAACTAACATCAAAAGCGCGCGGACGGCACAAAGAGGGAGAAACAGGGACCTGGCCCCAACCTGGAGACAAACTCAGTCTGCGAACCTCCAGCTCCATTTCGTTTACTTCCATGAGTCACATATCCCGCTGTAACAGCAGCTTTACGCTGTTCCTCAAACGTTAACGAGCCTCTTCAGGAGACAGAGACTGAGCAGTAGCACCAGACTCTGGAGAAAACAGCAGTCGGGAATTTAGTGTCAATGACTCCCATTTCCAACAGATTATCACGGAGGATACTCCTGACATTCTCCTTAAACGTTATCCCCACATCCATCTTGAAATGATCAGCTATTTAATTAATTGATCCCGCTTTAACAGCTGTCTAATAATTCCTCCGACGGAGCACTCAGAAACTCCTCCACGGTAACCATGACTGAATATTAACAATTTAACTCTTTGCACCGGCGGTCACACTCCTACAGCCGTACACAGCAACACGCCACCGCAGCGCTGTCCCGCTGACTGCCTAACCAGAAACTGACTAAAGCTCCCCTTAGTCTTCAGATGCTATTGTGGTGGGTATTTACTGCACTGAATCCCGCAAACCCGGTGAAGCAACCAACCATACCCACCTGCAGCTTTGGATCGGCTCCCGAGACAACTGAAGGTAACCACTTTCACACCACACTACCGAACCCCAAAGGGAGTCCGCCCCTTCAGCCTAATCCGGGACAGAACGTGGTGCAACTTACTTAATCGCATACAGGCTCACTCGAGCTAAACGCCACCAGGAAACACCTAGCACAGTAACACAGACTTACAGAAACAAGCCAACTCAGTACAGTCAGTTCACTTACTGAACATTCTCCCCACACAACCAAACTACGCCCGCTCATTCACAAAGACACGAGGCGCACAGCTGACCAGTGTGTGACGCCACACTGCCACCTCACACACTACCGTCTTTCACAAAATCGGCCGACTCGCCTCTTTCAAGCTATTCCCATAAACGCGAGTAAATGGCGTAACGGACGAGCCCCTAGCTTGTCACAGCCCGCCCAAGGATTGTGACAAGAGGGGGAGAGATGACACGCAGTGGACTGGTTGTTTCAGGTTTTTACTAACACCCAATTATACTCAACAACACAACGTGTGTCCACGAACAAAAACAGAACAGGATGCTTCAGTCAGGCCGTGGTATCCAATCCTTATTCCGCCAAGAGCGCAAGACCCAGAGATGAACGCGTGGCGCGCTTTTTTACAGGCCCAGCACACCTGGCCGAGGTGGTGCACTGATCTTCACCGACGTCACCTACCTACAGTACTCAGGGGAAGAGAACAGGACACCTAGTGTCCAGGCGAGGGTGGAAGGGGTCGTCACACAATATAGAATATTGTGCATGTGTCCAATTGTATTAAAATTACTCCTAAAAAAAAATACAAAAAAAATAATTCTCATGGCTTTGTTTCATTAACTGTGATGATTCATTATTTTTTTAATCAACCACAAATGTTTTGTGGTAATTTATTGCTTACTTAAAAATCTGAAACTTTTTTATTCATGCATTTTCTGATGACCTCTCACGGCCCACCTGCAGTGGCTTCACGGCCCACCAGGGGGCCGCGGCCCACACTTTGGGAATGACTGATGTAGGTTAATGCACCATAAAATGATGCTTTTGGAAGCAGCTTCGTTTGGAAACAAAAGCCTGCTTGAATAACCTGCGGTGATCTGCAATCGTTTTAAAAAGAATACCTTGACATATCATTTGGACAAGAGCGTTTAACACCCATCACATATGGAAGAGTAGGATTTGTTTCATTTTTGCACAGTGTTTTGCATGTAGTGCTTGAGTTCACATAACTATGATTGGTGAATTTTCACAAATTATCTGAAAGTCCTCTTTTCGGCGAGACAAAGCGGCAACAATATTCATGGCACTGAATGATTCTACAATCCAATAAAAACAATGAAGACCAAGGTTGTATCCTCTGTTACTTGGGACTATAGTTCCAAAACACTGGCTGATCATATAAGGGAACCACTCCGTTTCTCCAGTATTTTTATAATCCTGTACCAGTGATCAAGTATTTTTGAAAAGCCATACGTTTTGATGTCTTGGCATGAAATAAAAGCGACAAAATGAATATTACGTAAACTTGAGTTGTACTTTGAGAAAATTATGCAAGGTGTAAATAGATACCTTTACCTGTTTTGATCCCAGAGGATTTGCAGGTTTCGAAATCATCATAGAAAGGCTGAATTTGTAATGCATACTTGTGTTAAAAGATCTCCATCATAAAGAAGATTTTCTTTAGAACTGGAATTAGTCTGCATCATCTTCTTGTATATTAGATGTTTGCAACAAACCAATGTTTTCAAATTGGAATGTAAACAAATTTATCAGCAATGTCGCAACCTGATCATATGTCTAGTAGTCCATTTTCACGAGAGTATCAAAATCTTGTACCAAGAACAACTTCCTCTGGCCCAGCCTTCCCACTTCTCTGTAAAAAATAATGCCTTTCTTTACTTTCAGAATTTAATTCACCAAAAGGGGATTTTTCCATTTTCAAAACACTGATCAATTTTTATCCTCAATGTCATTTTGACAGGCTCCTGTAAAGACAGACAACTTTTTCACAGATTCTTTTAGTCAATTATGGATATCATCGACAATCTCTTCTCCATGGAAATGATCAAAGAGTTAATGGTTGTTTCACTGACACCGCCACTTAAGTTCAGCTATTGTTGCCGCTAAGAACTGCCTACAAGACTCTTATTGATAAGAACCAAGTATGAACTTGTTGATGGCAAGACTTCAACACACCGTTAACGCTTCAGGTTTAGATGGGGCCCACCAGGATCAGAACAAGGTCTGTGTGCTTTATTGAGATGCTTTCTAAAAACCCAGAAAAAAGTGCCATAAACTTGTGAACAACCAGCCTGACCACATTTAAGATGCAGTGTTTTCTCAACAAAGTCCCTAGATCAACTTCAAGTGCTTTGTCAGGGAATTGGCATTTGCCTGAGGGCTTTTGCCAACAAACCATAACACCTCTGTATGGTCCACGCAGCATCCTAGCCCTCAACTCTGAAACCCTAGGATTCACTTTAGTGGTACCAACATCGATTTCATAAATGGTGGTTTGGAAGAAGTTAAAGGCATTTACCAGACCTGGTTGTAAGGAGGTACAGATGACAAAAATGAGGCTCTGAAAGCTTATCTAAACTGGCAAGAGAGTCTGATTACTTGCATAGGTCAGTGATGTTTGTCAATCACATGAAGAGCTTCAGAATCACACCTTCTTGGTCCCCTACAGCAAGCAGAGATAGGCTGAAGGCTTTCCATGATGCTGTCCAGAT
Source organism: Hippoglossus stenolepis (assembly GCF_022539355.2). Classification (NCBI taxonomy): domain Eukaryota; kingdom Metazoa; phylum Chordata; class Actinopteri; order Pleuronectiformes; family Pleuronectidae; genus Hippoglossus; species Hippoglossus stenolepis. Next base: position 22,841,577 of record NC_061499.1, on the reverse strand, counting down.
GCTCCTGGATGATGGTCCCAGTCTGTAACACAAGAACTGTTTTAGTATGGAATTGCACAAGATACATTTCACACAGTTTGAGAGAAACTGGGTTCAAATTGGCAGACAAAGATTTTTTCTGTAATTTCCTCTGAGAACTGAAACTTTACTACGAACTTCACAAGATGGTCACAGGCTTGACTGGCTGAGGGTTTTCCTGGTCTCTTGCGTCATGGGGGTGATGGTGGTAGAAGGTGGACAAGGATAAAAAATATAAATATGTAATTAGTATAATTATTTTATTGCAGCGTACTCATTTTCTATTTCCAATGTGGATCTCGCATTTTGAACCAGGTCTTAAAGCTCGCCTGTCTGCAAAGAGACCACGGCTTGTTCAAGGACTTTCTGCTTGTAAACAGTAAATACTCCTCCAGTAACTTTGAGGTAGCATCAGACTGGAAATCTTGAACAATTGTACACAGGATAGCATAAGTCAAGACAGAATAGTAAAATGCGTTATGTGGTGGAACTTTGACAGAGATATAACAGCCATATCCAGACTATTGTAGTACAGAAAACAAACTGACATCGACTCACATACCATTCCCAAGTGTCCAAGAATCTTTTGAAACGCTGCGAATACTCTCTCTCTGTGAGGACTTCACTGGGTCCAGAACCATCTTTTTGGCGATAGGCGAAGGTTCATCTCTATCTTCTCTCAACTGCTTCACATCCATGTACGGCTCTGCCGCTGTGGTTAGCCAGCTTTCTATTCTCTGAATTTGTCTCCTCAGAACAACTATGACACATTGTCACCATGATATAAGAAAAAATGCATGGAAACTTCAGGGATGGCTAATAGGCCTGACAATTGTCCTCATAATCCCATTCCACTTATATTCCTTACAAATTGTATTATTCAAATGTTTCCAGTACTGTACTTCACCTGGTTCACTGTAGGCCTCAGCCCAACCCTTCTTCAGTGATACAGAGGTGATTCACAATCTTGACCATAATGCGCCTTCTGCTAACTGCTAGACTTTTGCCCGCAGAGCATACCCATTCATGATCCCTCCTCCAGGTTTGTTCTTCAGAAAGCCTTCATCATCTAAGGGGGAGGCAATAAAAACTGAATGGTCATAGAATTAATAAAATATAAAATATTATATAAAACACCACGACTTTCTTTCAGTTGTCATTATTTACCAATCTTCAAGTTTGCCATTTGTTTAAACTTCTTCTGAAAGGGTGCAGGGAAATCTGTGGGGCTTACTTGAGCTAGATGAGTATCCGCAGCTCTATTTTTGTTACCGGACTATGCTCCAACATGATGGTGTCATCAGCCCAACTCTACTGCCCCATTACGCTGCAAAGGAGCTGCTCAGAGAAGCTCCATCACGAATCTAGTAATCATGTTGACATTTCTCTAATAGTTGTGGTTAACACCAACTATGACACAATTTAAGTCAAAACTTTAATGTGGACTCTGTTTATGACAAGCAGTAGGTTGGGCTAGTGGACAATACCATCATCAATCGACGATGGCTGACAGCCATCATGATGTTGGCTCAACATTGTGATATATTCTGTTTGACCAACATATTCAGAACATGCTGGGACAGCCAGTAATAAGTGACTCACCACTGAATCTGGGCCTTGAGGTAAACAAACTTCCAGGACACCGATGTCTTGTTTCTTTAAAAGAACCAAAACACCTCTCCTCATCAACTTCAGTGTTTGATTCATCATAAACCTTTAAGTCCAAGGTTGGGAAGGTCAAATTTCCTGGCAACTGTAAACAAAACAAGTTTGCACAAGTTTATAATATTTATTATTTGGTTGAAGTTTTATATATTATATGTAGAGAAAAACCAGAAAACAACAATGAAATAACAAAGTACGTTTACCTGAACATTGAACCCTGTTACCATCTTTCATCATAGCAGACAATGAGTACATAGAACAGCAAGTAATTATTATTAATTACACTGTGTTTTGCTCAAATAATTCTTACTGTCACACAATGCATTTACGTTAGGGGCTAAGAGAAGACACAGGACAGAGGATATGACCCAGTGGCCAAAGTCTGTGATAATTTTCAGTTGTGCCTCATAACAGATGTACTCCTGATGATCTCTGTATTTCAACCGCACAGCCTGCATTCTTGATGACAAGAAAAATTACAAGAGGGCAATTACAGATTAAGATGAGCAGTACAAAATATGTATATAATTTTACCTATTAAAATTAGGTTATGATGCATGGAGTAATGCTATGCCTCCATTGTGGTAAATACAGTATCTTCATTATAGGATAAATGAGGTTTCAAACATATGTGTGGACACTGAACAAACCCCATAAAAGATGTATCAAAATTATACATTTCCATCTTGACAATAAATGCTTATGATTGATAACAAGTGTCAGCTATTGGTCATTTATCGGTCAACTCTCTCTGCTGTTGTTCTGCATTTATGGGGTGGGCGTGTGCTCATGTCAAGGCCAGCTAGATTTATCAGTCAACCCACAGCCATGCTCTATTCAGAGTCAAACACACGTGTAGCACTGACCGCTAACTGACCACCTATTGTAATTATCCTCTGTTCAGAGTAAAACACACGTGTAGCACTGACTGCTATGATCCTGTTCAGAGTAACAAAAGTGTAGCACCGACAGAACAGACCACTAACTGTGGTCTGTTCTGACCACAGTTAGTGGAACCCCTACGTTCAGAGTAAAACACAGTTGTAACTGTTACAGGTACCGGACTGTGGCACCCATAAACAGCTATTCTTTATTAACAATTTGTACTGTCCCTTTTTGGTTTTTAGAGCAGTTGCACTACTGTACAATAATTGTCTCTTCAGACACATGTTATCATGTTCACAGAACACACAAACAAACACAATTCAACCCTTTACACCATTCATCACTGTCTCTGTCATTGTGACATATTTGCATCATAAATGCACGCTCAATGATACCACAGTATCCCCAGGACAACACAACAGCCCAAACGCGTACACTTCAAACCTTTTATACACACAATGCAAAAATACTGAACTTATTCAACAGGAACAAAAACACACAAAATCTGCCTTTTCATATCGAGCTAACAAGCTAACTTTCTTAAACTAGCATGTTCGCTAACTACGTGCACCAGGTCACTCGGCCATTCCGGCTACACTCGGTGAGCACCAAACTCATATCAACACAACACAAACACAAAACAAAGTTAATTCTCACTTTCAACCAACACACAGCTGTAAATTCACTCTGTTTTCGTGACATGACAAACCTGAAAGACAGGAGACAAGAGTGAGAGACATGGAGACGTGGCTTGCCTCTGCTGAGTTCCTCACAGCTATGAGAAACAGCTCAGCTCACGCTAAAAAGTAGCAGTGCCTTGGGCCAGCCATGGTCTCACACTGACCCCTACTGACCGGGAGGTGCCGCAATAGCTCAATCATCTTGGTCGTGACTTTAGTTTTTGCGCTCAAAAATAATACAAAAGATCATAGTTCCAAAAGGCAAAAGAAAATACACATACTTAAAAGTTATTATTAACAGTGTTAGGTTTCTGTTAATATGTGCCCTTATACTGAAGTCTATGCTTTATTATGAAATGACTGGAGCGTGCGCAATAAAGGGAATCACTTCCGGTTCAAGTAAACACCGATGATGGCTGCGTGTGTTATTCCTCCGTGAAACAAGGATATCGGTGCCCGGTTATTCAACCCTTAATGATGGCAACCCTAACAGGTTATAGGCCCAGGAGGGAAGGTGGAAACCGATGGAACCGTTTATGATTTGACAGAGATGAAAAGAATTACAAGCTGTGGGAAACAAAGTTTTTGGGCCACATGCGACTTCTCGGACTGAGAGCGACCATCTTGGATATGCAGGACAATACATGACTTAAGTATAAATAAATAAATGTATAAATAAATAAGGAAAGAAATACATACAAATATATTTCCACATTTATATATTTCTGTATTTCTGTGTCCGTATGCTAATGAGAAAGGCGGGCCTAACCTCAGTCTCATGCAGGATTGGTCACAGGAGTGTGGTGATCCAGTCCTACTACTTCTGCCTTTCAATGCTGACTGGTGTCCAGTAGCTGTTTGCAGTGTTGAGCCAGTTCACACTTAAAATTAACTAGTTAGTTTAGGTTATTTTTTATTGGGATGATTTAGGTGTCGGTAGTCCTGAATGTGAGCGTCACGTCTCGTGTTGTACTGAGCACAAGGAGAGAGCAGAGAGGAGGAGGAAACAGAAACTCCAGCTCGGTACAAACCAAGTGCAGCTTCTGCTCTGAACACCGAGCAGCTGTGACCAGAGAAACCCACAAACACATACAACACATTTTTGTTGCTCCTAGTATTTCACTGATGGTCTGTTACGATGATTTATAAAATATATTAAAATAATAAATAAATAAATATATATATATATAAATAATAATAAAACTAAAATCATAAATTAAAAACAATCTTAATTAATAAATAAAATCACATTCTTCATATGTAAATTGATTCGTTCAACTCATCGTTCACAAAAATAAATAAATGAACGCGTTCACGTAGGCGTTAATATACAAACGGTCTCCAGAGGCGAGATAATAGGCACGGCGTGATTGGACCAAGGTGTAAGTGCAACAGCTGACCTATTTTTCAAACTGTCAGACGCGTGTTCCTGAGAGGTCCTGCTGTTTTCATCTGTTGGATGATTCCCCCCCGATAGTTCCCCGGAGTTCAGGTGCGTCCCTCTCCAACTAAACGCTTCAATCACTCGGTGTCCCTCAGTCTGACTTGAAATAATAAATAAAATCGTACAGCATATTCGCGACATCACAAAATCCTCCCTCGCAGCTAAAACATCACAAAGCAGCAGCAGCAGCTGCTTTCCTCAGCACTTCGCGATGCGCATCATCCCTCATGAAGCCCCTTAAAATTCCATCTATGGGACACGGCATCTCGCGCAAAAAATGTGTATATAATATGCTCGATGAAAGTGCCGATCTGACCTGCATTCTGGTCCCATCTGCACGATCACTGAAGTGATATCACTTTCTTCAAAAAATAGTAGAGCATCCCTCTGATTCTCTTCAGTTATTCACAAATGCACTCCATCTGTGACTTTTTGGGGATTTTCAAGGACAGTGGCGCAAGCGCTGGCCCCCTCCTTCCCAAGTTGCAACTGGCTCCTACAAAACGGACCTTCTCCTAGCCATTGTCCTGTATTCCTCATCCCGGAAACTTCCTCTATCAAAAACAAAACATGGTTCTCTCACCAGCATAAACAAGTCTAATTAAAGCAAACTTTTCCTGCTTCTATTATCCAGCTCATGCATTCAAGATAGGAGCTGCCATTTCTTCAGCCAACCAAGGTGTTTCCTCTGGTTCCGTACAACAATTGGGAAGATGATCTTCTTCTGCCTTCACTTCCTATATCCGTCCTCATATAAAAGCACTCCTTTCGAATCAAAGTTTTAAAAACCTGATGTCGGTAAATCTTGCATATAACTGGTGGTGGTTTTGTATTATCTGCTCGCTCTTTTGAGTCATGCTAGCTATACAGATAACTTCTCATTAAACACACACCTGGGCACTCTCCTCACTCATTGCCTACGCGGTCTTGGTGACCCTGCTTGGTCTGAAGGACCCCATACGTGCTTCGCGACGTATGTGTGCACACTGTATTTAATTTCGGTCCAGCGGACCTTAATTTCTGTTTGTCATGCGACTTAATTTCTGTTACGGGGGCTGTACCGATTTGCATTTCTGTTGACATTTCATTTTATTTGGTCTTGGACCTTAATTTCAGTTGGTCAAATGACCTTTTATTTAAGTTTGGTCCTTGCTGACCGTTTATTAAGTTCTACATTTAGATCTTGCACTCACCATGGCTTTAACTTGGTCCAGCGGACCTTTATTTAAGTTTGCCATGCAACTTAATTTCTTTTGGCGGTGGCCGTACCGTTTTAATTTCTGTTTGTCATGCGACTTAATTTCTGTTGCGGTTGCTGTACCGATTTGCATTTCTGTTGACATTTTTATTTTATTTGGTCTTGGACCTTAATTTCAGTTTGGTCAAATTACCTTTTATTTAAGTTCAGTCCTTGCTGACCGTTTATTAAGTTCTACATTTAGATCCTGCACTCACCACGACATTCAATTTCGGTCCAGCGGACCTTAATTGCGGGTATCAAGCAACCTAAATTTTGTTGCGGTTGCTTTACCGATATATATAATTTCGTTAGCATTTTATTATTTAGTCTTAGACCTAACTTTATTTATGTCTGATAACCTTTAGTTATGTTCTACATTTTAGATCCCATATCATACCTGCACATATGATCTTTTACTTGGCGGTCTCCAGACCTTTATCTCATGACATGTTCACTCGGGCTGCAGATGCACTCTAACGAGTCATCTCTATAATTCTATCCGATAAATGTTATAACGATTGTCTGTTTTACCAAAGCATGTATTATTTTGCCTAGAATACTACAACACGAGGTAAGACTCATCATTATCTCACTTCTCCTGATCTACCTTCTTTGTGTAATGGGGTCAATCCTTAATAAAAAGCTTTAGCTAAAACAGGATAGTTTTAGCAGTGTTACTTTACCAGTTATGCTTACATATCATTGTAGATATAAAATCAATTAACCTGACAGGACGGCGATGCCTATAGGATGAGGGGAGTTGGCGAAGTTTATTTAGGGACCCCGTAGTCGCTCTCTCCCTCTCGCTCTCTCTCTCTCTCTCTGCACTGCCGGTCCTGTGAGGAAGTGTAGCGTGGGCGCAGCAGGTGTGGACGCCAATTGTTTGTTGCGAGCCCAGCGTACAGCTGTGTGTGTGTGTGCGCGCCCGTGTGTGTGAGAGACGGCATCAGCGTCGCCATACAGGCACGCTGTAATAATCTCCAGTCAGCGTGTACACACAAACTAATGGGAACGATACTTGTAAGTAATGCGCCGCAACATTTATCCAGAGTCTATACTATTGTGTCTGTGACATTAAGTGTAATTGTCCTTTCCTGTTTTAGTACTTGTCATCACGACAATAAGGATGGCGTGGGTCTCTGCTTTATTTAAATTAATTGAAGGTATGGCATAACGATGTGTTTTATATTTGTAAATGTTTTTAAACATTTTGATAAACTTGTTTAATAATTGTGTGACCTAATATGACATGTTTGTTTCATAGGGCTGCCTTCTGGCAGAATATTTACGGTCACTGTTTTTTCCCACATTTAGATTTAATTTAGATTATTTGGCCTTGTTTAGATTTAGTTTCTTTCTGATTAATTGGTTTGATTTCTGGTTTCTTTGTTCATTTTATTTTGTTATTTGTTCTATGGGTAATGTGCAATATGGTTGACGGGTACTGTGCAATCCTGGTTTAATGGCTTGAATATTGGTGAGTTATTGGCTCCGTAAACTAGAGGCCCTCTTCTGTTATTTCATTGTACAATATCGCTTGCAGTGATAATCCACTGGTGCAATTACACCAGTATTGGGATTCTTAAAGTGTGCTGTGTTTGTTTTATGCATGATATTTTAGCTTTGTTAAATTGGGTCTGGAGCCTTTAACTTCTCTCTTGTTAATCGGAAAGTGGAGAGAATCGGTCTCGTTCTCCGTGGCGAAAAGTCTCAATGCCTTGGCGAATATAATCTTGCTCTTCTGCAGGGATGAATAGCGGCGGAGCAGCTATGATTTGTGGGAGCGGAGGAAAAGTCTGTGGATAACTCGGCCGGCGAGTATTCGACTTTTGCTGCGGTCCTTTCAGAGTAAAGTTCAAGTAAAAAAATAAAAGAAGTTGAATGAACTTAAAGTAGAAAAAATATAAAAACTACAAACGTTTGGTGGTTGCTCCCTTAAGTGTCTGGATCATCTGGAGGGAACCTGGAGAGGTTCTGGTCCTATCTTCAGTGCACGGGGTAAAATGAGCAATGATTTGGGGGAGCTCTCGGTATTTATTACCTGAGAGGTGTCCGGCCTCCCTCCTGGGGAGGGCCGGGGGGTTTGTTGGCTCTCGGCCAATAGAAGGCCCAAGTTGACCTCGGGCAGCGGTCAAGACAACATGGCCGCTCTGTCGAAACTCTGGGGGGTTGTCTCCTGAGAGAGCAAACTCTAGACAGGCCCTGAAAAGACCATGCAGGCCTCGTTTACGATCCTTTGTCTAAGCTCGATCCCCAACACTACTAACCTGTCAAATACAGCATGAATGCAGCAGCAATAAAGACACGGAGCATTCAATTCATCATCCAGACTGCATCTGGCATGTGGGCGGAAGTTACCCCCAAACAGACAGTACGGGGTGCAACTGCTCCCGTGCCAACCGTTCCACCTGAGTACTGCTGTCATTTACTGATCTCTCCATAATGCATATGAAACATTCACCCACGTGACTATCATGTATATTACAGTTGCAAAAATTACTATTAAAGTAATTAAATCAAATATTTTGGGGCATACCACACACTCCCCCACAAACAAAAAGTGGCTCCCGACACTTGCTATTAGTAACACAGTTTTCAATAACTCACAATAACATTCGAAACATCAAATACAAAGCTTATAATTACTCAAAATCTGAAGGCACATTAGTAATGATAAACGTATGTAAATGTACAGTGTATCAATCATTCAATAACGATAATGATAGGATAGATGATTGGCAAGTATGTAGGATGAATGATAGGTGTGGAATGAAATGGTTGTAAGTAAGACTGTGGATATTGGTGAGTGTAAACTATAGTCCCTATTGCATTCACAGTGACACGTGGCTGGTAAGTTGGTTGACCCAGGGAGGTGTAAGTGAACATCTGGCCAGGGCGTCTGTCTCTAGTAGACCTCCTCAATGTAGGCTGAGTCCCTTGGACCTCTATGTTTGAGTCATAAGCCTGAGACTGCTCCTGCTCATTGTAAGGCTGGTGTTCCTCAGTGCACGGCCCTCTGTCATCTTGTCCTTGTGCTTCCTCAACGACACTTCCCCTTTCAGATGCAGGCTCATCGAGAACAGGTTCCTCCAGGTAAGCTCCGATCTGCTCAGGGTGGTTTTGGGTCTCACAGCTGACTCTTTGGTGCGGTATGTCATTTCCAACTCTCAATACTTCCCTTGGCATCCGTAGCCAATACCGTGGTCTTTCCTCTTCGTCATCTGAGTCTGCTGTGTCATGGTTCTGCGTCTGTTCACTTGTTCTCAAGGGTTTTGAGGTTCCCTTTCTCCTTTGCGACTTTGCAGGTGCGACAGAGGTTGGTTGCTCTACAGGTAAGTCATTTACTTGAAGCAACAAGTTTCGGTGGAGAGTGCGGATGGGCCGGCCCCCTGTCTCAGGACTCACTTTATAGACTGGGTTATCACCAAGCTGTTCTCTGACGATGTAGATTGTCTTTTCCCAATAGGACTTCAGTTTGCATGGACCTCCTCTTTGGGAAACATTGCGAACAAGGACCCGGTCACCTGGCTGAAGAGTCACACCTCTGTTCCTTCTATCATAATAATGTTTGCCTTTAGCACTTGACTGCTGGCTGTTTGCGCTCGCTATCCTGTATGCCTCGACCATTTTCTCTGCCCATTTTTCTGCGTACCCTGTTGGTGTTTTTGTTTCTTCCTCTGCCACCAACCCGAAGAGAAGGTCAACAGGAAGACGTGGATGGTGACCATATAACAGAAAATATGGCGAGTAGCCTGTCGACTCGTGCTTGGTACAATTATATGCATGAATAACATGTGGCAGGTGATCCTTCCAGCTCTCTTTCTCTTTCTCACCTAGGGTTCTAAGCATTTGCAACAGAGTTCTGTTCAACCTCTCTGCAGGGTTGCCTTGTGGATGATAAGGGGAGGTCCTGGAATGGTTCACACCGGACAATTGTCTGAGAGCTCTGAACAGTTCATTTTCAAACTCCCGGCCCTGATCATGGTGCAGTTTAGAAGGGTATCCAAACCGAGGGACGGAGTCATTAAAAATCTTGTCAGCAGCAGTTTTGCCGGCCTTGTTTCTGGTGGGGTATGCTTGGGCAAACCTAGTAAAGTGATCAACTACCACCAGGATATACTCGTATCCACCCCGGCTGGTCTCAAGGTGAAGAAAGTCTATACAGACGAGCTCAAGAGGCGAGTTGGATGTTACACTTCCCATAGGTGCTCTGTCATTTAAAGCTGGCTTTTTCCGCTTTATACACTGACACTTCCTGGTGATGTACTCTTCAATGTCCTTACTCATAAAAGGCCAATAAAAACGCTCTCTTGCGAGACTAAGAACTCTCTCGACACCAACATGTCCCATGTTGTCGTGCAAGTGCGTGAGGGCTGTCTGTCTATAGGTGGCTGGCAAGACTAGCTGTTTGCGACCAAGTATTTTCCTGTATAGGAGGCCATTTTCTATATACAGCCTGCTCCACTCTCTTGAGAGTTTTCTTGTGTGTTTGTCCAAAGACCTGCGTCTGTCGTCAGTCAGTTCTGTGTCATTCTCTTTTAACTCATACATTTTCCCAATGACAGGATCTTTTCGCTGCTCGTCTACCAGTTCATTATGGTCAATTACAGGGAAAGGTTCTGTGTGTGTCTGTTGTTGAGAGGTGATGTTAAGGCTGGCTACCCATGCTACTTCCCCCTGCTGGGCTGTTCTAGCACCCTCCCAGGTGGCGCACACTGCCTCCTCTGACAATCCCTCTGAACACTGACTCATGTAGGCATTGATATCATGGGGACAACGAGAAAGGGTATCTGCATCAATATTCAGTTTGCCTGGCTTGTATTTCAAAGTGAAAGTCTGAAAGCTGACCAACCCAGCGATGTCCTACTGCATTAAGCTTAGCCGTGCTCATTACGTAAGTCAAGGGATTGTTATCGGTGAAGATAGTGAAGTGAGGGGCATAAAACAGGTAGTCCCTAAATTTATCACAAACTGCCCACTTTAAGGCTAAGAACTCAAGCTTACCACTGTGGAGATGGTAACTCTGCTCTGCTGGTGTCAACGTGCGAGACCCATAACCAATCACCCTCATCTTCCCGTCCTGGTTCTGGTAGAGGATTGCTCCCAGACCTTGTTGAGAGGCATCGGTGTGAAGTATAAAGGGTTGGTTGAAGTCTGGGTACCCTAGCACTGGTGGGTTTGTTAGAATGTTTATGAGGCGCTCAAGAATCTGCTGGTGTTGATTATTCCATTCCACTGGGGTACGTGAAAGCAGTTTAGGGCCCTTTGTTTTCCCCCTGACAGGCTTGGGTTGTGGCAAATTGGGCTTTACCTGGAGCAGCTCATATAGTGGTCTTGCTATACGTGAGAAGTCTTGTACGTATGCTCGGTAATAGCTAAGGAAACCTAGCAGCCTCCGAACATCTCCTACTGTCCTTGGAGTTTTCTCCTTCAATGCTTGAACTGCCTCAACATCTTTTGGATCCACTCTCACTCCATTTGCAGACACCAGCCTACCAACGTACCTGACCTCGTTGCGGAATAACTCACACTTTTCTGGCCTCAACTTAACCCCGTGGCACTGTAGGGCTTGGAGTACACGGCGCAGCACCTCAACATGCTCTTCGAATGACCTCGAGAAGCAGAGGACATCATCGAGATAAGGGATGCAACACTCATCCCTCAGCGTCTCAAGCATTTCCTCCATGCTTCTTTGGAAGGCTGCTGGTGCATTTGACAACCCGAACGGTATTCTGACCCATTCGTATAAACCCCAAGGGGTCCTGAAGGCAGTGAGATGTCTCGAACCTTCGGCCATAAAGCCTTGGTGGTAGGCTTTGCCCTGGTCTAAGATGGAAAACCAGCTATAGCCCCCAAGCGAGTCAATCAAGTCCTGAATACGGGGAAGGGGATGTCTGTCTGGCACAGTCTTTTTGTTAAGCAGTCGGTAGTCAATACAAAGGCGCAATGATCCATCTTTTTTTCTGACACAAACAATAGGGGCGGCATATGGTGACTTAGTTCCCTTGGAAGATTGAAGACCCTCCTTGGACTCTGATCTCCCCTCGTGGACACCCACCAGCTGTTGTCACGGCTGTAATCACGTCACCTCGCCTTGGCCTCGTGGTTCTGATATCACTGGATCTGCTCCCCTTGATGATTCTTATGGAGAGAGATCCCGGACGAGCCCCCAAAATTTGTTACGGGTCCCAGGATTGGTACCACAGCAACAAAGTATGTCTGTAAAATACAGCATGAATGCAGCAGCAATAAAGACACGGAGCATTCAGTTCATCATCCAGACTGCATCTTATTCAAATTCAACACAATTTGACATACAAACATTTTCAATACAAACCTATTGAACATTAGCTTATAACTGGTCTTTATAAGGCACAATAACAATACATGACTTTATTACAGCGTGTGTGTGTGTCGGCGCTGAAATACACACTGTGTAAAGTAAACACCATTCTATAGCGACCTGCCTGCAAGACTACGCGCAGGTAAAATAAACACCTATACAGGCGATTGTTGTCACCGCCCACCTAGTGGCGCGAGTGTCTCCCGTCTCACTGTCCAGCGGAGTTTCAAAGTTTTTTAACAGTCCAACAAAATAATCACAACAACATCAATATGTCTCAATGACACTCGTGGTGATCAAGCTAAGCTTTAGGAGTTAATGTAGGTGACTCTCACCCACTACTAACCTGTAAAATACAGCATGAATGCAGCAGCAATAAAGACACGGAGCATTCAGTTCATCATCCAGACTGCATCTGGCATGTGGGCGGAAGTTACCCCCAAACAGACAGTACGGGGTGCAACTGCTCCCGTGCCAACCGTTCCACCTGAGTACTGCTGTCATTTACTGATCTCTCCATAATGCATATGAAACATTCACCCACGTGACTATCACGTATATTACAGTTGCAAAAATTACTATTAAAGTAATTAAATCAAATATTTTGGGGCATACCACATATGCATAATCCCACATTGGGCGATCATGGACCTTGATGATGGATCCCAATAGTATCAGTGGATCATGACAAGGGATCATGGATTACGGCGGCACCCGATCATGGTGGCAGCTGATCGCGGACTAAAAAATCAACAAGACTGCCTGACAATATACCTATGTAATGGCAGATTTTGCATTTGTGTAATGTTTAATAGAAGAACAGATATGTATTTAGAAGAAGTAGATAACAAATGTGTTTCTGTGACTTACAAAAGTTGCAGAGGGGACTATAAGTGTTTATGGCCCCCACATGTGTGTCTTAGCAAATGCTTCACTGCAGGGGGTTACTTAGTGTGTCTGATAGAGATGGGTGAGGGGAACTCTGCATTGTATACAGGACTGGAGTCTTTTGATGTTGTAAATCTAGATAGGGGATCTCGGAGACAGATTGTCTCACACCAGAAAGTCACACCAGGGGTCCGGGACGGAGATCTGAGACAGGAACTCTGCCCAACCTGGTCAGACATCAAGAGACTGAAGAATACCTTTTGGCTCCTCGCAGGGAGGGGCTTCTGATTGTATAAGTGAAGTGATTCTCCTGTGCTCTGTGCTCATTCTATACACGTCACACTAGGTGGCTGTGTGGGGTGAGCCCACCTGCAGGTGTTTTAGTTGAACTTTCCGAGAAACAATGTTATGTGTGTATTATTATACAATAGAGTATCATTATTAAAAAGAAACTGCCACCACACCTATTACTCGTGGCATCCATTGCACTTCTGTCCGTCCTGGAAGAGGGATCCCTCGCATGCGGCTCTTCCTGAGGTTTCTACGTTTTTCCTGTCAAAAAGGTTTTGTAGTTTTTCCTTACTCTTGTTGAGGGTTAAGGGCAGAGGATGTCAAAATTGGCGAAGTCCAATAGGACAATTCTCACGAATATGGGCCATCCAAAACAATCGATTGACTGATGAACCACCACCAGTGTCTAGACCCCGGGGGGTATTCCTGTTCGATGCTCTGCTCCACCCCCTTCTAATCCTGATGACATCTCACAGGGGTCTAAAATGCCAAAGACTGTAAACATTCACTTTGCTTCTGTGCATTTGTCAAATAAACATTGTTAAATTATGAATCAAGTCTCTCCTGATTGAACTCTTAGTTTCGATGCTGGTAATATAAGCCAGGTAAAACTGTGATTTGCATACAAACATTTTGATGGAACAAATTATTTATTTCATCCACCATGAATAAATCCAAGTTTGACTTGCAATGATGCTGATTGTTTATTTAAAACTGTAGATGGGCCCATCTTTTGTAACTGCTCTGGATATACAGTATACTGGGGAGTAAGTATCTTACAGTAATAAAATCTATAGTGAAGTGGATGTTTATCTAGTAAATTTGAGCAATACTATAGATGATTCATGTTTTTAAGATACCTTATCAGTTTGTGATTTCCGTCGATATGCCATAAACTGTTCAGTGCTGGTACAAAGTAATTCCTGCGCCTTCGTGGGTTCAGCTGAAGTGTGCGCATCAAAACTCCATTAGGATCCACGCGCCTCATGGATTCCTGAACAGCCAAAATCTGGAATAGCAGCCTAAGAAGGAGCTTCTATCTGCATTATAGGCAATTAGGACACTACTTCATTCATCAAAAACTATATATGCATATATATATATTCTTCAGAGAGGAAATGTTATACCATTCCTAATATAAAGAGTTATTATTGTAGGGGTATAATGTACGATGGAACAATTAAGTTAATACTAAACGCAGTACAATTACCTTATCCCATACTGTGCCATCTTCCGACGAATGGTTCTCTCGCTCACGCTGAACAGGTGTGCTATGTCCCCAGCTGTGTGCCCCAAATGGAGGTGAGCTTCGATAATATCGGGGGGCAAAAAGTATGACGGATGTCCAAAGGTTGCGTCTTCGTCTTCTGTCTCTGAGAGGATGCAGAGTTGCCGGGCAACTTCTTGAAGACTGGTCCACACTGCTGGGTCAACTTCCACTTCCATTTCAGCGTTGAGCTGAGCTAAATCGTTCACCAATCCATCCAGACGAAATTGAATATAGTCCTTGGGTGCATGGTTCTCTACATCGTTCGCTAATGACCTTAAACCGTTTGCGATGCCTTGTAAAAAAGACGACATTTATAAACCACTGGTGGATAAAATACATACCTAAAATGTAACTGGTTAAACGGGCTAATATCAAACAGCTACTGGTCAACAGTCAGCATTGAAAGGCAGAAGTAGTAGAACTGGATCATCACTCTCCTGTGACCAATCCTGCATGAGGCTGAGGTTTTAACCGCCTTTCTCATTAGCATACGGACACAGAAATACATAAATAAATAAATGTGGAAATAAATAAATGTGGAAATATATTTAAGACATTTCTGTATTTATTTCTGTATTTATTTCTGTATTTATTTATCCATTTCTGTATTTATTTATACATTTATTTATTTATTTATACTTGAGTCATGTATCGTCCTCCATAATAAATCAGCAATAAATATTTAACTAAGCACACTTTATTCAAAAAGTGCAAAAATTCAAATTGCAATACATCAAAACTGATGTTTTATTGTTTTTATATAGCAGATACTTTAAGAAAAATACAATTCTGGCCTCAAAGAAACATGTTTTGCCTCTGTTCATTCTTTGATAGTACTTGTAAATGAAGAAGCCAACATTGCAATCAAATACATCTGGATTTTAAGAAAATACCATTTACAATTGTTGCTGAGTTCATTCCAGCAGAATCTACACCAGGGACTAGTAATACCACACGAAGCACAACCATGAGACCAAACTTGGTATTACTAAAACATTTAAGACCAGTGCTATAAAGATAAAATTATCATGCAACCAATATCAATTATTTAATTAATTTAAGTGGTTTACTGCATTTTCATTTAGGCTGCCTGTCCAGTATGTCAGATGGAATACCCACTGGATTATTTACAAACCCATGCCAGCTCATGCGGAGACAGGTGAAAGAATATTATTTTTTCTTTGTAAGAGATAAACAGAAAATTCCTATTTGGAATAAAGGACCGGGTCATTAAAAGTTGAATTTCTACTGGATGGAGAAATTCTGCGCTATTGGTATATATGGCCTGAGAGAAAATCAATGACATTAATTAAGCACTGTTCTGACTCTGGTTATTTTGATACCATCAGAATCTGAATATAAAGTACATATTCTGGGATACATAACCCCCCTTAGGGAACTGCGGGACACCCCGAGGCAAAGAGACGGCAATCCAACCCTTTCTCGGCCCCCAGGGACGCGGTCTCGGGACCGCCGCGCTCCCCGGGTCTCCCCCTGTCCTGAGGGCCGGGCCCCAGGCCCCAAATATTTCGTGGCCCCTCCGCCCAAAAACATGAAAACGCGGCTGTTCGGGCACCCGCTGCCAGAGGGCACCTGTGAGGCAGTGCTGTCTAAACGCCTGCCACTGTCCAGAGCTTCATCTCCGGGCTCCCCCGGGGGCCCCCGACCAGCTAGAGGTCTGAAATTTGGCACATTCTCTTCCCTGGGTACCCCGATGGCTCAGCCCGGTTTTCAAAGCTCTGACCGTTACAGGGCCGGAGATATAGGCAACGCCCCCTTTTGCTCCCGGGGTCCACAGCTCAGGCCCCGAAGCACCCAGCGGCCCCAAACTTGCAGCAAACCTTCAGTCAGGCACCCAGATGGTGCACGTAAACTTTGGTGGCTCTAGCTCAACCGCAAGTATAAACACACCTCCATCTTTCACTCGCAGCCGCTCAATGCAAAGCAGGCCTGTTAAAAAGCAGTTCAAAGGGGCCCCTATAACGGGACCCCGACCGGCTAGAGGTCTGAAATTTGGCACACGCTCTCCACTGGGGCCCACGATGGCTCAGCCTGGATTTCAAAGCTCTGCCTTCTACGGGTCCAAAGTTATAGACGGCGCCCGTTTCAGCCACCGGGGGGTTATAGATCAACCGGCCGCTGCTTGGGCCCCGAAGCACCCAGAAACCCCACATTTTCATCTGGGGCCCCAGGTCGGGCACCTTTATTTTCGTGATCCTAGCTCAACCAGAAATAATTTCCCCACTTGTTTCCATATCAGAAGCTACAAAGGGTGTCAGACTCCCTAAGTCCAAGAGCCTGTATTTTTCCCCAAACTGGACAGGGCAACTTTTTTTCTACAGGGTCTGCGGACACGAGGCCAACATATGTTAACAAGCTATGCGTCTGGAAGGTGCACGTGGTGTTTTCAAAGCTCTATGTATTTCCTGGCCCTTGCGGGAGGCGGGTCATTTGCAATTCACAATGCATGGGAATGAATATCCACATGTTAAATGCCTACAAGTGTCCGGGGCCTAGTTTCAGCCTAAATAGCAATAAAATGTTGGAAACTTACTCTGATGCACTCACATGATACCAAGTATACACATTCTAGCACATCAGACCTGTATCTACTCTGTACGGCTAACTCCTGAAAGAAGCAATGTACTCCAATGAAAATCTAAAAGGAACCCTCCTAAAATTGATTAATTGATACAAAGGTCACAAAAAGGTCACGTTGGCCCCTGAGTACTTTTTACTGAAATTAGAAACGCAGCCTGATAGAGCACGTCGGGAAAGGTCCTCAAGCTGGTGGTAATGGTCCCCAATGTAAAAATGCCTCCAAGTGTCAGAGTGTGTGTTTTGGCCCCTGTTTTAGCCCCCTTTTCGGCCCAGAGGCACACAGGGGGCTCATACTTTCAGTGGACCTCTGTGGGGGCCCTGCGGTGGTGCTTGTGAAACTTGGTGGTCCTAGCTGAACCAGAAATATTTTTAATTTGCATTATACTGCTCACAGGACGGCAGGCTTGAGGCCTACGTTTTTCCCGCACTCAACCAGGGATAACTTTTTTTCTACAGTGTTTGCGGACATGAGGCTTAAATATGTTTATCATCTGTGTGTTAGGAAGGTGCACGTGTTGTTTCCAAAGCTCTGTGTATTTCCTGGACCTGGAGGGAGTCGGGACACTTCCACTTAAAAATGAATGGGATTGAAAAGTTAGGGTAACCATTATAAATGCCTACAAGTGTCCGAGTGTGTCTTTTGGGCCCCTGTCTGGGCCCCTGAGTAGCTAGAGGGCTGGGATCTTGTATACAGCTTCAAAAGTGATGACCCACTTGTGTTTTGAAAGCTCTGTGAGTTACATGTCAGAGAGACAGAGCCTGTGCCGGTTTTGCTGACAACACACCCAGGGGAAGTTCAGGCCCCTAGGCACCCAGGGGCCCCAAAATCGCAGCATTGCTTCAGCTCGGCCCCCAGGAGGTGCATGCAAAATGTGGTGGCTCTAGCTCAACCACAAGTACCAAAGCAAAGTTGTCGAACAATCTCAGAACACCATCATCGAGCGTCTACTCGAAAACATATGGGTCGAAATCAAGGATGAAGATTTTGAGATCACCCCAAAAATGATGAAATACCTTGACAAAGCCGTTTTCAAAAAAATCTGCAAAAAGTGGCACGGTGTTGTAAGTGTGCTGTTTGAATTGGAAATGGAAGACCCAACACTGGACAAATATATTGTCTCTGTCTTCAAAGATCTGCTTGTGACACCACCATAAAGATCCAGCGCCATCAGTAGATTTTTCTCCTCATTGTGCTTCTCCAAACTCTTTTCCTGATTATTTCTGTTTCTTTGAGAATCAAACACTTAAAACCAGAAAACAGTAAACTAATGAAAAGATATTCAATATAGCCTCATTTCTTGGTGTTTTTATTTATGCCTCTTAAGCCCTTACTCCTTTAAAAGAAATGGTCTCTTGTCTATTACAAAAGATTTAGGAATATACATATATAAATATCCATAAATTGTCTGTAATATAACCCCATATGTATCTCTTTTCCACATGACAATGTTTCCTTGTATAGTTTGCTGACATTCTCAACAAGGTTGTAGCGTAGGTTTTTCTAAATTAAAAAAATTAAAGAGTTGGGCACCAGACAGGGCTTCTTCACCTGTCAAAAATGTTAATATCTCCCGGTAAGAGAGTTAACCCGGATAGCTTATTTAACCAACTACAAAAGGCATCAAAGAAAAAGAAACCACAAACAATCAATTCGGTTAATCAATATATAATCCATTGAATTATTCAATCAAGTTAACAATCAAATCAAAAAGGTATAATTGATAAACAGACAGAACTCATATTGACCAAAATATCCAGTAATCAATGCAAACAAATTAATTTCCAAATAAGAACAATTAACCGTCCATCAAATAAACATATGAAAGAAGCTTCCATTAAGAGTTCATGATTAGTATAGGTCGAGTTCAGATCAAGTGTGAGATTGTGTGTGTGGAGAGAGTGTTCAGGAACAAAACCGTTTGTATATAATATGCCTTTCAGTTCATAATTCGATTTGTAAAGAGGGATATGTGTGTGTGTGTGCTGTGTGGGTGTGTGGTTGTTGGAGAGGGGAGTTAGGGTCCAATGAAAAAGTAAAGTGAGGGAAATGTGTGTTCTTAATGGTGGTCCTTTAATCTCCACGTAGAGGGAAGATGAGGTGTGAAGTTTCTAGAGGCCAAGGGAATTCGGTGAAGCCAGGAGAGTTTCAATAGGGATACTTAGCTTGTTTGGTTCATCCAGGAAAGAGGGAATCACGTTCCAATCCGAGCAGGTTAGATGTTTTTTTTAAATCCACTTCAGGCTCCAGGGATCAGCTTTCTTGCCTCATGGTCCAGGACGATTGTGAAATAAATCCAGCGGGTTCTGGGATCATGTTTTACAGAAACTAGTTTATCTTTTTTATGATCTCCTTCCTACATTTGCTCTCACTTCACATGCTTCCACTCCATGCTGCCTTTGTTTGAATTTCCCTCTTCTCTCTGGCTCACAGGTGTGTCCCATTTATCATCTCCCTCGCCCCTCCTTTTCCTGTTGAGGAGTAAAGGGCCATTCTGTCTTTTTAGTTTTCTCCTTTTCTGCTACAAGGTCATTTATTTATGTTCTAGTTTATATTTCGAAAAAAACAAGTCGGCAAAATAAATCTAAAGGACAAAAACACAACCTACATGATCATTACTAACTTCACACGAACAATCTCCTGAACAAAACTGTTTTAACGACTGAAAATTCAAACTGTATAGTGTAAATAGAAAACTGTCAGGTAGGGACATCTCATCCTCTTTGGAGAAAAATAGGCAGCAGGTAATTGTTCTGAATGTGTAAGAATATAACGTAAGATACTTCATGTGTTCAGCCAATCAGGACAAAGTTATGTTGTCACAGGGCTGGTTCCATAGACTGTGGTTCCCAGGTGCTGCAGCTGAAGGAGAACAACTGCACGGTCTGATTGCAGCTGACTCGCTCCCACAATATTTTAAGGTCATGTGACATGGTGATGTTTTGCAGCGCTGGTAAAAGTCAGACAAAATTTCTAATCAGCATGCATCACGTTAAATCAGTGCGGTGCAGAGTCACATGAAGTCAAAAGAGCCCATGGTAGCTACCGCTGCTACAGCAACAGTCAATATTTGGGGGCGTGGCATGTTGGAAAGCCTGGTGCTATGATGTCAGACTAGCTGCTTAGTTATCTTTGATGTGTGTGTTCTCTTTGATGTGTGTGTTCTCTTTGGTGTGTGCTATAATCTCATCTCTGATATCTCCTTTGTCCTAGTTGATCAGTGTATGGTAGGGGTTGTACACAGAGAACAGAGAGAGCACTTCCGACAGGAATAGTATGATTTTCAACCCGATTTTTAAAAACTAAGCCTAACAATATCAGAAACATGAAGATGGACATCGACAGCATTCTGCCCATTGTGACGTCCTTTTCAAAGGCATGACATCAGAACAATGGAATCTTTCGAAAGCAGGCAAACCTGATGTGGCCACAATGACCATACTCGGAGAGAAACTGCTGGAAATTGTCATTTTGATGACACAATCCATCATGAAGGGTCTTGAGAGCACAGCTGTGCCTGTGTCTGAGAAGAGTGTGATTTGCTCTTTGGGCAACACACTTCCTCAGGTTTTTGCACTGGCTCTTGATGTTCCAGATGAGATCAATCTTGTAAGTTCAGAGAATTTGACCCAGTTGACTGCTAAAGAGATTGCAGAGTGTTTCAACTCTGTCCTTTCCATGAGCGTGGACAGTGTGAAGGCAACTACTCTCGTGTCACACCTCCAAAAAGACTACTACTAAAGTGAGGGAAATGTGTGTTCTTAATGGCGGTCCTTTAATCTCCACGTAGAGGGAAGATGAGGTGTGAAGTTTCTAGAGGCCAAGGGAATTCGGTGAAGCCAGGAGAGTTTCAATAGGGGGACTTAGCTTGTTTGGTTCATCCAGGAAAGAGGGAATCACGTTCCAATCCGAGCAGGTTAGATGGTTTTTTTAAATCCACTTCAGGCTCCAGGGATCAGCTTTCTTGCCTCATGGTCCAGGACGATTGTGAAATAAATCCAGCGGGTTCTGGGATCATGCTTTCCAGAAACTAGTTTATCTTTTTTATGATCTCCTTCCTACATTTTCTCTCACTTCACATGCTTCCACTCCATGCTGCCTTTGTTTGAATTTCCCTCTTCTCTCTGGCTCACAGGTGTGTCCCATTTATCATCTCCCTCGCCCCTCCTTTTCCTGTTGAGGAGTAAAGGGCCATTCTGTCTTTTTAGTTTTCTCCTTTTCTGCTACACTTCTCCCCCTCTTGACAAGATCACGCTTAGTGGCGGCTCAGAGTTCTGGATCCATTTTTCAGGCTCAATCTAGAAACCTAGGAAATCTTCCTCCTCTGAGCTTTCCTGAAGGATGTCTAGTACTCTTTGTTTTTCCATTTTCTCCAAGTCTTCAGCACTAGGGTAGAAAGGTTTAAGGTTACAGACATGCACCGTTCTTACATCCTGACCGGAATCCTCCAAAACAACTTGATAGTTTAGGGGTCCAAGTTGTCGAACTACACGGTAGGGTCCTTTCCACTTTTTTGCCAGCTTAGAGGTGAATTTCTTCTCAGCATGGGACTGAGGGAAATTTCTAACCCAGACTCTTTGTTTAGGTTTGAATCCAACATCACGGCGGTTTTTGTTGTAGTTCCTCAGTTGCCTTTCTTTTGATTTCCTTATATTTTCCTCAACATCTGCTTTGAGTTGTTTTAGTTGATGGACTACATCATAAACAGGTGCATCAGGTGGGTAAATCTTTCCCTTCAGAACTTTATCCATTGGACTATTGAGCTTCCTACCAATTTGAAGTTCTGCCGGTGTTACCCCTGTAGTTTCTTGAACAGCAGAGTTTATTGCAAATCGGAACTCTGGGAGGTACTGATCCCATTTACCATGATTGTCATTTACATAACATGCTATCATACATTTAAGAGTACGATTCACTCTCTGTCATATTAGTCTGTGGATGATATGCTGTGGTAAGCTTGGGAGTCACAGTCCATTGTTCACAGAGTTCACGGAACACAGAGGACACAAACTGGGGACCACGATCAGACAAGATGTAATCAGGTATGCCCCATCTTGTAAAGATTTCCTTCCTTAGGAATTTAGCCACTGTCCTTGCTGTAGCAGTTTGCAGAGGAGAAAACTCAACCCAGCGGGTAAAGTAATCTACTACTACTAATAGGCATTCCTTTCTTTCTGAACTTCTTGGTAGTGGACCCATAAGGTCAATGCCTAACATCACATTAGGGCCTTTGACAGAGGTTTGTTGCATCTTTCCAGCAGGTTTCTGATTACCTGCGTTGATACTTTGGCAAACAACACAGTTTTTCAAGAAGTTCTTCACATCTGTCCACATTCCCGGCCAATACACTACTTCATAAAGCCTTTTATAGGTTTTGAAGATACCTGCGTGTCCACTTAATGGATTCTGAGTTTTCAAGTATCTCCTGAACCAGACTCTGGGAGATGTAGAGCCTATAGTGGATCTGATTTTCTGCCATCTGTTTTTGTGATATAGTTTATCTTCCAGGACAACAAAATCCTGTTTCAGTTTTTGGTTGTCAGCTAGCTGCTTCATGATTTTCTCCACATTAGGTTCTTTATGTTGCTCTTCCCAAACTTTTTCCAGGGAAATAGGGATATTCCCATCTTTTTGATTAGAGTACAGGCAGCACTGGCTGAAAGGGGGGATCCTCGAAAGAGCATCAGGAGCACCATTTAGTTTTCCTTTCCTGTATTCCACAATAAAGTCGAACCGTTGCAATCTTAGTGCCCATCTGATCAAACGACTTGTGGTTTTTGTTGATGAGAGGACCCATTTCAAGGCAGAATGGTCTGTAATGACAGTAAAGACATTTGGCTCCAGATAGTGTTGCCATCTTTTTAGAGCCCAAATTATTGCAAGGCACTCTTTTTCTGTTACAGAGTAATTTCTCTCAGCTCGGTTTAAAGTTCGACTGGCATAAGCAAGAACGACTTCGCTTCCAGTCTCTGCTCTCTGTGTCAACACAGCTCCAAGACCTGTATTACTTACATCAGTATAGACAAAGAAAGGAAAGTTAAGATTTGGGTGGCCTAAGATAGGTGGTGAGATCAAACTGGTCTTTAGTTTGTCAAAGGAATTCTGGCATGCTTGACTCCAGAAGAAAGATCTTCCTTTTTTCTTGAGATCATTTAAGGGCTCAGCAATTTTTGAGAAGTCTGGTACAAATTTATGATACCATCCGGCAAGCCCCAAGAAACTCTGAACCTCCTTGAGGTTGGTCGGTGCTGGATAGGACCTAATTGCCTCGACTTTGTCATTCCTTGACCAGAGACAATATGTCCCAGGAATCGGAGTTCTTGCAGGCAGAATCTAGACTTCTTGAGATTTATGGTCAGATTAGCTTTTTGGAGTCGATCTATTACAGTTTGCAGACGTTCAAAATGCTGAGTCACAGATGATGAATAAACAATTATGTCGTCTAGATATACTAAACAGATTTCTCCCCGTAGGCCCTCCAGAACTTTCTCCATTAGTCGTTGAAAGGTGGCTGGGGCATTCTTGAGACCGAAAGGCATGACATTGAAATGATACAAGCCAGAATGAGTGACAAAGGCAGTTTTTGCTTTACTGCAAGGATCCATGGGTACTTGCCAGTATCCACTATTTAAATCAATTGTGGAGAAAAGGGAGGCTCCAGAAAGGGACTCCAGTATTTCATTTATGTTTGGGAGAGGATATGCGTCTGTTTCAGTGACAGCATTGACTTTCCGAAAATCTACACAAAATCGATGTCCCTCCATCTTTTTTCGGTGGTAGGACTACAGGGGATGCCCATGCAGAATAGGAAGGTTCAACAACTCCAGCAGTAATCATATCTCTTAATTGTTCTTTCACAATGGCTTGCTTACCAGGATTCATCCGGTAAGGCCTTTGTTTGATGGGTACACTGTTGGTAGTATAGATGGTGTGCTGAAGAATATCAGTTTTTCCAGGCTGATTGGTGCAGACCTGTGGGTTAGACTCAAGGAGCTGTCGTAACTGTTTCTTTTCTCCATCTTGCAAGAGAGCATGTGACACAGCAAGGTTGATGTAATCTTTGGCTTCCAGTTGCACCGGTTCCAGAGAGAGAATGGGAGGTGGAACAGAGCTTATCAATGAAAGATTCCATACTGGACTGGTCTTTGACGTTCGGATGTTTGATTGATTTTCATGAGCTCTTTTTCCTGGGGGATGGGCACTGCCTGGTTGAAAGGGATAAGTAACAGGGGGGTTGGACTTGAAACTGTATACATTGTCAGCCACATTGATTATCATACCGACACTACAAATGAAATCAAGACCAAGAACCATACCATAGGCTAGAGCTTCTGACCCAAGTACAACTGTAGGTAGAGTGGACACTTGTCCTTGAAGTTCCACAGAGAGGTTTTCCCATCCAATAGGAGTGGCGGCTTCGCCATTGGCCAGATACAAGGGACCTTCTACCCATGGCTGGAGGTCAGCCTTTGACCCCTTTAATTCCACCCAGAGGTACTCATGAATGAGAGTATAACTGGCTCCGGTGTCAACTATGGCTTTTCCACGCCAAGTATCAATGGAAATCGGCACAAGGAGTTGATGGGGACTGGATGAGGTATCAAGAGGTTCGCATGTTGTCTCTGAATTTGCCACAGTTGAAGTTTCATGCATTCGTTGAAATATCGGTTGGACAGGTTTTTTGGATTTCACAACTGACACAGAGCCATTGCCAGGCAGACCTTTTGGTTTTGGAGGTCGGGGAGGGTGCTTAGGCACCTGCTGCTGGTGATAATTAGTGAAATTGCCAGGTGAGTGGTAATGTGGACAGGAACCAGGAGGGTGGTTTCCTTGACATCTCCAGCACAAAACTAAGTGTCTGGTTTGATTTTCAGGTTGAACTGAGGTGATATTTTTGGGAAAAGGGTAAGGATTTCTAACACCCATTCTCTGATTGTATCCAAGATGTTGTTCATGATCTCTTTCTAGTTGGTGACCAAGGCGTACTAAATCTTCAACAGTTTCAACCCTGCCCCTGAGCTGACTAGCAAGTAGAGGTTTAATGTTTTTCAGAATCATTTTAACAATGCTAGCCTCTGTGAGAGTGGGGTTCCATCTTTTACAGAGAGCTCTATAAGAGAAAGCAAAGTCTCTGATGGTTTCTTTCTGGTTCTGACACGTTCAGCTAGCTCTTCCTCATAATCTTCTGATAGGAAAGCTGCTAGAAAAACAGTTTCAAACTGGCTCCAGGTGGTTACCGTTGATCGGGCAATTTCCCACCAGTCACGAGCAGTCCCATGGAGTACAGTTCTGAAGGTGGCCAGAATCTCAGCATTAGATAATGGATGCAGAGCAAGAAAGTCATGGCATTTTGACAAATAAGTGAGGGGATCAGGGTCATCCTTAGATGTTCCATAAGTAGGAAAGGTCAACCTGATATGATCACTTTTTATCATAGCTGAGGTTGTGGCTGCAGCTGAGGATTGTTTATCCAAAGGATAAGCACTAGAGCTTGAAGGAGATGGGGTAGATTTGGCTTCTACCATTAGAGTCAAGCTTTTCTTTCAGAAAGGAAGTTTTCTGTTCAAGACTTTGTAACCGTTCTTTGCTTTCCACCTCCACTTTCCCAAGGTTTGTAGTCAAGTTAGTTTGCTCACTGTTACTTGCTTGAATCTTTTCTGATAACTTGCAGAGTCTTTCTTCAGTAACTGTGTGAAACTTTTTGAGATCTTGTTGAATCGCCACTTGAAGTTGTTCTATCATAAAATGGATCCCTGACAGAATGGAGGTTTCTGAATTTTTCAGTTTGACCCCCTTCACTATCTTATCCATTTCAGTTTCCATAACTTCTTTGTTGGATGTAATTTTTTAAAAAATCTGGCGATAATTTGCACTTATTTGAGCTACCAGATCTTTAACTTGTTCATTTGATGAGTTTTTATGTCTTTCCAGGCACACTGTCAGCTCTTTGATGGCTAGACTTTGTCCTTCCATTTCTTCATGCATTTTGTCCCAACCCTCTTGGGTCTTTATTGCTATTTGAGTGAGGTCCCGAGCAGGAGTAGAGATTACTCTTGGAAGTTCACATTGAGATGGCGAGGAAGCTGTTAGATTCAAAAGACTTCCTTCAGGTGAAGAATGCACAGCCTCAGCTTCCCAAGCAAGGGACTGATTGTCAGAATGCACATTATCCATGTGAGCAGAGGATATGGGTCGGCCATAGACATTATATGTCTGTACTTGAGGATGATATGGAGTTGGGAAGTAAGTCTGTAAATGTGCACTAAATGCACTGTTTGCACCGTAATTGTTTGTAGGGGTATTTACATCAGGAGGTTCTATTTCAAGAGAAACTGAGGGGGACACTGAGAAAGGCTGTGGTTTAGCCATACTGTCACGAGTGTGGATGTTATATCTCACAAAATGTAGGGTTACCAGTCATTTTCAGAAATCAATACATTTAACAATAGCAGTCCAAAACAAAACATTAGAATTAGGGCTGGGCAAGTTAACTCGTTATAATCGCGTTAACTCATCAATTATTTAACGCCAACAATTATTTTATCGCGCATTAGCGCAGGTTTTATTATTTGTTGTATTATTGTAAAAGTCTGTTGCTCACAGGCTTTTATTTTGTGAAAGTCTGTTGCTGACTGCTGCGGAACAGGAAAAGAAAAGAATTGGCGAATAAACAAACATGGAGAAGGGTACGGAGCTTTTACATGGCCATTTTCATTTTAAAGTTCTTCCAGACGGCGGAGTCGACAGAACCAAAGTTATTTGTAACCACTGCCAAGTTGAATTTTCTTATCACCGGAGTACTTCCAGTCTAAAATATCACCTAAATGCAAAACACACAGTTGATACCAGCAAATCATTCAACGAAACAGACAGTGGAGCGAGGCTTCGGCAGACTACTTTAGATGCAGGGAGGAGTATAGATAAACAAAGGCAAGAGAAGCTAACAAATGCCATAGCGAAGTGGATAGCTACAGACTGCAGGCCGATTAGTGTTGTGGAAGACGTCGGTCTGAGAAACATTTTGAGAATCGCAATAAATGACGGCAGGTATGAGATGCCCTCAAGACGCACCATCACACGAAGAATACACGAGTTGTATGAAAAGGAGAGGACTGCAAAAGTGACAACTTTACAATGTGCACCCGCTGTTGCTCTCACTGGGGACTACTGGACATCACTCGGTAACCACAATTACCTCAGAGTTACAGTGCATTATATTGATGAAAAGTGGGCGCTGCATTCACATGCTCTGACTGTGATGAAAACAGAGGAGAGACATTATGCTGAAACGTGCGTGGGACACTTTACTGACGTTGCACAGCAGTGGAATGTGTCAAATAAAGTCACCACACTTAGCACAGATAGTGCACGAAATATGATCGCTGCTGCGAGACAACTGCCTTTTGATCATGTCCCCTGCTTCGCGCACAGTCTCCAGCATTCTGTCACAGTATCTCTGCATAACAGTGCGTTTGACAATGTCCTGGCCAAGTGCAGAAAGGTTGTGGGGCACTTTAAACACAGTCCAGTAAGTGCAGCAGAATTAGAGCAACAACAAGTTGAACATGGACAGAAGAAGGAGTCGCTTATGCAAGACATTCAAACCAGATGGAATTCTACTCTGGACATGATAAAAAGCATCCGCAGAAACGAACAGCCACTGAGGGACGTCCTCACCACAAACACCAAGATTGTCATGCCAACTACAGCTGAAATGGACAAACTGCAATATGCAGCTGCAGCTATCATATCAGCTGACATCCTTGCCATTGTAGGCATTTAACATTACAGTAAAAATGCCTACAAATGTCCGGGCAATTCTGATTGGCTGGGACACTTGTAGGCACTTAACATTATAGAAAAATGCCTAAAAAAGTCCAGGTTACTTAGAATGAGCCGGACACTTCTAGGTATTTAACATTACAGTACAAATGCCTACAAATGTCCAGGTCACTTACAATGAGCCGGACACTTGTAGGCATTTAACATTACAGTAAAAATGCCTACAAATGTCGAGGTCAGAGAATACTTGGGACACTTGTAGGCACTTAACATTACAGTAAAAATGCCTACAAATGTCCGGCCAATTCTGATTGGCTGGGACATTTGTAGGCATTTAACATTATAGTAAAATGCCTACAAATGTCGAGGTCAGAGAATACTTGGGACACTTGTAGGCACTTAACATTATAGAAAAATGCCTACAAATGTCCAGGTTACTTAGAATGAGCCGGACACTTCTAGGCACTTAACATTGAAGCAAAATGCCTACAAATGTCCAGGTCACTTAGAATGAGCCGGACACTTGTAGGCATTTAACATTATAGCAAAATGCCTAGAAATTTCCCAGACACTTGTGCTTAGGGATGGAGAATACTTGGGACACTTGTAGGAACTGTACTGGCAGATTTTGCATTTGTGTAATGTTTAATAGAAGAACAGATATGAATGTAGAAGAATGTATGAACAGATGTGGTTCTCATGGTTCAACTTAAACTTTACGAGTGTTGCTCAAGGTAATAATGTTCATGGCTTCCCCCACTGGGCAAAAGGTCACGGCAGGGGTTACTTAGTGTGTCTGAAGTAGATGGGTGAGGGGATCTCTGTATTGTATACAGGACTGGGGTCTTTTGTCTTGTAAACGAAGATAAGGGATCTCAGAGACAGATTGCCTCACACCAGAAGTCACACCAGGGGTTTGGGACAGAGAGGGAGACAGGATGTCTGCCCACCCTGGACAAACAGTGAAGAAGTTGAGGAACTTCTTCTTCCTCGCAGGGAGGGGCTTATGATGTATAAGAATCTGATTCTCCTGATGCTCTGTGATCATTCCATACTCGTTACACTAGGTGCTGTGTGGGGTGAGCCCACCTGCAGGTGTTAGAATTGAACTTTCCGAGAGACAATGTGATGACAATGTGATGACAATGTATGACAATGTATGATTATGTATAATTATGTATTGCTAAAGAGAAATTGCCACGACAGCACTTAACATTATAGTAAAATGCCTACAAATGTCCAGGTCACTTAGAATGAGCCGGACACTTCAAGGCATTTAACATTAGAGTAAAAATCCTACAAATGTCCAGGTCACTTAGAATGAGCCGGACACTTCTAGGCTATTAACATTATAGTAAAATGCCTACAAGTGTCCTGGTCACTTTAAATGAGCCGGACACTTGTAGGCATTTAACATTGCAGTAAAAATGCCTACAAATGTCCGGCCAATTCTGATTGGCTGGGACATTTGTAGGCATTTAACATTATAGTAAAATGCCTACAAATGTCCAGGTCGGAGAATACTTGGGACACTTGTAGGCACTTAACAATATACTAAAATGCCTACAAATGTCCAGGTCACTTAGAATGACCCGGACACTTCTAGGCATTTAACATTAGAGTAAAATGCCTACAAATGTCCTGGTCACTTTAAATGAGCCGGACACTTGTAGGCATTTAACATTACAGTAAAAATGCCTACAAATGTCCGGGCAATTCTGATTGGCTGGGACATTTGTAGGCATTTAACATTATAGTAAAATGCCTTTAAATGTCCAGGTCAGATAATACTTGGGACACTTGTAGGCACTTAACAATATAGAAAAATGCCTACAAATGTCCAGGTTACTTAGAATGAGCCGGACACTTCTAGGCACTTAACATTGAAGCAAAATGCCTACAAATGTCCAGGTCAGTTAGAATGAGCCGGACACTTCTAGGCACTGTGGTGGCAGTTTCTGTTTAATAATGATACTCTATTGTATAATAATACACACATAACATTGTCTCTAGGAAAGTTCAACCAAAACACCTGCAGGTGGGCTCACCCCACACAGCCACCTAGTGTGACGTGTATAGAATGAGCACAGAGCACAGGAGAATCACTTCACTTATACAATCAGAAGCCCCTCCCCGCGAGGAGCCAAAAGGTATTCTTCAGCCTCTTGATGTCTGACCAGGTTGGGCAGAGTTCCTGTCTCACATCTCCGTCTCAGACCCCTGGTGTGCCTTTCTGGTGTGAGACAATCTGTCTCCGAGATCCCCTATCTAGATTTACAACATCAAAAGACTCCAGTCCTGTATACAATGCAGAGTTCCCCTCACCCATCTCTATCAGACACACTAAGTAACACCCCTGCAGTGAAGCATTTGCTAAGACACACATGTGAGGGCCATAAACACTTCCTTCTGCAACTTCCCGTAGTTAAGTCACAGAAAGACATTTGTTATCTACTTCTTCTAAATACATATCTGTTCTTCTATTAAACATTACACAAATGCAAAATCTGCCATTACAATTCCCCCTTTGAGCCTAAAAGGCTCAATATCCTTTATACATCTTTATACCATCTCATCATCCTGGAAGGAAAGCATCCAGGATAGATGAGTTTCAGGAAGTTGAACATATCGTCCAATCATAGACTTGATTAAGGAAATAACCATAGTCTTAAACTCAAAAGACAATACAACAGTTCAACAACACTAGTACACACATGAAAATCCAAATAGGTTTCAACAAACTTCAATAACATATTTTGCAATCATTCAAAAGTAGGCGTGACCATCAATTCCGCCCTTCAGGAATCTGAGTGTCCTTGTTCTTTCTCTGGACAATAGGTCATTTAAAATTTGAAACGATATGCATCATATTGTCAAAAATGTTCACTGTGTATGTGCCACAATTCGTCCTGATTATGTGACAAACACCTTCTTGGCTAGCATCTTTTCTCAAAGCCTTTCTGTGATGCAGAGTCATTCCTGACCCTAGACAGTGGGAGAAAGAGTTGAAAACCCAGCCCCCCTCTAAAGATGTTAATCTTCCATCTCCAGAGCAAACTCATCTGTTTGTGTGTGTTCTTCACAGTGCTCCCCCCTGGGGCAAGTCCTCCAAAACCTTTCATCTGGAGACACTCACACTGTGGAACTCTTATCTCTTGATTACACACAATGAGTTGAATCTGTAAATGAGCTTGGGTCTCTGATATTTTCATGGTCTCAAACCATGCATTCTCCAGGCTTTGTCAGTTCATCAGGGAAGTTGAACATGAGTTCTCCTTTTGTCCTGACTTTGATGCTCAGGTTATATTTCGTGGTTTTCTTCCTGCCAAGGTTTCACATGCCATATTATTGGTGGCAGGACGACGATGACGGTGTTCATGAACAGGAAACCATCTTTTCCTCGAACTGCATCCCAGTCGTCCCATCAGGTGTCGTTCTTTTCCCCTTCGGCGCTATTGTATCAGCAGTGCCCTCGCCAACCCCCTCTTCAAAGTGTTGCCTCTTCTTGAGATTAGAGACGTGTGGCCCTAATCATTTCCACACCTCTCCTTGCTTGCAAACACAAAACAATTGAAGGCTGAAGGCTCGCACACTGACACAACGCACGCTCCGTCCTGTAGAATCCACTCGTGGCTCCGGAAATCCTCCTTCAATGGCTTGCATGTCTCCAGGTTGACCTTCACTTCCATCTGTGTGGTGAGAGGCACTTGGTTTGCACTCGTTCCATCGACGTGCTCTCCTGGTTTCCTCTTCACGTCCTTCACCACAATCCAGTCTCCTGGTCTCAGATCAGGCAGTTTCCCTGTCTATGGATTTCGGTAGGGAGTCCATCACCTGCCTGTGGATTTTAAAGAGTACAGGGGACAGGTTTACACAATATCTACCAGTTCGTTTTTTCAATGTGTTGTTGTCTCTTTCCACTGTTTGTTTCTTTCCACTGCCCGCCACTGGCGGGATGATAGGCACGATGTTGCCTCATGTCGATACCCATACTCACCAGCATCCTTAAAGCTGTGCTTACAAATGGTGTACCATTATCAGTGGACATCTTTTTGGAATTTCCCAACGTGGAATGAATTCTCCGAGCAGTGTCTGCGCCACTGCTGAAGAATCCTGTCTAGATGTGGGAAAGCTTCTACTTGCATAGCATACATGTCAACAAGAACAAGACAGTATTTATTTATTTCCCTAACTTAATTCAATTTAATCTTTATCAAATTCCTCTATAAATGATCAAACTGTTTGTTTGGTGGTGGATTGTTTACTTTGTGGAATCTGGATTTCTTTACCTATTTTCATTGTAATTCAATTACGCGACTCAGATAAAAAAAGTTTTATTGAGTATTGTTTAGAGTGTTGTTTTGTACACCCAATATATCTATATCTATATTCCTCCCTTTTGACACACTGACTACAGTCATGTGTCAATTCAAACTAATGAAGAAACATACATAGGTTAAACAATATCATCCATGCGACCCACATCAAGTCTGTCAGCCACCAAACAAATTGTTATCCACCAAACAGTTTATTCCTTAAACGTAGTAAATTAAATCTGTATTCTTAAAAAATTATTTAATTGCGATTGACCCTTGTTTATAGCTCCTATAACCTACATTAAGTTAATCATTAAAAATCTTTAATACGCACTCCTCATTTGCAGACTGCATACAGTTTGCATGATAACACAGCATCTATCAGCACACAGATGAAAGTGTGAAGTGAAATAGGTTCATGAATCTCCTATTCAGTCAACTCGGCCAAAATCACATGCCACCCCCATGCAAACCTGCTATTAGTGTTGCTCTTGACACTCTTGTCTCTAGCATATTTGCATTCTTCAGTCAATGCACAATAGTGTGATGGGAGTGGTTTAGCCTCTATTGTATCACACAGTCGTAAACCCACTTGGTTATCTCAGTTGCTGCATCCTTTGATGCTGAACTTATCACCAAACAACTATCACTCCTGCATAATTAGCTGGTTATCTCTTAAAATCTAATTCTAAACTAGGAGAAAAAACTTTTTTCTCTTTAGTTAAGAAAAACTGCTACGCAATCATGTGGCTATCCCTACTGATGTAGGGAAGAGAGTCGCATAGTTAAAAACATTGCATCTCTAAATAGTGATGTCTATCATCTAAGGCAAATACTGTCCCATATCTGAGCCACCTGGTTGTTAATAGGTGGGAGGTATTTTGCTCAAGCAAAATCACCCTATCAGCATATTGGCACCAGTAAAGTCATATATCACAGCGTCACATATCACACATCAAATATCACAGCTCTCTCAGCAGTTGTCGAAACTCTAAAACATTGTTTGAAGCTCTGCTTCCTTTGTTTTTCCTTACAGGAAAAAAGTAGTGTGTTAACAGACAATCTTTACATATTCCATACGAGGATTCAGATATTCTTTTCTATTTGGGTCTTATCCCTTGATCAGACCCAAAACATATTTGTGCCCGGTCCACAAACATGACGGTACCTGTTTCAACTCAGGAATATCATTAATGTTTACACCAAAACTAAAAATCGTAATACATTTTATCAAAAGATTTACCACATTCAGGAATGAGTTCAACATTCCTAATTTCATTTATCACTATGGAAAATCGTTTGCGATTAACCTTTAACCCTCTTTAAAATATTTGATTGGTATTTAATGTCTTTTCCTCCAATGGTATTTTAATCAAAAGTTGATATTTTAACAAATCTTTTAGTCAATGAGTCTATCAAAACTACTAAGACAACACAGTGTTTACTATCTCAATACAACCAACTTACTTTATCCTTTCTTTACTTCACATCTTCTATAACCTTCTTTAAACTTAATTTGCTCTTACTTAAAAGTCCGCTTCTCTGAGTAAATAACATCTATGTTCACATTTGTCTGAAGTCTCTCTGCCTCTGCCTTCGCAAGAGGGATATGCTAGTGTCAAATCCCTTTCTCTATCAAACAAATGCAGATGTTATTTAGACTCCAGTTACCTCTAATGCCCTGCGGTGTTTAAATTTAACATACCACTCAATGAACACATCAAATCTTTACCCCTAAGATTTATCAGGCAGTGTGGTAACACCAAAATGAATCTTAAAAATCCCCTTCAACCACATCATGAAAAATAGCAATTGTACAGTGCATCTCTCTATCACTGTTGATAGACCTGTTGCTCCAATCATTATGAGATATTTAGGAGTAAGATCACACTCTTCACATTTATTAACTGATTCCGGTTCCTGAATCTACAAATATATGTGATGTCTCTACCACTCACTGTGATTTGTGTGTTCGGGCATTAGTTTATACACATCATTGTGAAAATATTTAGCATAAAGTACAGTAGGCCTCTCTCTACTGATCTTCTAATCAAGCTCACAATGGTCAATAGCAATCTTAATCATCTGTTCTATGTCTAACATTAATTCACATGGTGTGTGTGTAACCGTGTTCTTACTATAGTGACGTGCTTGAAACTCTCTCTCTCCATCTCAGTGTCCTCACCAGATGAATTCCTTCACTGTCCCCAGCTCACCGCTAATCAATCGCACTGTGTGCGCTGCTTCCCAGGGCATTCTCTTGCCCACCTCTTGGTGGAGCTGAGTCCAGATCAGAATCTAGTCGGAAACACTGAGACTGGAGATTATTTCAGTTCCTGCATATTCACTTCAGTTAAACAACATCCATACACTCTTCAATCCAGCACAAATATCCCTACTTTCATTTTCCTTTCTTTTGTCCTCTCTACTGCTCTTATTCTTTTTATTTCTCTTTTCACACGCAGTTTAGTTTTGAATTACCAAAGATAATTTAAACTCAAACTTCCCATGCTCCAAAAGTCATCCTCTCTATTTTTAAACCTATTTTCTCAAATAGGTTGTCTCAGCAATTGTGAACCCGACTCTTATTTTATAAATTTAAACTCTGGTTTGTTCAGCAGAATACGAAATTTGGAAAATAAAGTTCTGCTTATATGGGAAAAGAACTTAAAAGTCTCTTAATTTAATTTTTAACCAAATCGTTTCTATCTCTTAAAAAATTTATTTTAAGATTTGTTATGAGGTTTTTTTTTCTTTTACCATTAGCTTTAAAACGCAATTATACCCCAAATATATTTAAACATATACTCACCTTTTTCTCCAGTTTGAGGATTCTCAGATTCCTCTCTTTTTCTTTTCTCCTCTTTCTCAGCTGAAATCCTCAGCTTAAATACTCAGTTTAGTTTCATCAAATTCTACATGTTTCTTCTTTCACAGTCACACATATCCATCAACAAAATTTGTTAAGTTTAGTTTATTAGTGTTTTAGTGTTAGTAACCTTAAACCTTCAACCAACACCAAAATGCTTTTAACCTTCAACCAACCTTCAAAAAATGCTTTTGTAAGGAACAATAAAACCCATCTCCAATATAATGTTGTCAATTGTAATTACCTCTTGTAATTCCTGATCACTTGGCAAATTTCTCAATTATTGTTCCTACGTTTTGATTCCTTAATACATTTTAAATACTCTGCCTGATATAATGCCTTAGAGAAATCTCATATTCACACTTCTCTTTAGCACCTCGCATGCAGGTATAAAATGTACTGGAATTATCAGATTTTCAACAGATTGCTGTACTGAGACGATCCGGACCTGGTCTTGGTCCTTCTGTCCCAGCTACACCTCTATTGCAAAATAATAATAATATTACTATATATTAATAATAACTACTAGTCATGAGCCCGACATCAGAGCCCAATCTTATTTATAATATTTTGACCTTTTCCTAAAGATCGAAACGAAGCTTCATGGATCCTACACCGATTTCCAAAACCTTGCCATGCAGACACGTCTGTCCCTCAATACAATGAATGAGTGAATCTCTTTTTCCTGGACCTTTTCCTAAAGGTCATAACAAATGTGGATCTTTTCCTAATAGATCACAACATTGGACCTTTTCCTAAAGATCGAAACGTTTTAATTTTACTTACCCGAGAGACAATGCTTGTTTTCCAGACCAGGTCCGTTGGATCACCTCAGTGAGTGCACTCCTGGCTCTCAAGCATTCGGCCCTCATTTTGTTGAGGTATGAGTCCCAGACTTTCCTCAGCGTTGAGATCCAGAGTGTCTGCTCACACGAGTGATCCTGCCGACAACGCCAAAATTGTGGTGGCAGTTTCTGTTTAATAATGATACTCTATTGTATAATAATACACACATAACATTGTCTCTAGGAAAGTTCAACCAAAACACCTGCAGGTGGGCTCACCCCACACAGCCACCTAGTGTGACGTGTATAGAATGAGCACAGAGCACAGGAGAATCACTTCACTTATACAATCAGAAGCCCCTCCCCGCGAGGAGCCAAAAGGTATTCTTCAGCCTCTTGATGTCTGACCAGGTTGGGCAGAGTTCCTGTCTCACATCTCCGTCTCAGACCCCTGGTGTGCCTTTCTGGTGTGAGACAATCTGTCTCCGAGATCCCCTATCTAGATTTACAACATCAAAAGACTCCAGTCCTGTATACAATGCAGAGTTCCCCTCACCCATCTCTATCAGACACACTAAGTAACCCCTGCAGTGAAGCATTTGCTAAGACACACATGTGGGGGCCATAAACACTTCCTTCTGCAACTTCCCGTAGTTAAGTCACAGAAAGACATTTGTTATCTACTTCTTCTAAATACATATCTGTTCTTCTATTAAACATTACACAAATGCAAAATCTGCCATTACAATTCCCCCTTTGAGCCTAAAAGGCTCAATATCCTTTATACATCTTTATACCATCTCATCATCCTGGAAGGGAAACATCCAGGATAGATGAGTTTCAGGAAGTTGAACATATCGTCCAATCATAGACTTGATTAAGGAAATAACCATAGTCTTAAACTCAAAAGACAATACAACAGTTCAACAACACTAGTACACACATGAAAATCCAAATAGGTTTCAACAAACTTCAATAACATATTTTGCAATCATTCAAAGTAGGCGTGACCATCAATTCCGCCCTTCAGGAATCTGAGTGTCCTTGTTCTTTCTCTGGACAATAGGTCATTTAAAATTTGAAACGATATGCATCATATTGTCAAAATGTTCACTGTGTATGTGCCACAATTCGTCCTGATTATGTGACAAACACCTTCTTGGCTAGCATCTTTTCTCAAAGCCTTTCTGTGATGCAGAGTCATTCCTGACCCTAGACAGTGGGAGAAAGAGTTGAAAACCCAGCCCCCCTCTAAAGATGTTAATCTTCCATCTCCAGAGCAAACTCATCTGTTTGTGTGTGTTCTTCACAGTGCTCCCCCCTGGGGCAAGTCCTCCAAAACCTTTCATCTGGAGACACTCACACTGTGGAACTCTTATCTCTTGATTACACACAATGAGTTGAATCTGTAAATGAGCTTGGGTCTCTGATATTTTCATGGTCTCAAACCATGCATTCTCCAGGCTTTGTCAGTTCATCAGGGAAGTTGAACATGAGTTCTCCTTTTGTCCTGACTTTGATGCTCAGGTTATATTTCGTGGTTTTCTTCCTGCCAAGGTTTCACATGCCATATTATTGGTGGCAGGACGACGATGACGGTGTTCATGAACAGGGAAACCATCTTTTCCCTCGAACTGCATCCCAGTCGTCCCATCAGGTGTCGTTCTTTTCCCCCTTCGGCGCTATTGTATCAGCAGTGCCCCTCGCCAACCCCCTCTTCAAAGTGTTGCCTCTTCTTGAGATTAGAGACGTGTGGCCCTAATCATTTCCACACCTCTCCTTGCTTGCAAACACAAAACAATTGAAGGCTGAAGGCTCGCACACTGACACAACGCACGCTCCGTCCTGTAGAATCCACTCGTGGCTCCGGAAATCCTCCTTCAATGGCTTGCATGTCTCCAGGTTGACCTTCACTTCCATCTGTGTGGTGAGAGGCACTTGGTTTGCACTCGTTCCATCGACGTGCTCTCCTGGTTTCCTCATCACGTCCTTCACCACAATCCAGTCTCCTGGTCTCAGATCAGGCAGTTTCCCTGTCTATGGATTTCGGTAGGGAGTCCATCACCTGCCTGTGGATTTTAAAGAGTACAGGGGACAGGTTTACACAATATCTACCAGTTCGTTTTTTCAATGTGTTGTTGTCTCTTTCCACTGTTTGTTTCTTTCCACTGCCCGCCACTGGCGGGATGATAGGCACGATGTTGCCTCATGTCGATACCCATACTCACCAGCATCCTTAAAGCTGTGCTTACAAATGGTGTACCATTATCAGTGGACATCTTTTTGGAATTTCCCAACGTGGAATGAATTCTCCGAGCAGTGTCTGCGCCACTGCTGAAGAATCCTGTCTAGATGTGGGGAAAGCTTCTACTTGCATAGCATACATGTCAACAAGAACAAGACAGTATTTATTTATTTCCCTAACTTAATTCAATTTAATCTTTATCAAATTCCTCTATAAATGATCAAACTGTTTGTTTGGTGGTGGATTGTTTACTTTGTGGAATCTGGATTTCTTTACCTATTTTCATTGTAATTCAATTACGCGACTCAGATAAAAAAAGTTTTATTGAGTATTGTTTAGAGTGTTGTTTTGTACACCCAATATATCTATATCTATATTCCTCCCTTTTGACACACTGACTACAGTCATGTGTCAATTCAAACTAATGAAGAAACATACATAGGTTAAACAATATCATCCATGCGACCCACATCAAGTCTGTCAGCCACCAAACAAATTGTTATCCACCAAACAGTTTATTCCTTAAACGTAGTAAATTAAATCTGTATTCTTAAAAAATTATTTAATTGCGATTGACCCTTGTTTATAGCTCCTATAACCTACATTAAGTTAATCATTAAAAATCTTTAATACGCACTCCTCATTTGCAGACTGCATACAGTTTGCATGATAACACAGCATCTATCAGCACACAGATGAAAGTGTGAAGTGAAATAGGTTCATGAATCTCCTATTCAGTCAACTCGGCCAAAATCACATGCCACCCCCATGCAAACCTGCTATTAGTGTGTTCTTGACACTCTTGTCTCTAGCATATTTGCATTCTTCAGTCAATGCACAATAGTGTGATGGGAGTGGTTTAGCCTCTGTATCCACTGTCAGTAAACCCACTTGGTCTCATGCTGCATCCTTTGATGCTGAACTTATCACCAAACAACTATCACTCCTGCATAATTAGCTGGTTATCTCTTAAAATCTAATTCTAAACTAGGAGAAAAACTTTTCTCTTTAGTTAAGAAAAACTGCTACGCAATCATGTGGCTATCCCTACTGATGTAGGGAAGAGAGTCGCATAGTTAAAAACATTGCATCTCTAAATAGTGATGTCTATCATCTAAGGCAAATACTGTCCCATATCTGAGCCACCTGGTTGTTAATAGGTGGGAGGTATTTTGCTCAAGCAAAATCACCCTATCAGCATATTGGCACCAGTAAAGTCATATATCACAGCGTCACATATCACACATCAAATATCACAGCTCTCTCAGCAGTTGTCGAAACTCTAAAACATTGTTTGAAGCTCTGCTTCCTTTGTTTTTCCTTACAGAAAAGTAAGTGTGTTAACAGACAATCTTTACATATTCCATACGAGGATTCAGATATTCTTTTCTATTTGGGTCTTATCCCTTGATCAGACCCAAAACATATTTGTGCCCGGTCCACAAACATGACGGTACCTGTTTCAACTCAGGAATATCATTAATGTTTACACCAAAACTAAAAATCGTAATACATTTTATCAAAAGATTTACCACATTCAGGAATGAGTTCAACATTCCTAATTTCATTTATCACTATGGAAAATCGTTTGCGATTAACCTTTAACCCTCTTTAAAATATTTGATTGGTATTTAATGTCTTTTCCTCCAATGGTATTTTAATCAAAAGTTGATATTTTAACAAATCTTTTAGTCAATGAGTCTATCAAAACTACTAAGACAACACAGTGTTTACTATCTCAATACAACCAACTTACTTTATCCTTTCTTTACTTCACCATCTTATAACCTTCTTTAAACTTAATTTGCTCTTTTACTTAAAAGTCCGCTTCTCTGAGTAAATAACATCTATGTTCACATTTGTCTGAAGTCTCTCTGCCTCTGCCTTTCGCAAGAGGGATATGCTAGTGTCAAATCCCCTTTCTCTATCAAACAAATGCAGATGTTTTTAGACTCCAGTTACCTCTAATGCCCTGCGGTGTTTAAATTTAACATACCACTCAATGAACACATCAAATCTTTACCCTAAGATTTATCAGGCAGTGTGGTAACACCAAAAATGAATCTTAAAAATCCCCTTCAACCACATCATGAAAATAGCAATTGTACAGTGCATCTCTCTATCACTGTTGATAGACCTGTTGCTCCAATCATTATGGAGATATTTAGTAGGAGTAAGATCACACTCTTCACATTTATTAACTGATTCCGGTTCCTGAATCTACAAATATATGTGATGTCTCTACCACTCACTGTGATTTGTGTGTTCGGGCATTAGTTTATACACATCATTGTGAAAATATTTAGCATAAAGTACAGTAGGCCTCTCTCTACTGATCTTCTAATCAAGCTCACAATGGTCAATAGCAATCTTAATCATCTGTTCTATGTCTAACATTAATTCACATGGTGTGTGTAACCGTGTTCTTACTATAGTGACGTGCTTGAAACTCTCTCTCTCCATCTCAGTGTCCTCACCAGATGAATTCCTTCACTGTCCCCAGCTCACCGCTAATCAATCGCACTGTGTGCGCTGCTTCCCAGGGCATTCTCTTGCCCACCTCTTGGTGGAGCTGAGTCCAGATCAGAATCTAGTCGGAAACACTGAGACTGGAGATTATTTCAGTTCCTGCATATTCACTTCAGTTAAACAACATCCATACACTCTTCAATCCAGCACAAATATCCCTACTTTCACTTTGCTTCTTATTCTTTTTTTTTCTTTTCACACGCAGTTTAGTTTTGAATTACCAAAGATAATTTAAACTCAAACTTCCCATGCTCGGAAAAGACAGTCATCCTCTCTATTTTTAAACCTATTTTCTCAAATAGGTTGTCTCAGCAATTGTGAACCCGACTCTTATTTTATAAATTTAAACTCTGGTTTGTTCAGCAGAATACGAAATTTGGAAAATAAAGTTCTGCTTATATGGGAAAAGAACTTAAAAGTCTCTTAATTTAATTTTTTAACCAAATCGTTTCTATCTCTTAAAAAAATTTATTTTAAGATTTGTTATGAGGTTTTTTTTTTTCCTTTTACCATTAGCTTTTAAAACGCAATTATACCCCAAATATATTTAAACATATACTCACCTTTTTCTCCAGTTTGAGGATTCTCAGATTCCTCTCTTTTTCTTTTCTCCTCTTTCTCAGCTGAAATCCTCAGCTTAAATACTCAGTT
The DNA here is from genome assembly GCF_022539355.2 of Hippoglossus stenolepis. Classification (NCBI taxonomy): domain Eukaryota; kingdom Metazoa; phylum Chordata; class Actinopteri; order Pleuronectiformes; family Pleuronectidae; genus Hippoglossus; species Hippoglossus stenolepis. The sequence continues at coordinate 22,800,077 of NC_061499.1, read as the reverse complement.
TAGTTTCATCAAATTCTACATGTTTCTTCTTTCACAGTCACACATATCCATCAACAAAAATGTGTTAAGTTTTAGTTTATTAGTGTTTTAGTGTTAGTAACCTTAAACCTTCAACCAACACCAAAATGCTTTTAACCTTCAACCAACCTTCAAAAAATGCTTTTGTAAGGAACAATAAAACCCATCTCCAATATAATGTTGTCAATTGTAATTACCTCTTGTAATTCCTGATCACTTGGCAAATTTCTCAATTATTGTTCCTACGTTTTTGATTCCTTAATACATTTTAAATACTCTGCCTGATATAATGCCTTAGAGAAATCTCATATTCACACTTCTCTTTAGCACCTCGCATGCAGGTATAAAATGTACTGGAATTATCAGATTTTCAACAGATTGCTGTACTGAGACGATCCGGACCTGGTCTTGGTCCTTCTGTCCCAGCTACACCTCTATTGCAAAATAATAATAATATTACTATATATTAATAATAACTACTAGTCATGAGCCCGACATCAGAGCCCAATCTTATTTATAATATTTTTGACCTTTTCCTAAAGATCGAAACGAAGCTTCATGGATCCTACACCAATTTCCAAAACCTTGCCATGCAGACACGTCTGTCCCTCAATACAATGAATGAGTGAATCTCTTTTTCCTGGACCTTTTCCTAAAGGTCATAACAAATGTGGATCTTTTCCTAATAGATCACAACATTGGACCTTTTCCAAAGATCGAACGCGTTTAATTTTACTTCCCGAGAGACAATGCTTGTTTTCCAGACCAGGTCCGTTGGATCACCTCAGTGAGTGCACTCCTGGCTCTCAAGCTTTCGGCCCTCATTTTGTTGAGGTATGAGTCCCAGACTTTCCTCAGCGTTGAGATCCAGAGTGTCTGCTCACACGAGTGATCCTGCCGACAACGCCAAAATTGTGGTGGCAGTTTCTGTTTAATAATGATACTCTATTGTATAATAATACACACATAACATTGTCTCTAGGAAAGTTCAACCAAAACACCTGCAGGTGGGCTCACCCCACACAGCCACCTAGTGTGACGTGTATAGAATGAGCACAGAGCACAGGAGAATCACTTCACTTATACAATCAGAAGCCCCTCCCGCGAGGAGCCAAAGGTATTCTTCAGCCTCTTGATGTCTGACCAGGTTGGGCAGAGTTCCTGTCTCACATCTCCGTCTCAGACCCCTGGTGTGCCTTTCTGGTGTGAGACAATCTGTCTCCGAGATCCCCATTCTAGATTTACAACATCAAAAGACTCCAGTCCTGTATACAATGCAGAGTTCCCCTCACCCATCTCTATCAGACACACTAAGTAACACCCTGCAGTGAAGCATTTGCTAAGACACACATGTGAGGGCCATAAACACTTCCTTCTGCAACTTCCCGTAGTTAAGTCACAGAAAGACATTTGTTATCTACTTCTTCTAAATACATATCTGTTCTTCTATTAAACATTACACAAATGCAAATCTGCCATTACAATTCCCCTTTGAGCCTAAAAGGCTCAATATCCTTTATAATCTTTATACCATCTCATCATCCTGGAAGGAAACATCCAGGATAGATGAGTTTCAGGAAGTTGAACATATCGTCCAATCATGACTTGATTAAGGAAATAACCATAGTCTTAAACTCAAAAGACAATACAACAGTTCAACAACACTAGTACACACATGAAAATCCAAATAGGTTTCAACAAACTTCAATAACATATTTTGCAATCATTCAAAAGTAGGCGTGACCATCAATTCCGCCCTTCAGGAATCTGAGTGTCCTTGTTCTTTCTCTGGACAATAGGTCATTTAAAATTTGAAACGATATGCATCATATTGTCAAAAATGTTCACTGTGTATGTGCCACAATTCGTCCTGATTATGTGACAAACACCTTCTTGGCTAGCATCTTTTCTCAAAGCCTTTCTGTGATGCAGAGTCATTCCTGACCCTAGACAGTGGGAGAAAGAGTTGAAAACCAGCCCCCCTCTAAAGATGTTAATCTTCCATCTCCAGAGCAAACTCATCTGTTTGTGTGTGTTCTTCACAGTGCTCCCCCTGGGGCAAGTCCTCCAAAACCTTTCATCTGGAGACACTCACACTGTGGAACTCTTATCTCTTGATTACACACAATGAGTTGAATCTGTAAATGAGCTTGTGGTCTCTCTGATATTTTCATGGTCTCAAACCATGCATTCTCCAGGCTTTGTCAGTTCATCAGGAAGTTGAACATGAGTTCTCCTTTTGTCCTGACTTTGATGCTCAGGTTATATTTCTTGGTTTTCTTCTTCCTGCCAAGGTTTCACATGCCATATTATTGGTGGCAGGACGACGATGACGGTGTTCATGAACAGGGAAACCATCTTTTCCTCGAACTGCATCCCAGTCGTCCCATCAGGTGTCGTTCTTTTCCCCCTTCGGCGCTATTGTATCAGCAGTGCCCTCGCCAACCCCCTCTTCAAAGTGTTGCCTCTTCTTGAGATTAGAGACGTGTGGCCCTAATCATTTCCACACCTCTCCTTGCTTGCAAACACAAAACAATTGAAGGCTGAAGGCTCGCACACTGACACAACGCACGCTCCGTCCTGTAGAATCCACTCTGCTCTGAAATCCTCCTTCAATGGCTTGCATGTCTCCAGGTTGACCTTCACTTCCATCTGTGTGGTGAGAGGCACTTGGTTTGCACTCGTTCCATCGACGTGCTCTCCTGGTTTCCTCATCACGTCCTTCACCACAATCCAGTCTCCTGGTCTCAGATCAGGCAGTTTCCCTGTCTATGGATTTCGGTAGGGAGTCCATCACCTGCCTGTGGATTTTAAAGAGTACAGGGGACAGGTTTACACAATATCTACCAGTTCGTTTTTTCAATGTGTTGTTGTCTCTTTCCACTGTTTGTTTCTTTCCACTGCCCGCACTGGAAGTGATAATAGACGATGTTGCCTCATGTCGATACCCATACTCACCAGCATCCTTAAAGCTGTGCTTACAAATGGTGTACCATTATCAGTGGACATCTTTTTGGAATTTCCCAACGTGGAATGAATTCTCCGAGCAGTGTCTGCGCCACTGCTGAAGAATCCTGTCTAGATGTGGGGAAAGCTTCTACTTGCATAGCATACATGTCAACAAGAACAAGACAGTATTTATTTATTTCCCTAACTTAATTCAATTTAATCTTTATCAAATTCCTCTATAAATGATCAAACTGTTTGTTTGGTGGTGGATTGTTTACTTTGTGGAATCTGGATTTCTTTACTATTTTCATTGTAATTCAATTACGCGACTCAGATAAAAAAGTTTTATTGAGTATTGTTTAGAGTTTGTTTTGTACACCCAATATATCTATATCTATATTCTCCTTTTGACACACTGACTACAGTCATGTGTCAATTCAAACTAATGAAGAAACATACATAGGTTAAACAATATCATCCATATGACCCACATCAAGTCTGTCAGCCACCAAACAAATTGTTATCCACCAAACAGTTTATTCCTTAAACGTAGTAAATTAAATCTGTATTCTTAAAAATTATTTAATTGCGATTGACCCTTGTTTATAGCTCCTATAACCTACATTAAGTTAATCATTAAAAATCTTTAATACGCACTCCTCATTTGCAGACTGCATACAGTTTGCATGATAACACAGCATCTATCAGCACACAGATGAAAGTGTGAAGTGAAATAGGTTCATGAATCTCCTATTCAGTCAACTCGGCCAAAATCACATGCCACCCCCATGCAAACCTGCTATTAGTGTTGCTCTTGACACTCTTGTCTCTAGCATATTTGCATTCTTCAGTCAATGCACAATAGTGTGATGGGAGTGGTTTAGCCTCTATTGTATCACACAGTCGTAAACCCACTTGGTTATCTCAGTTGCTGCATCCTTTGATGCTGAACTTATCACCAAACAACTATCACTCCTGCATAATTAGCTGGTTATCTCTTAAAATCTAATTCTAAACTAGGAGAAAAAACTTTTTTCTCTTTAGTTAAGAAAAACTGCTACGCAATCATGTGGCTATCCCTACTGATGTAGGGAAGAGAGTCGCATAGTTAAAAACATTGCATCTCTAAATAGTGATGTCTATCATCTAAGGCAAATACTGTCCCATATCTGAGCCACCTGGTTGTTAATAGGTGGGAGGTATTTTGCTCAAGCAAAATCACCCTATCAGCATATTGGCACCAGTAAAGTCATATATCACAGCGTCACATATCACACATCAAATATCACAGCTCTCTCAGCAGTTGTCGAAACTCTAAAACATTGTTTGAAGCTCTGCTTCCTTTGTTTTTCCTTACAGGAAAAAAGTAGTGTGTTAACAGACAATCTTTACATATTCCATACGAGGATTCAGATATTCTTTTCTATTTGGGTCTTATCCCTTGATCAGACCCAAAACATATTTGTGCCCGGTCCACAAACATGACGGTACCTGTTTCAACTCAGGAATATCATTAATGTTTACACCAAAACTAAAAATCGTAATACATTTTATCAAAAGATTTACCACATTCAGGAATGAGTTCAACATTCCTAATTTCATTTATCACTATGGAAAATCGTTTGCGATTAACCTTTAACCCTCTTTAAAATATTTGATTGGTATTTAATGTCTTTTCCCCTCCAATGGTATTTTAATCAAAAGTTGATATTTTAACAAATCTTTTAGTCAATGAGTCTATCAAAACTACTAAGACAACACAGTGTTTACTATCTCAATACAACCAACTTACTTTATCCTTTCTTTACTTCACATCTTCTATAACCTTCTTTAAACTTAATTTGCTCTTACTTAAAAGTCCGCTTCTCTGAGTAAATAACATCTATGTTCACATTTGTCTGAAGTCTCTCTGCCTCTGCCTTTCGCAAGAGGGATATGCTAGTGTCAAATCCCCCTTTCTCTATCAAACAAATGCAGATGTTATTTAGACTCCAGTTACCTCTAATGCCCTGCGGTGTTTAAATTTAACATACCACTCAATGAACACATCAAATCTTTACCCCTAAGATTTATCAGGCAGTGTGGTAACACCAAAAATGAATCTTAAAAAATCCCCTTCAACCACATCATGAAAAATAGCAATTGTACAGTGCATCTCTCTATCACTGTTGATAGACCTGTTGCTCCAATCATTATGAGATATTTAGGAGTAAGATCACACTCTTCACATTTATTAACTGATTCCGGTTCCTGAATCTACAAATATATGTGATGTCTCTACCACTCACTGTGATTTGTGTGTTCGGGCATTAGTTTATACACATCATTGTGAAAATATTTAGCATAAAGTACAGTAGGCCTCTCTCTACTGATCTTCTAATCAAGCTCACAATGGTCAATAGCAATCTTAATCATCTGTTCTATGTCTAACATTAATTCACATGGTGTGTGTGTAACCGTGTTCTTACTATAGTGACGTGCTTGAAACTCTCTCTCTCCATCTCAGTGTCCTCACCAGATGAATTCCTTCACTGTCCCCAGCTCACCGCTAATCAATCGCACTGTGTGCGCTGCTTCCCAGGGCATTCTCTTGCCCACCTCTTGGTGGAGCTGAGTCCAGATCAGAATCTAGTCGGAAACACTGAGACTGGAGATTATTTCAGTTCCTGCATATTCACTTCAGTTAAACAACATCCATACACTCTTCAATCCAGCACAAATATCCCTACTTTCATTTTCCTTTTTCTTTGTCCTCTCTACTTCGTTCTTATTCTTTTTATTTCTCTTTTCACACGCAGTTTAGTTTTGAATTACCAAAGATAATTTAAACTCAAACTTCCCATGCTCCGAAAAGTCATCCTCTCTATTTTTAAACCTATTTTCTCAAATAGGTTGTCTCAGCAATTGTGAACCCGACTCTTATTTTATAAATTTAAACTCTGGTTTGTTCAGCAGAATACGAAATTTGGAAAATAAAGTTCTGCTTATATGGGAAAAGAACTTAAAAGTCTCTTAATTTAATTTTTTAACCAAATCGTTTCTATCTCTTAAAAAAATTTATTTTAAGATTTGTTATGAGGTTTTTTTTTTTCCTTTTACCATTAGCTTTTAAAACGCAATTATACCCCAAATATATTTAAACATATACTCACCTTTTTCTCCAGTTTGAGGATTCTCAGATTCCTCTCTTTTTCTTTTCTCCTCTTTCTCAGCTGAAATCCTCAGCTTAAATACTCAGTTTAGTTTCATCAAATTCTACATGTTTCTTCTTTCACAGTCACACATATCCATCAACAAAAATGTGTTAAGTTTTAGTTTATTAGTGTTTTAGTGTTAGTAACCTTAAACCTTCAACCAACACCAAAATGCTTTTAACCTTCAACCAACCTTCAAAAAATGCTTTTGTAAGGAACAATAAAACCCATCTCCAATATAATGTTGTCAATTGTAATTACCTCTTGTAATTCCTGATCACTTGGCAAATTTCTCAATTATTGTTCCTACGTTTTTGATTCCTTAATACATTTTAAATACTCTGCCTGATATAATGCCTTAGAGAAATCTCATATTCACACTTCTCTTTAGCACCTCGCATGCAGGTATAAAATGTACTGGAATTATCAGATTTTCAACAGATTGCTGTACTGAGACGATCCGGACCTGGTCTTGGTCCTTCTGTCCCAGCTACACCTCTATTGCAAAATAATAATAATATTACTATATATTAATAATAACTACTAGTCATGAGCCCGACATCAGAGCCCAATCTTATTTATAATATTTTTGACCTTTTCCTAAAGATCGAAACGAAGCTTCATGGATCCTACACCAATTTCCAAAACCTTGCCATGCAGACACGTCTGTCCCTCAATACAATGAATGAGTGAATCTCTTTTTCCTGGACCTTTTCCTAAAGGTCATAACAAATGTGGATCTTTTCCTAATAGATCACAACATTGGACCTTTTCTAAAGATCGAAACGTTTTAATTTTACTTACCCGAGAGACAATGCTTGTTTTCCAGACCAGGTCCGTTGGATCACCTCAGTGAGTGCACTCCTGGCTCTCAAGCTTTCGGCCCTCATTTTGTTGAGGTATGAGTCCCAGACTTTCCTCAGCGTTGAGATCCAGAGTGTCTGCTCACACGAGTGATCCTGCCGACAACGCCAAAATTGTGGTGGCAGTTTCTGTTTAATAATGATACTCTATTGTATAATAATACACACATAACATTGTCTCTAGGAAAGTTCAACCAAAACACCTGCAGGTGGGCTCACCCCACACAGCCACCTAGTGTGACGTGTATAGAATGAGCACAGAGCACAGGAGAATCACTTCACTTATACAATCAGAAGCCCCTCCCCGCGAGGAGCCAAAAGGTATTCTTCAGCCTCTTGATGTCTGACCAGGTTGGGCAGAGTTCCTGTCTCAGATCTCCGTCTCAGACCCCTGGTGTGCCTTTCTGGTGTGAGACAATCTGTCTCCGAGATCCCCTATCTAGATTTACAACATCAAAAGACTCCAGTCCTGTATACAATGCAGAGTTCCCCTCACCCATCTCTATCAGACACACTAAGTAACACCCCTGCAGTGAAGCATTTGCTAAGACACACATGTGAGGGCCATAAACACTTCCTTCTGCAACTTCCCGTAGTTAAGTCACAGAAAGACATTTGTTATCTACTTCTTCTAAATACATATCTGTTCTTCTATTAAACATTACACAAATGCAAAATCTGCCATTACAGCACTTAACATTGAAGCAAAATGCCTACAAATGTCCAGGTCACTTAGAATGAGCCGGACACTTCTAGGCATTTAACATTATAGTAAAAATGCCTACAAATGTCCAGGTCACTTAGAATGAGCCGGACACTTGTAGGCATTTAACATTGAAGTAAAATGCCTACAAATGTCCAGGTCACTTAGAATGAGCCGGACACTTCTAGGCACTTAACATTGAAGCAAAATGCCTACAAATGTCCAGGTCACTTAGAATGAGCCGGACACTTCTAGGCATTTAACATTACAGTAAAAATGTCTACAAATGTCCGGCCATTTCTGATTGGATGGACATTTATAGGCATTTAACATTATAGTAAAATGCCTACAAATGTCCAGGTCACTTAGAATGAGCCGGACACTTGTAGGCACTTATCATTGTCGCAAAATGCCTAGAAATGTCCCAGACCCTTGTGCTTAGGGATGGAGAATACTTGGGACACTTCTAGGCACTTAACATTATAGTAAAAATGCCTACAAATGTCCAGGTCACTTAGAATGAGCCGGACACTTGTAGGCATTTAACATTACAGTAAAAATGCCTACAAATGTCCAGGTCACTTAGAATGAGCCGGACACTTGTAGACACTTATCATTGTAGCAAAATGCCTAGAAATGTCCCAGACACTTGTGCTTAGGGATGGAGAATACTTGGGACATTTGTAGTTATATAACATTATAGTAAAATGCCTACAAATGTCCAGGTCATTTAGAATGAACTGGACACTTGTAGGCATTTAACATTGAAGCAAAATGCCTTCAAATGTCCAGGTCAGTTAGAATGAGCCGGACACTTGTAGGCATTTAACATTACAGTAAAAATGCCTACAAATGTCCTGCCAATTCTGATTGGCTGGACATTTATAGGCATTTAACATTATAGTAAAATGCCTACAAATGTCCAGGTCAGTTAGAATGAGCCGGACACTTGTAGGCACTTATCATTGTCGCAAAATGCCTAGAAATGTCCCAGACCCTTGTGCTTAGGGATGGAGAATACTTGGGACACTTCTAGGCACTTAACATTGAAGCAAAATGCCTACAAATGTCCAGGTCAGTTAGAATGAGCCGGACACTTCTAGGCACTTAACATTGAAGCAAAATGCCTACAAATGTCCAGGTCAGTTAGAATGAGCCGGACACTTCTAGGCACTTAACATTGAAGCAAAATGCCTACAAATGTCCAGGTCAGTTGGAATGAGCCGGACACTTGTAGGCATTTAACATTACAGTAAAAATGCCTACAAATGTCCGGCCAATTCTGATTGGCTGGACATTTGTAGGCATTTAACATTATAGTAAAATGCCTACAAATGTCCAGGTCATTTAGAATGAGCCGGACACTTGTACAGTATTCATAACCTCTGCATACTCTTCTGAAAGAGTAGAGCACAGAACAGACTGATGGATAATGCAGTGATATGAGGAGAGGTTTGGATTGTCCTCTCTCACTCGAGTTACTGGTCCTTTTTTTTACCCATCATTGAGGGAGCTCCATCGGTGGTGATGGACACATCTTTCATACTGATACCTCTCTGTGTTAACATTTCTTTTATAGCTAAGTATATGTCTTCCCCTCTGGTGTGTGTTGTTACTGCTGTGATGCCTAAAATGTCCTCACAGAAATCTTTCCTCTCTGCGTGCCAAAATCAGACTTATACCAAAACCATATAATATCAGTTGATTCATCAACTGCTAAAGCTATGCAAGGGGCACTTTTAATAGCAGCAGTGAGCTGTGACTGAACATCCTCTCCTAATATTTCTGTGCGTCTTGTGGCAGAGAGGGGGATTTGTTTAATTTTTTCTGTCAGTTCACGTCTTTCTTTTCCATCCAGAAGTGTTTCGGACACAGCACAACACTCTTTAACGATGCTCCCATCTGTAAAGGGCTACCTGTAAAGGTAGAGAGAAGCACTTCTGCGTGCTTCTCTCTACCTAGCAACCCGGCTACACAGTATATGATAGCAACACATAGGACCAAAGCGGCTCCACCAGGCCTGCGCATCTCCCGAGGCAGGGGGCACGCGAGTGAGCGAGAGAGAGGTGCGCCGTGCGTAAACCTCCGCTGCTCAAGTAACGAGCCAGTTTTGATAATATAAGAAGTAGAAAGTACAGAAATTTGTGTTCAAATGTATCGAGTAAAAGTAAAAAGTCGTCAGGAAAATAAATACTCAAGTAAAGTACAGATATGTGAAAAATCTACTTAAGTACAGTAACGAAGTATTTGTACTTCGTTACCTCCCACCACTGCATTTCGGCTACACTCGGTGAGCACCACACTCATATCACCACAACACAAACACAAAACAAAGTTAATTCTCACTTTCAACCAACACAGCAGTAAGTTCACTCTGTTTTTGTGACATGACAAACCTGAAATACATGAGACAAGCATGAGACAAGGAGACGTAGCAGTCCCTTTGGCCAGCCATGGTCTCACACTGCCCCCTACTGACCGGGAGTAGCCGCAATGGCTCAATCATCTTGGTCGTGACTTTAGTTTTTGGTTTCAAAAATAATGCAAAAGATAATAGTTCCAAAAGGCGAAAGAAAATACACACACTTAAAAGTTATTATTAACAGTAAACTTAAACAAAATATAGCATAAATGTGATAATACTTTAGTGGGCATCACATAACACCGACAGAACCGATTGCTTCACCTGTCCACTGACTGTTATTATCCTCTGTTACGTCTGTAGTGGGAAAATAACTAAGTGTGGTTGAAACCTATGTTGTAGTTGAAAAGTAAGTTTTATGACCTATATCTACATACATATACAACCTGTCCAAATACTTTATGACCTGAACTGTTTTATGGTCTGAACTGTGTATGACCTGAAAACCTTTATCACTTATTTACTCTCCAAAGAACTGAATGTATGTCTGCTTATCTCCAAGGGAAACATATGTAAATCAGTTGTCTGTGTTTAGATTCCTCTCTCAACCTGCGCCTACAGAACCAGTCTGAACTAGTTCTGAGAGACAGCCTTAGTTCTCCTATATAAGATCCTTGCATTTGACTGTCCTGCATCTTCACTCTGAGATCCCTGTGACTCTCTGTGTTGATCCTTTCTGCAGAAATCCCCTATTAAAATACACAAAGACAAATTTGGTGTTCCAGCCTCTTGTATTTCCAGATTTCCATCACACGACCCTAGCTCGGGGGGTAAGGGAAGTATATATACCAGGTTGGAATTGGCAGTTTTAAATTAAAATCATTTATTTACAGAGTTTTTAGGTGAATGTTCAATCAAATGAAATTACATAAGCAGAAACAATGGCTTGTACAAACAAGGGTAACAAAAGGAGGACTCTAACCTAGAGCTAATGATGTTACTAAAAGTAAACAACAAATGCAAAAATAAACTCTTACGGTAATTAACTTTAAATCTGTTAACACAAAAAATAATGCACATCCCGAAACTCACTTGAGACTACACAAAACTCTCTAAATCAGGGGTCCTCAACGTTTTTCCGGCCAAGGACCCCCAAACTGGTGGAGAGATGGAGCAGGGACCCCCTACTATATAAATTGTATAAAATTGTGTTTTATATTAAACTGGGCCTAGTGCCATGTATAAACACAGCTACCCTGTTATTGTGCATTCAAATAATACACAGGTTCATATATTCATGTTTTTATTATTGTGTTTCGCTGAATGTGTGCATTGCTGACTGAAAGATAACGTCTTCTGCCTCCATTTATCCGTTCGCTACAATATGTTGGATTCATGTTAATGTGTATTTAAAGACATTTAAATTTGTGGGAAAAAAATTGGTTGAAAAAATAAAATAAAATTAAGAAAATATAAAAATTGTCTAATCAACCAAAAATGTCGCGACCCCCCTACAGTACCTCCGCGGACCCCCTAGGGGTCGCAGGCCCCCTGTTGAATACTTCTGCTCTAAATGGTGCACTCAAACAGTTTCTTACATCCAGATCCTACACTAACAAACTTTAGGACTAGTCGCAAAAGATATCTCAACAAAGGATCTAAGGCTTGCTGCTAATCAACTGCCCTGATTGAGGATTCAGCAGGAGGTTATGTAGGGCCGATGCTCTCCTGTGATTGGTAGGGCGGCCTGGGAATCCGCCAATCGGGAAAGAGAGGAAGGAACGACGGCAGGAACTGTTGATTGAAGACAGGCTACACTAGCACTGGTGGGAGCCAATCCTGCACTGGAGGCCGCACAGCCTTCTTAACATAAACAGCAATACGTATCCCAAGGCAGCCGTAACACCCCTCGCCTTAAAATACAAACCCAAAGGTATTGTGACCCATATACCAATAATAATTACCACAATCTGGACAGTGCATCAGCCATGACATTATCTGAGCCTCTTTTACAGTGGATTGTGAGGTTGTACTCCTGCACAATCAGCGCCCACCGCATGAGACGCTGGTTGTGATTATACATTCGAGACAGAAAAACAAGTGGGTTGTGATCAGTGAGAACGACATCTGGTGACGGACTAGAACCGATATAGACCTCGATGTGTTGGAGTGCTAACAACAAAGCAAGGGTCTCTTTCTCAATAGTGGAGTAGGATAGCTGATGTTAAGGAACTTGCGAGAGAAATAACAAACCGGATGATCAACCCCACTAACATCCTCCTGCGATAGCAGGTTGGGAGCAGCAAGAACAGGAGAATGGCTCAGGAGAGATTTCATACTCTCGAAGGCATGTTGACACTCAGGACTCCACAAGAAATCGGAATGATTAATCTGGTTAGTTGGTGGACTACAGTTGAAAAGTTTAGACAAAAACTCCTGTAATAACCAGCCATGCCTAAGAACCTGCGCAGGGCTCTTCTAGTGGACGGGACAGGAAACTTGGTTGTACTGATTATTTTAGCCTCGACTGGGCGGATTTGGCCTTGGCCCACCTGTTTCCCAAATAGGTGACAGTGGCCTTTCTGAAATCAAATTTCGCCAAGTTCAATGTTAGCTATGCATCAGCGAGACGAGTGAACACCTGGTCAAGGATCGGCATGTGTTCCTCCCATGTGACGGTATACATAATTAGATCATCTTTTGTCAAACCTACAAGAACAATATTAATAAGTCGCTGGAAAGTGGCTGGCGCGTTACACATGCCAAAAGCCATGACAGAAAATGATCGGGGGTGACGAAGGCAGAGACTCTGGAGGCGTGGTCTGTCAGCGGTACCTGCCGGTAACCTTCGAGCAAGTCTAACTTGCTCACGTAACTGGCGGTGAACAAATGATCTACACAGTCCTCCACCCGGGCAGGGGGTATGAGTCAGGAACTGTGACTACATTTACTTTACTTTACAAACACGGATAACGTCCTATCAAGCCCACTACATCGGACTGCTGCTCATCTGTTAGATGTGTCAACTGTGATGAAAACAGTTTTAATGTTTCTGAGTTAAACAGCCGAGCACCTTGATGACACAGAACAAAACCATCGTCTCCCTCGGACACAGTGGGAGCAGTCGATCTGATCGTAGCGGTTGGCTGTTGGTCTGATCATGACCAACAGCCAACGATGGAGCAGGGGTCTCCGACGCGATGCGGGAACGATACAACTTGAACATATTCACGTGAGACACCCACGTTTTTCTCCGTCTTTCAGGGGTGCAGATGATGTAGTCAGTATCACTCAGACGATCTTGAATCTCATATGGACCAGAGAACTTGGCGGACAGAGAGGAACTGGGGATAGGCAACAGTGCCAAAACCGGCTCAAAATGTCGGGGAACAGCGGTGCGGTCGAAGCGGCGCTTCATCACCGTCTGTGATGACGAAAGTGACTCTTTGGCGACAGAGTTTGCATGGTGTAAACGCTCACGAAACTTGCTGACATAATCCAGCACATTGGTTTCAGGACTGGATTTGGACGACAGGAATTTATCTTCTAAGGATTTTAGCGGGCGTGTGGCCAAAAACGAGCTCAACGGGACTAAAGCCAAGTGATTCCTGAACAGCTTCACGGGCAGCAAAGAAAACAACTCATCCCAACTCTTCTCGGTTTCCAGACAAAATTTACGGAGCATCGATTTTAATGTCTGGCGCCAGCGCTCTAACGCGCCTTGGGACTCGGGATGATACGCGCTGGAGACAGCATGGCTTACACTCAGCGTGTCGATGATCTGGTTAAACATTTTCGACTGGAAATTGGTATCTTGGTCCATCTGGAATACACGAGGAAGCTAACCCTTGTTAGCGCTTTCACCACGGAGCCTGTGGTGATTTTAAGCATTGGGGAATCGAGTGCCAGCGCACATAATGGTGAGTAAATACTGATTGCCACTTCTAGTGTGGGGCAAAGGACCAACACAATCCACTATTACTCTCTCAAATGGCTCTCCTATTGCAGGTATAGGGTGTAATGGAGCTGGCGGGATGACTTGATTAGGTTTACCCACTTTTTTGCAAACATGACAAGATTGACAGTACTTAGTAACATCAACTTTCAGACCTGGCCAAAAGAAATGTCTAAGAATGAGTTGGTATCTCAGCAGGGGCCATTTACGCACTAAAACATCATCCTCAATGAAGTACACTACATTTTCACCATTTGCTTTGTCCGCACTCACCACACCAGTAAAACACTTTTTAAGTGTTGGGTCTACCTTCTGAGCGGCACACAGGTGTTTGCGACCTATTGGGAGAGACACACCATCAGCAGTTGGAGTGTCGGTTTGGGGGAGCGCACCCCGCCCAGCGGTTGTTGTGCAAGTCACCACAAGCTTCTTTTCTGAGCTTGGCTCACCTAAGAGGGCAGACACAAACACACTGTCAGATAATTGAACATCATCACTGTCACCTTTATTTTTGAGCGCTTGTGCGCGAGTGATTGCACAGACTGGGAACAAATCGGAGACTGTGTGTGTATTACCATCATCCGTACGCTGAGGTGAATTCAACACTTTCAGTGTGGGAGTAAACTTACCTCTGGCTATATCCTTGCCCATTAAAAGAACAATACCTTTAACCGGCAACCCAGAACAAACGGCGACGGGGAAAAAAACTGAGATCAATTTCGACTGCACATGTATGCAGTGTACGGGCCAGGGAACGTACCCCATTTCAATGCCACGTAACACCAAACTATAGCCACAGGCGGACTGTGTGGAGAAAGGCAAAGCAGAGGTGAGAAATACAGATTGTGAACCACCAGTGTCTCTCAGAATGCGAACTGGGAGCTGCTCAGCAGGCTCACCTGTTAGTGACACCAAACCATCAAATACAAACGGTTTGAAACAGGGATCAATAGTTTTGGCGTCATCAAAATCAGTGTGAGCGCGAGGCTCTGTATTAATTAACCCGACACCTTTTGGCTGTGGCGCATTCTGAGAATATATCTGTTGGTTTTTATGCTTAAGAGCTCGACAATCCGCAATAACATGTCCAGATTGGTGGCAATAATAACACTCCCGGTCCCCCCCATTGTGTTTGACACCTTTGTATGACCAGTCTGTGTAATCGGAGTATGGCGAGGCTTCTCCAAAAGAACTGATGGAAAAACAGTTTTGTGCGTCTGCACATACTTGTTGGCTAACACAGAAGCAGCGGAGAGAGAGCTGACCTTCTGCTCATTCAAATACACCACAATGCGGTCAGGCAAACAGTTCTTAAACTCTTCGAGCAATATCAACTCTCGTAAAGAATCAAAATGACTCGCTTTACAACTGGTACTCCATTTATCAAACAGAGTTCCCTTTTCCCTCACAAACTCGACATAGGTCTGACTTGGGGCTTTCCTATGATTTCTAAATCTCTGCCGATATGCTTCAGGAGGTCTGAAGTTAAAATAGTTAAATTAAAACAGTGAAGTTAAAACTGTGAAGGTAAAACTGTTAAAACAGTGAAGTTGAAACAGTGAAGTTGAAACTACTAAAACAGTGAAGTTAAACCTCTGAAGTTAAATTAGTTAAATTAAAACAGTAATTAAAACTGTTAAAACCGTGAAATCAAACCAGTGAAGTTAAACCAGTGAAGTTAAACCAGTGAAGCTAACCCATTGAAGTTAAACCAGATAAGTTAACACAGTGAAGTTAAACCAGTGAAGTTAAATCAGCAAAGTTAAAACAGTTAAATTATAATGGTAAAGTTAAACAGTGAAGCTAAAACTGTTAAACCAGTTTAGTTAAATCAATGAAGTTAAACCAGTTAAGGTAAAACTGTGAAGTTGAACAAGTGTAGTTAAATTAGTTACATTAAAACAGTGAAGTTAACACAGTGAAGTTAAACCAGTGTAGTTTAAATAGTTAAATAAAAACAGTGAAGTTAAAATAAAAGAGTGAAGTTAAAACTGTGAAGCTAAAACTGTTAAACCAGTGAGGTTAAACCAGTGAAGTTAAACCAGTGAAGTTAAAACAATGAAGTTGAAACTGTTAAACCAGTAAAGTTAAACCAGTGAAGCTAACCCATTGAAGTTAAACCAGATAAGTTAACACAGTGAAGTTAAACCAGTGAAGTTAAACCAGCAAAGTTAAAACAGTTAAATTATAATGGTAAAGTTAAAACAGTGAAGCTAAAACTGTTAAACCAGTTTAGTTAAATCAATGAAGTTAAACCAGTTAAGGTAAAACTGTGAAGTTGAACAAGTGTAGTTAAATTAGTTACATTAAAACAGTGAAGTTAACACAGTGAAGTTAAACCAGTGTAGTTTAAATAGTTAAATAAAAACAGTGAAGTTAAAATAAAATAGTGAAGTTAAAACTGTGAAGCTAAAACTGTTAAACCCGTGAAGTTAAACCAGTGAAGTTAAAACAATGAAGTTGAAACTGTTAAACCAGTAAAGTTAAACCAGTGAAGCTAACCCATTGAAGTTAAACCAAACTTATTACGAGACTCGGGCAGGTCACAAAGCTCAGATAGTATGTCACAACTGCGGTGAGGCAGGCCATACCCGCCCCTTTTGTTCAGTTAGAAAACCCAAAACTATAAACCTATGTTATGTCCCAAGACCTGAATTAACACTTCCTCCAGAGTTGTCAGAGTCAGCAACAACTACAGTCCTGGTAAATGGCCGACCCCTTTCTGCATTATTAGACAAATAGTTTGCACTCTCTTGTTCAGGCTAAATTTGTACAAAGAGACCTATGGAATGTAGAAGAGACAGTACCAGTTATTTGCGTGCACGGCCATAGTTCAGATGTGCCTACAGCTGGGGTGTATGTAGAAGTACACAACCAATCTTACCTCATTATAGTGGGGGTATCTCTAGAGCTGCCTTATCCCTTGTTGTTAGGGACAGATATTCCCATTCTCTGGGATCTAATCGAGGAGAGCAGGGGTAGGTTGTGTGGTGTTGTCACCAGGGCTAAAGCAAGGGAAATCAGTGTTGGAGACACCAGATATTGTACAGTCAGATCCAGGCATGTTGCAGTCAGAAGCACCTGTGCCATTTCCTGTTACAGAAGTGCCCGAGTCTCCCCCACCTGACTTAGGGAGGCCAGCTTCAGAGTCAGGTCCTGTAGAGAGGCAAGTAACTAGTACAAAAAGTCATGAATCCACTCAACTTCCAGCTACGTCTACGTACACAGTGCAGCTCATGCCATTTTATGAGGAACAGGTAGAGCCAGTGTTAGGAATATCACAGGAAGAAAGGTTGGGATCATGCAGGCAGCAGGTTAGGGAGTGGCTACAACAGTCAGCTGAGCACCCAGCTTTGTGCCGGGTGAGCAAGTCTTGCTACTTTTGCCAACATCAGAAAACAAATTGAACAAATTGCTGGCTGGGTGGCAAAGCCCTTACCAGGTCAAGTGGTAGATGGGGGATGTGACTGACCAAATTGACATGCCAGAGCGGAAACAGCGACTTCAAACATTCCATATCAATATGCTGAAGAAATGGCACCCCCGGTTGGTTCCAGAAGCATCAGCACCCCATTGTCTCTTTGTTCGAGCTGTTGAAGAAGAAGAGGACTTGGTAGAACAGTATCTACCAACGGAGGAGGAGGAGAAGCAATTAGACCTGACTCACCTTTCAGATGAGAGGAGGATGGAACTCCTGCAGATCTTGCCTCATAACCTCTTTTTACAGACACCTGGAAGAACAGAGGTGGTACATCATCACATCTCTTTGAAGGATCCAACCCCTTTGTGGCAACCTGTGTACAGAGTTCCTGAGCGTCTGTTACCTGTCTTAAAGAAAGAACTGAACATTTTGAGGGAGATGGGAGTGATTGAGCCTTCCCTCAGTGGAAAAACAGCCCCATAATTCTGGTTCCAAAGAAAGACACAACACTGAGATTCTGGTTGGACTGAAAATTAATGCTGTGAGTAAGTTTGACTTGTACCCCATGCCCAGGGTGGACGACCTGGTAGAAAAACTAGGCGGTGCCAACTTCATCAGTACCCTGGATTTATGTAAAGGGTACTGGCAGGTCCCACTCACCGAGGAGATCACACCGAACCCCTTTTTAGACATTTTCAGTTCACGGTGCTTCAATTTGGACTGCATGGGGCCCCTGCAACTTGATGGACAGGTTGCTCAAGGGCACGGAATCCTATGCAGCGGCCTACCTGGATGACGTGGTAATCTACAGTTCCAGCTGGGAGGGTCACCCGTCTCATCTGAAAGAAGTGCTGAGGAGAATTAAGGAAGCAGGCCTCCCACTCTGTCCAGACCATAGATTGTATATAAACATGGACGTAGTGTCCGTGACGTCACCTGTTGGTTTCTGAAGAGTGAAAATGAGGCTCTCAGTGGGCGTTCACCCGGCGCCATCTTGCCGGTGCTAACTCCTCCTAGTTTCTGGCTAACCAATAAATGGGCAAAGAGGAGGAGCGCGAGTGAAGACTGACAGCTGAGCCACGCCCGCTGAGCTCAACGTTACCTGGTTAGCTCAGGCTAAGGAGCTAGGCTACATGCTACCCGCTGCTGCTAACTGGCTAGCACTGCGGTGTTGTTGCTTCCGGAGGGTTGCGGTCTTTACAACGAACTCATTAGAGGTAAGTAACCTTGAAACTATACAACAACAAAACCTATTGCTTTATCTATTATCATAATCATATGCTTACATGCTTCAAGTCATTTTTAATATTGAAGCAAGCAGAAGCAAGCAGATTGAAGCAAGTTAACTACACTACTACAGAGTCGTGTGTTTGGTTGTCACAATTGTAATTTTAATAAGTTAATATCAATAAGCTACATGTGTAAGTTGCATGTGATAGTAATTTTGTTTCACAAATGTTCTGATACAGGCTCGTATAACCACCATTACTATTACCACCTCGTTTATTTAGCCTGAATTTACAGTGAATTAGACAGTTTAGATATGATTATAATCTCCACACACCACTGTTGTAAACAGTTCTCATATTTATTATACAATTATCTGTTTTCATACAGAAGTGCAGGGACTTGATGTGGACTGTTATCAACAGCTCTGTGAGAGATTATCACCTTGAATATTACAGATGAGGTAGAAAGACATTTTATCTTTTTGTACAATGTTTATTTCTTTCAGTACATTACATTTAGCTGACGCTTTTATCCAAAGCAACTTACAATAAGTGCATTCAACCATGAGGGTACAAACCCAGAACATCAGTTTTGTCTGAAATTTGTGGTACTTCCACCTGCTGAACGCAGAATAAACTGTAAGAACCAGTCTTGGCTGGAACATACACAACATAAAACATCCTTTATAGTGAGTTTTTTTTCTTTGTATTATATGAAGCACTGCAGCACCTGATGTCCTCAGCATCCACTGTGGCAGCAGCAACATGGTGGAGATCAGGAGCTTCAGGCTGGTCAACATGAGGACGACCTGCACCAGCTTCATCTGCACAACACTTCATATTTACCTCCCTCAACTAAAGATGGCCTGCAACTGTTGGCAGTCATTGCTAAGTGTCATGGATAATAGAGTTCATTTCTATATTCATTATGGTTGGTTAAAAAAATTAACACTTATCAGAACAATGTTTATCTTTTACTTTCTGATTTGATACACTATCACTTTGATTGTTTGTAAGTTATGAAAACATGTCTGTACCTGGAGTCAGTGCTTAAGTGATGACTCTCAGTGTTCAGTCTTGTTGGAGTCCAGTTCTGTCTCCTCATGTTTGACATCCACTGGTGCAGGCTGTCTGAGTCACCTTGAGGAAAACTACACAAACACACAGATATGTGATACATGTGCCAGGTTAACTCCTACACAGACTTTTACATGATAAAAATAAAAGTTTATTACTTCAAAGTTCATCAGATCATAATCACTTCACCTCAGCTTAGAAAGTAGGTGGTGGACATCAGCCTCAGGTTATCTCTGTGACTGTATGCTTACATTGTGACCTATTTTTAAACTTTCATAGGTGTTCTTTTTCATGCTACATATGTCACATAGTAATATTGGCAAGAGAAAAACCTGAATTACAATTTATAGTCACCTTAATATTTCTAATTAAGTGAAGCATTTATCACACTTTATTTTCCACCCAAAATCGCAGTGTGGATCGTTGTCATAACAGTCCAGTGCGTGAGGTCTGTTACAGTTGGTTAGGCTGGTATGGACCGCCATGGAATTGCCCCTTTCTCCTCTTTTACTACTCCCTGCGAGGAATAGCAAAGCAGTCCTTATCTCTCATATTGGCATCAACGACATGGGGAAGGTCAGCAACTTCAGGCTGGTCAACATGATGGAGGACAACCTGCACCAGATTCACCTACAGCACAGGTTTTCTTCTTCACTCAAAGATGACATGTAACTGTTCACAGTTGGTTACTGCTTTAACATTTGGCCTTTGAACCCACTTTGTTAAGCCTAAACATTTCAGTGGCATAGCCAAGTTTATTTTTATTTTCCTTTCCTGTAATTATTAATAGTATTACATCTGTTGCCACAATGCTGTTATCACCGTTATCATCCCTAGTGGATGGTGGGATTGAAGAGCTGAAATTGAAGATTACTTGCACACTAAATATTTTTTGAAGCCCCCAGGAGGCACATACATCTTAGTACTACCATTTTAAAGGGGACATAGCATGCCCATTTTACCACAAGTTGATATGGTTCCTTGGGGTCTTAATGAAATGTCTGTAACATACTTTGGTCAAAATACCACAAGGATCATTTAAAACAGCACCCTTTTTACCCTGTATAAAACAGCCCTCCACAGAGTGACCTGTTTTGAGTGCCTGTTCCTTTAAATGCTAATGAGCCAGCTCCCCCCTCCCCCCTCTCCCCCCATGATTTTAAACGATATAAATTACATATTTTATATGATATAAATTATCAAATATGCATCCCATACTTTGTATTCCCTTCTGTTGTCCTGGAGTTTAAATTTTCCCAATCACATAATTAAATGTCCCCTCTGCCCATCCACTACAAGCACACAAGCAGACAGACAGAGAGAGAAAGAGAGGTGGGGGCTATGAGGACCATCATTTACCCCGAACCCCGACATTCAACGGGTACAACAACAAGCGGAGAAAGCAGAATCGCGGGCTGACCTTATATATACAGTCTATGGGGCTGACCAGCGCGGAGAAATGCACGTCCCGTGTGAACAGCCAGGCGGCTGCGCGCTTGAGAACGGCGCTGCGCTGCCTCGCTGCGGCGCTTCCGCGTCCGGTGTAAACCCGGCGTAACTACTGTAACCCAGCGTACAGTAGCGCTGAACACTGCGGAAGTCTTCCACACTGCTGGCTGTGTGGCGCTGACACAAATTCCAGCTCACGCATGGGAGAGCGAGCGGTCGCGCCCGAGCAACTGCTGCAGCCTCCCAGTCCCAACGATCCAGACAAATGCCACATGTGAGTGAATCGCGGGCTGACCAGCGGAGAAATGCTCGTCCCGTGTGAACAGCCAGGCGGCTGCGCGCTTGGGAACGGCGCTGCGCTGCCTCGCAGCCTCGCTGCCTCGCTGCCTCTGGTGTAAACCCGGCGTAATGAGTGTGGGGGGACGGGGGACGGGGGTGAGGTGGGATGAGGTGGGGGGTGGGCCAAGACCATGTAGGGAGACTTCCAGTTCCTTGTTACGACACAAAACCCAGGAAGCTCAATCGAGTCGCTCAAGCATGACGTTTCTGACAGTGGGTTGGTAGACATGCCAGATACCCACATTAACCTGTAGAAGCACTAACAAAGTGGAATTTGCATGCTATGTCCCCTTTAAATAACTGTTAAACTATTCAAAAACATTTAACCTTGATTTTTGATACCTATTTGGCGCCCCCCAGTGTCATAAATTTGCCTAAAGCTTGTGAAACAATTGATGTCCTCAACCTCTTTTCCTAAGGTACACATCATGTTGGCCTTAATATTGTTCACTTTGGCCTGTCTTGGTTGAAAGCCCACTCACCAAGACAAGGTGCAGGCCATGAGAGGAAACATATAACACATACAAGAAACTAAAAAGCACGGTTACAAGACGTATGTACAGGACATAAAGAGAGAGAAAAAAAAGATAAAATACAAAGACATAACATTGGAGAACACATATACAAAGGGGAAAAGAAAGGGTGGGTGATGGTCACAAAATTAAACAACACAGTATCATTGAATGCCACAAAATCTATAGTTACAACTCAGAATATTTAGAACTTCCCCAAAACTTGAACTACAATACTAACTTACTGTTTTACTATAACGCACTTCAATAACCACAATATATGTAAAACATTATCCATGGAACCATGGATTTGAACTGTGCAAGTCGCAAACTTAACTGTTTGCATAAAACTTCAGAAAAACAAATACAATTTTTTTAAAGTGCTTTGCATTATATATTTTTGGGGGTGAATCTTTAATGTGAACTGTTCCTTTACTTATAAAAACAATCCTTTAAACTATGTACATAAAAATGAACAGGGAGCTTGCATATGTATTTTATAGGATACAGTTAACACATCAATATCACCTTTGGTCCCGTTTATGCAGACTCCGGTGGATGTTAGTGACATATCTTCATTTGTGTACCTTTGTGTCATCAGGTGTTCCAGGCTTTTAATCGCAATAGCGTTACAAGCCGAACCTGAGGGTACACTGAGGCCAAAAGGTAAATCTGACTGTCTACTGGCTTGTATGGTAGTACTATGAAAGCCATGTAGCCCGCTCAGTAGATCAGACATCATTACCTCTGTGCCTTTTTAAACTAAACACCTACTGTCAGAGGCAACAAATTCAAAAGGTGTCACGGTTTAGAACATAGGACAAGATAGAGAATATCCCTTGTATGTTCTACCGCACTCATCAAGATGCAAACCACCAGCCTCAGAAATGACCAAACAACTTAGTCTCCTTAAAAATGGATTAACTTTGTGAGTTTTGTGCGGACTACCTTGCCTTCTTTTATTTTCTCTGTCTCTCGTCTTTCTATGTGGTTCAATCTAATTTTGCAATACCATGCAGAAGCCATCTTCACCAGAACATGGACATGATTTGCTTCAACACACACGTCAAACATGTGGCTGTGCAGCTGTGGGAAGAGATTATTTTCAGAACAATCAGAAAGAACCTGGGTAACTATAGATGCTGTTGTTCCTTTTCCCCATGGAGCCTTGCCCTCATTGTTTTTTAGAAGCCACTGGAAGCATCTTTCCGTAGCTTGACAAACTGCAGTTACGCCTGGTAAGGTTTCAGCTCTGTTCTTCAAAGTCACAAATTGATGCACTGAATCCTCTGAGGTGAGTGCTTCTGAGCAAGGCATACAGTTGACCCTCTGTTTCATCTTTTTCACAATGAAGCCTGTGATGTAAGAGATGGCTGCCTCCTTGTACTCAGACAGATTGTCAACATCTGGAAGGTGAGAGAACACATCATTCTCAGGCACAAGCAGTTCCACGGGCTCCACATCCACCCTGCGTGCAATATTAACAGTTGCAGGTGTTGAGTCAAGGATGGTGGTATTGTCACGAAGGAGACAGTTACCTGTGCCCCTTTTCACCTGATGCCTCACAAGGAGGTGCTTAAATGCCCTTCGGGAACTGTCTTACATTGGGGTTGTTGTTGTAACCTCCATGTGCTCTGATAGCAGAGAAGAACAGCTCCAAGTGGTCCTGACTGAGTTTGTAGGTCAGAATGTATCGGCATGGGGCAGCTGGCTGCTCTACCCAGTCTTCGTAGATGCCCATGACACTTCTGCAACAAGCAATGAACCCATAGATGGGTGTCTTTTTCTGAGTGGAATACAAGTGTACAAGTCTGTTGCATTTGTCTTTAACTGTCAGCCCTCGGAGAAGTGACTCAGTTTCATCTAGAATGGCTTTGGCACAGTGTTTTGTATCTGGTTTGATGGGTGCTTTCTGTCCTTTTCCAAGTGGGTTTACGGCTGTAAAGGACATCAAAGGCTTCATCAATTGTGCACAGAAACTGAGCGGTGGCAGCACATCCACTGAACTGTGAATATTTTAGATCCTGCTCACAATAGTCAAGGGCATCAGCCACACTGCGACTTAAGAGCTGGGCTGCAAGATGGACTTTCGTTTTTTGCACCACTGAATGTGCGCCATTTCTAATTTGTTGCCGAGACACAAGCCTTTCTCTCCTGAAGTTTGTGGAGCTCTGCAATGTACTGCCACTTTATCTGCTGGCCATCTTTTCTAACCAGAACCTCAACTGTTGAAAAAATATTTCAAACGTTTGAGCATGTGACATGGATCCAAGAGCATCCTGAGGATGGATAAAGTAAGATCTCATGCCAATGGTGTCTAGGTTGGCACCAAGCTCTCTGATCATTGTGATGTTTTGAGAGGGACCATCACATGTCAAGGACACAACCCTAACTCCAATTTCATGGAGCCTAATAAGGCTCTCTCGGATGACGTTTGCTCTCTCCGCTCCTGTCATGCTGTTGATAAGGAAGTAAGCAATGGGGATCTTCCAAGACTCATTGATTGCAACAACAATAAAAACCTGTCCTGAACAGGCTGTTGTTACTCAAGATGCAATGTGTCTGCCATCATAACAACATTGCCCTGATCGTCAGTAAGATTTTTGCCACTACTGCCATTGTCTACATCTGCAAACTCCTTAGTGCTTTTTCCAACAGAAATAGGAATGTCAGTTACCTACTCATTCATACCTACCATTATACTTACCTCTCCCTCTGGGTTGTCCTCTTGGCCCTTGGAGTGTGAGAAAATGGTAGGCACAGCGTTGTTCTTCAGGCATGCCCTTCCCTAAAACAATGTACACAGTTCATGCTAAAATTGTAGTTGCTATGTAAATACTTTCAAAGATTAAACAATTAAACAATTTAAACCATCAAGTTGCTTGTTTTCTCAGAAGTTATTAAAACATTTCTGTGTACCCTTGTGTCAATGCTCAAGTGTTGTCTCTCAAAATGTTGACTGCGGAGTCCAGTTCTGTCTCTTCATATTGAGCATCCACAGGTCTAGCCTCTCAGGATCACCTGGAGGAAAACTACACAAACAAAAAATATGTAAAATAATATATCTGTCAGGTTACCTTCTTCATACTTATTAATATGCAAACAATAAAATGTCAATAACTTTAGTCTTTGTAGATATCACAGTTCACATAATCCATCTGTTGCATTGCCTCTTTTTGTGTTATTATGGGCCTATTTGTTATACTTATATTTGAAGTTATTTCATATTCATATAGTTACTATTTCATGTCATATTCACGTTTCTAACACACAAGTGACATAAGTTTAATAGTTGTTACTGAGTGTGAAAGTGGACAATTATGGAACACAAACTTAGTATTCACTGAAACCACACATGACATCAAGTGAAACAAATATATATATATATATATATATATAATATATTATTATTATTATCATCTACCCTTGCCAGATGTAAATAGCATTAACATTAACAAATAGAGTTAGCCTCAATAACAAACTCATGCTAAAGAGTTAATATATGGCAACATTTAAGCTATTATTCCTGTGACCACGCTTACATATGTGCGTAGTAGTTTTATATGACACAACAACATTGACTGCTGTAATTTATAATCCCCAAATTCTACATTGAAACACTTCTCGACTATGTCTAGAATGTGCACCGGTTTAGTGTGACTAGCATTCACTCTCCATAATTCAGCATCAGGACCACATCGGGCTGTGCTTCTCAACGTCGAACACAAGCTAATTAACTTAATCTCAACATAAGCTAACAAGCCATGCATCGTGAGCAACCATACCTGCTAATTACTGCTAAGGTTCTAATATATAAATTAAATAAAAATACATTTTTACTCACCGGAAGAACTTGAGAACAGAGTTGTTAGACGGCCTGTTAGTACAATTAACTGCACAGCAAGCCATGTTATGTGTCCAAATTAGCATGCAAAATATTTCGAAAAAAGGCACTGAAGCCATGAAGATGAGTGCAGTGATGCAAATCAGCCGACGTGGCACATCGTATTGCTAAGTTAAAGAAGCCCCACACCATTGCAGAGGACCTTATCTTACCTGCAGCCATGGAAATGGTGAGAGAGGTGTTGGATCAATCCGCAGCGGATAAACTGAAAACTATACCTCTGTCAAATTACCTTGTGTCCTTAAGATGCACTTTTTGGGTTTTAATTCAAATGCAGCTAATTGAGTGTAAAAGGGAATATTTCCCTCTCTAGCATCGCCACCTGCTGGTCGTTTTGGTTTATCGTTAACCTTGTTTTTTTGTGTTGGCATACTGTGATATTCTGTACTATCTCTGGTTCAAACTGCACCATCTTTTCATTAAATACATTTGAGAAGTTGAAAATTTTCCTCGATTTGGGTCGCGGCTTGTCATTAAGGGGTGATGGTGGGTCCAGAAGGATGGTTACCCCATGTCCTGTAATATAGAAGGTGGCAAACACTTCACATACATAAATGATGGTCATACAGTTATACACCTCAGTATCAGTAGCATTAGTCAGCATGGTAGCAAGTTAAGCTAGCAATCACATTAACTCACATAAACCAGGTAATCGTTCTAAACTATACTGATACAGACAATCAAAAGTTGGTAATAACCTTTAAGACACAGTTTTCACAAGCAGTTATTCAATATTTCTGTCTACAGGTGTCTTGGCTGTATATTCATCCTCCCTCACCTTAATGCAGGGTTCCTGGTCCCACTGACAAACACAAGGAGGGAGATTCCAACTCCATGTGTAGAGGAGGGAATCTAGAGTGTGCCACACAAAGCCCAGACCAGAGGGGTGTTTTGGGCTACTATCACAGAAATGCTCTTTTAAGTGCCCATATGATATAGCATGGTGGTGTTTCTGTGACAGGATGGGTCGGGTGAAGTGCTGATGGGTATTTATATATTTTTAGTTTCATATCTTTTAGAGATTTGTTGATTGATATTTGTCTTTATGGTTTGTCTTGTGGGAGGGGCTTCTGGTATAAAGCCAGGGGGTAGATGCTCCTCAGGATCAGTTAAGCTTGGGCCTGGAGGCCGCATGTGCTAGAGCCCAAAGGTCAGGGGCCTGGTAGTAGTTATTAGTGATGTCTCCTTCCGTTTCGAAGCGTGTGTCGAGTAATCCAGGAAGATTTTTGTGAAGCGCGTATCGAGGCTTGTGTTGATGACGTATGTGGTGACGTTCAAAGCCACATGAGCCGGCTGTACCACGTGACTGAGTCGGGAAATGGTTTGCGGGTTTGGCCTATGAATCGAAATATAAGGGGCAGCGAAACACAATGGATACATTTATTGTCCACTTGATGGCGCAGTAGAGCAAATGAAGCACAATGAAGCTTCGGCCCACGAGTGAACCAATTGGATGGAAAGCTTCAATGCTTCATGAAGCTTCATCTCGCCATCACTAGTAGTTATCTTACTAGAGTTTAAAGAGTTTTCTTTTCTTTTCTTTAGTATTTTTTCATTTTTCCAGCACTGCATGCTTGCATATCTGTACTCGCACCGGTCTGGTGACAACAATGAAATGTAAGCACCAGGTGAAGATTTCGACTCATTTCTCCTTCTTCCAACATTGGGCTCAACATTACAACAGTAAAGTTAAAATAGTTAAATTAAAACAGTGAAGTTAAACAAGTGAAGTTAAAACAGTGAAGTTAAAACAATTAAAACAGTGAAGTTAAAACAATTAAAATAGTTAAGTTAAAACTGTGAAGTTAAAACAGGGAAGTTAAACCAGTGAAGTGTAGCGCCAAATGGTAGAAACGGTTAGAAGTGCTAACATCTCTCTAGGTCCGTGAGCGTTTGCCTTAATAATAACTCACAAGAGGAGTTTAACTATGTTGAACAGATGACAAATGTATTGCCTAACAATCAAAATATATTCACAGTACTGGATTTGTGCCAAATAAAATAGAAAAATAAAGAATAAATGTCCTTCAAATGTGGGCATCTGTGACCCCAAAAGGCAGTATTTGAGTCCTTGTGTGTGATCAATAATTATGTTCACTGCCACCAGGGTAGACTTTGTGTGTGTATCTGCTTATGTGTAATCAACTGAGATTGAGCAAGTCAGTCATCTTCTAGAAACAGGTTCACAGCTGGCCACACTGTATCCACTGCTGTCGCTAGGTCCGCTGGCCTGGGCTCGCCATCATTTGACTCTTCAGATTCTTCGTTCACATAAAAAACAACTGTACTGGAAAAATTAACTAAGTGTGGTTGAAACCTATTTTATAGTTGAAGAGTAACTTTTGCATCCCTGTCTAAAGACTTTTATGACCTGAGCTGTTTTATGGTCTGAACTGTTTATGACCTGAAAACTGCCAGACCCTTTTGCCACTTATTTACCCTCCAAAGAACGGAATGTATGTCTGCTTATCTCCTTAGGAAACACATGTAAATCAGTTGTTTGTGTTTAGATTCCTCTCTCTCCTGCGCCTACAGAACCAGTCTGAACTGGTTCTGAGAGACAGCCTTAGTCCTCCTATATAAGATGCTTGCATTTGAGTGTCCTGCACCTTCACTCTGAGATCCTTGTGACTCTTTGTGTTGATCCTTTCTGCAGAAAGCCCCTATTAAAATACACGTGGATAACTTTGGTGTTTCCAGCCTCTTGTATTTCCAGATTTCCATCACAATTTGGTGTCAGAAGTGGGATCGCACGACTGGACGCATCTGGACTCGGTGTCTACGGTTGAGTGATCTTCTTGGGAAAAAAGTTTCCAACCTTAACCTCCCCATTAGGACGGGTGAGATGCAGGGACCGAGACCCGAGCCCGGATCGTCTCAGCGCTGCGATCTATCTGGTGAGATTCTGAGATTTCAAGTGTATTTTTATTTATTATTTTTTACCAGCAAACATAGTGTTATGTTGTGCCATAATGCATTAAACGTGATACCATAAAATGGTGTGCCTTTCGGCATTCAATAAATTTGGTTATCAAAATAAAATATTAAATTATATTAATAATAAATATTAATATTTTATTATTAATATTAAATAATAACTTTAATTGATTAAAGTTACCTCGGGGCACCACCCTTCAAAGGAAGGGAAAAGATAGCCAATTTATTGATTAAGTCTCATAAAGGTTCTAACTACAAATTTGGAACTCTGATTTACAATTAAATTAATAACTATAACCAAAATTACCATATAGATAGTTAGCTAAGTTGAAGGATATGGAGTTCTTGACAGTGTAGAGGTTGGCAAAATTCACTTATGCAACATTAATGAAAAAACATTTGTGAAAGAAAAACATTTATTATGACTATAATAAAGTATAAAAACACAAATTACTAACGTTGTACTTACTAAAAAAAGACAGGTATGTGAGTATGCATGTGTGTGTGTCTGTGTGAGTCAGCGTGCTCTCAAAATGGAGGCTGGCCAATTGAACATATTCAATTGGAATGTTTACGACCTGTAGAGCTAATGCGGTGAAGAGTTATGCGTGTGTCTGTGTGTGTGCCAAATTAGAGAAGGTTGCTAGATGTATGCAAGGAAGGACTGAAGAGCATAACTAGCATTACTTTCTCAATAACTTGTACCCAAAATATCACAACACCACAAATCAAACTTATAAACCTCACACAGATTCGAATAAACAGTCTTGCTTAGCCTAGTATACTTATTAAGCCCAGTTGTGTTACCCGTCCGTGGAAAGGGGAAAAAGGAAGTTGCTGTGCAGTTCGAAGTTTTGTGAAGTCTTCTGGCTGGTTGTGGCTCCCGCCTTAGTGATTCTGTTGAACTGTGTAGCTCAGTTGCTGGCTGAAGTTTGCAAGCAGGACATCGAATCGCTGCTTGAAGGGTTGGCAGAGCTTGGAGTGCGAAGAGGTTTCCTTGGTGAGATGAGCTGGAAGCTGCACCTTTGTGCTCCTCTCGAAGAGTTGTATGGGAAGAGAAGATGTGAGCTGGAGAAGAGGCTCGACAGCCTTCCCTCCTGTAGAAGGATTGTAGGAAGAGGCAGAAGAGAGAGAAGAGGGGGAGACCAGGCCTTATATTGGCCCGGTGACCTCACAGGTCATGGGGTCCAGAGTGACCAATGGGAGTTGAAACCTGTGTCCCTGGGTTTTTCTTTACACCTCTGTGTGATGTTGATGCCCTCTGGGAGACTGAGTTCCTTGCTCTGGTTTTTGATGGCCCCTGGGAGACTGAGTCCTGGGGGAACATGCGGCTTCAGGCTTTTGACTGAACATGTGATACCGAAGTGTTGTCTCACAAAAAACCAGGTCCCAACAGTTACGAAGAAGTTGGTCTAAGGGGATTAGATCCTCCAGACGGTTGAAAGCCGTAAATTTTTAAACCAAGGTTTAGAAGAAACCTGGAAGGTAGACTGACGAGGTACCTTAAAGAGTTTGTTAAGAGCACAACCACAGGATAGGACATAATACTGAGTTGTATTTGCGTTGTTGAAACAAGACTCCAAAAGCGCAGAGAACTGTAGAGAACTTCTTTAAGGCACTATGATTCATGTTCAGATAAAGGCAGGATATTTGAATGTGTATTAAAGGGGACATAGCATGCCCATTTTACCACAAGTTGATATGGTTCCTTGGGGTCTTAATGAAATGTCTGTAACATACTTTGGTCAAAATACCACAAGGATCATATAAAACAGCACCCTTTTTACCCTGTATAAAACAGCCCTCCACAGAGTGACCTGTTTTGAGTGCCTGTTCCTTTAAATGCTAATGAGCCAGCTCCCCTCCCCTCTCCCCCATGATTTTAAACGATATAAATTACATATTTTATATGATATAAATTATCAAATATGCATCCCATACTTTGTATTCCCCTTCTGTTGTCCTGGAGTTTTAATTTTCCCAATCACATAATTAAATGTCCCCCTCTGCCCATCCACTACAAGCACACAAGCAGACAGACAGAGAGGGAAAGAGAGGGGTGGGGGGGGGCTATGAAGACCATCATTTACCCCGAACCCCGACATTCAACGGGTACAACAACAAGCGGAGAAAGCAGAATCGCGGGCTGACCTTATATATACAGTCTATGGGGCTGACCAGCGCGGAGAAATGCTGCGCTGCCTCGCAGCGGCGCTTCCGCGTCCGGTGTAAACCCGGCGTGACGAGTGGGGGGGCTCTGTGTGTTTGTGCCAGTGTTACAGTAGTGCTGAACACTGCGGAAGTCTTCCACACTGCTGGCTGTGTGGCGTTGACACAAATTCCAGCTCATGCATGGGAGAGCGAGCGGTCGCGTCTGAGCAACTGCTGCAGCCTCCCAGTCCCAACGATCCAGACAAATGCCACATGTGAGTGAATCGCGGGCTGACCAGCGCGGCGAAATGCGAGTCCCGTGTGAACAGCCAGGCGGCTGCGCGCTTGGGAACGGCGCTACGCTGCCTCGCAGCCTCGCTGCCTCCGGTGTAAACCCAGCGTAACGAGTGTGGGGGGGCGGGGGGGATGAGGGGGGGGTGGGCCAAGGCCATGTAGGGAGACTTCCAGTGTATTGTTACGACACAAAAACCAGGAAGCTCAATCGAGTCACTCAAGCATGACGTTTCTGACTTAGAGGAACCATAACAAAACGCGCAAGTGTTTTTTTTCCAGAGTTTTGGGGTTGGTAGACATGCCAGATACCCACATTAACGTGTAGAAGCACTAAAAAAGTGGAATTTGCATGCTATGTCCCCTTTAAATGGATACAAAAAAAAAAAAAAAAAAAAAAAAGAGATAAATTGAGAAATTACCAGAGACCAAGTAAGTAAAAGGAAATTACTATTGGTAATATTATGTAGGGGGTATTACATTATGTTGAGGATGTTTATATTACTGAGTTTCCTATTTGCTCCTTACGATAGCGTTTTGGAGATTGATTGAAGACTTAAGATAACTAATACTTAAAATAAAAAATAAAAAAATTCTTTACATGGGTAAATGAACAATTTAAAGATTTGGAATAATGGAACTGATCTGAGTAGTCCTAATATGAACTTCATGTGGAGGAACTATGGTGACACAGCACTAAGTCTGTGGATTTCAAGTGTGGATGAAAGAATGTGGGTTTCCAACTGGGGGGAGTTTTAGTATAAGGCAGCTAAAACAGCTGAGACTGAAGCTAGAGGAAAAAGAAAAAGTAAGTCAGGCCAGAAAAGTAAATCTTACATTTCAGGCAGATAGGAAGGTATGTGGAATGTGGTTAGAATAATTGCATCAAAGGGACAGAAAACAAACACTGACAGGGACAGATAACTCCTCACAAGTGTCTCAGTGTCTCAAAATGCAGGTTTCCGACCTCGACTCTTCCCCGCCGAGAAGACGACAACCAGAACAACACCAAGCTCCACCAGAAGCGAATGTTCCGCAGGCAGGAGCCCAGGCTCCACAACCTCTTCCACCTGATAAAGTTCCAGACCCGCAACTGCTCTCTTCACCTCACACCAGACAAGCGGGCAATATGGACTGGGACAGGATCCAGCCCAAATCGCGATGGTTGAAGTGACCTGATGTTGCCAGCCTGCTAAAACGTACAGGCATCAAGTGGGACTCGGGAAGAACTTAATAAAAACACATGCCGTTGATGCGAAGTTAATTAAACATGAAGAAAAGAAGAAGAAAAGAGAGACTGATCTGCATAAAGCCTCAGTGACAATGTTCAGAGGTACATCGCGGACACAAAAGAAGAGGATTTCAAGGAAGAAGGGGAGACGGCAAATGGAATGATGATTGGGACATTTGTTTTCACTGTGGAGAGAAGGGACATTGGGCAAAAAATTGCCGAAGACACCGCAACTTTACAAAGCTGATTGAACCGAGGCGGGGATGGAGGAGAGGGAGGAACCAGCAACTTTGAACAGAGAACAAGACCGTGAGGAACACCTCAAACATCAAGAGGGTGAATGCACCACACCAACACAAACACTTATCACAGAAGTAAAGATTTTTTAGAAGAGAAAGACAAACTACTGATAGGAACATATGTTAAATATCAATGAGATGTATATGCTAATATGCCAACGCACACACTCACAGTGCTAGGGAAAGAGATTACATTCCTTATAGTTTTAGGAGCAACACATTCTGTCATCAAGAGTGATATGTTTGACAGACATCCTAAAATGAGCGAATGATTTGTTAGATCTGTGTTGGATTCAGGAAGCACCGTGGTTGAAAAATACATGACTCCCTTAATATGAGGTGATATTATAATATAATATAATATGAGGCATCACTGAAAAATTCAAGTATTCATCTTTGCTATCCTCATGTTGTCCAATTAATTTGATGGGAAGAGATGTAATGTGTCTTTTGGATATTTTTATCGTTTCCACCCCATCAGGAGTCATAGTGATCCGAACGGCTGATCTGGATCCACCACAGATTTACACGTGCATTAAGTGTAATGCTGCTTCACTGTTATATGCGTATGAATGGAAGCTTTGTTCATCTGTTGTCACATCAATCAACACTGATCTAGTGGATAAGGCACATTCAGTCACACTAAGAACAGACACCACGTATATGCATCCAGAAGATTTACACTGTACTGCACACATACACGAAGGGAAAGATGCATGTTTTGAAAAAGGATGGTTTAGAGAAAGTTGTGAAGAAAGTTGTGTGAAAGAGAAATTAACGCTAAGTTGCATGTTCTGGAATGAACATAGATGTGCTGTTTCTGTAATTTTACCAAAACCAGAAAATAAGTCACCCTCTCAGTTCCTTCACAGATGTTCAGAGGATGCTTTCCTTTTTTGACGTTCCTGGTTCACACTCACATGTCTTGCTGTCAAAACACAAAAATTATGAATGGCAAGACTTGGGACCGTGGATAAAAAATGTGTCAATGCTGACGTTTGGGAAAAGATATCAGATCCTGTGGTTCAGTATAATCCATTTTTGAAAGTGTTTAGAAAATGATTTACATCTGTTGTTCACACATTCAGGATTGTTTAACTGCTACCAGACACACATACAGATGCCCAATATGCATATGTATATTTACATTATACGAACAACATTTTAAGGGGTCAGAGGTAATCATGATGTGGGTTTAATTTAAAACATGGAACCTGTGGTTGTCAGACCATGATCTGACAATATCCACTGAAACAGAAAGCCATCGATGGTATTACACCAGTTTTCAACTCTCTATTGAAGGCAGGTGTAATTGTTCTTTGCAAGGATTCACTCGTGCACATTCCGATTTTTTCGGTCACGAATATTTTTGATAAAACACAACCTGATGATTTGCGATTCATCCAAGATTTGTAAGTTGTCAACGCCGCAGTACAACAATGAGCTCCGTCTGTTCCAAATTCTTAAACGATCCTTTAGCAAGTTCTGCAGGATAGTAAATTGTTCTCTGTTGTTGATCTGGTAAATGCATTTTTCAGTGTTCAAATTGATAAAGACAGCCAATACTGGTTTGCATTTGAGTCTAACAGAGAAAGTTATACATTCACATGCCTTTGTCAAGGCTATTGTGAATCACCGACCATTTACAACCAGGCACTAAAGGAAAGCTTAAGATCATTAGAGATAACACCAGGAAGTGCACTTTTACAAAATGTTGACGATTTAATGATTTGTGCTCTAACTAAAGAACAATGTGAAAATGATTCTGTAGCTCTACTAAAACATCTAAATGCAGAAGGCCACAAAGCAAGCCTGACAAAATTGCAGTTTGTAAAAGAACAGGTTTCATTTTTAGGGCATGTGATCACAGCAGAGGGCAAATCCCTCTCCCCTAAGAGAGTAACAGTAATTTAAAATATTCCAAAACATGTCACAAAGAAACAAGTGATGTCATTCCTGGGAATGTGCTCTTATTGCAGATCATTTATTCCTAATTATGCTGTCCTCGAGGAGCCCCTCAGCGCAATCACACACGGGCAAGGCCTACAAGCATATAGTAAGGTGACATGGACTGATGACGCAGAGAAAACTTTCACTGACTTGAAACTGACCTTACAAACGACCCCGACCTTAGGACTACTGAACCCTGTCCCACCTTTCACACAGGCAGTTGACGAGAAGGGGAGCTACATGACATCAGTGCTACTCCCAGACCATGGGGGCAAACAGAGACCTGTGGCATTGTTCTCAGCAAAACTTGATCCTGTTGATACAGGCCTCCTTACTTGTCTTAGAGCTGTAGCAGCTTCAGATAAGACGGTCATGGCATCCAAGGATTTAGTAGGATACTCCCCACTCACCCTGCTGGTCCCACATGCTGTGTCTATGATGCTATCTATAACATGCTATTCTGTTGGGAATGCTTAACATCACTGTGAAAAGATGTAATGTTCTAAACCCAGCTACTCTTCTT
Source organism: Hippoglossus stenolepis (assembly GCF_022539355.2). Taxonomy (NCBI): domain Eukaryota; kingdom Metazoa; phylum Chordata; class Actinopteri; order Pleuronectiformes; family Pleuronectidae; genus Hippoglossus; species Hippoglossus stenolepis. Next base: position 22,764,720 of record NC_061499.1, on the reverse strand, counting down.
CCAACAGAAGGAGATGGTGAACAACACAACTGTGTAGTAACAATAACCTAAGTTTGTTTCCCCCAGACCAGATTTACAGGAAACACCTTTGCAGAATCCAGACTTTGAACTGTTTGTGGATGGATCAGCATCTCGCAATTCAAACACGGGAGAAAATCAAGTTGGTTTCTCTGTGGTAACAGCACATGGTACATTGATTGCACGACCTCTCCCTGCTTCTCTGTATGCACAAGCAGCAGAGCTCACTGCTCTCATTGAAGCATGCAAATTGACTGAAGGGAAAAGGGTCAATATCTACATAGACAGTAGATATGCATGTGGTGTAGTACATCATTTTGCACGATTTGGAAACAGAGACAAACCAATTGCACATCATGCTCTAGTGTCTCAGATGCTTGATGCTATCCTCCTCCCCAAACAGGTTGCAGTATGTAAATGTGATGCTCACACTTTTAATAATGACCCAGTATCACAAGGTAATGCCGGAGCGGATGCAACAGCAAGAGCAACTGCTCGCCAGCCACTACCTGCTTCACACATTCTCTTACAGGTCGACTCAACCACCCCCACTTACAGGAACTCCAACTTACAGGACCGTACCAGAACCTGCTAACAACACACACAGCAGACGAGGTTGCTGAAATGACAACGTGGATTCCAGGCACTGCAAGAGAGTTCCAGGACCAGACCATCCACCCACTGTACACACACTGAATACAGCCAGGCCTGTGTGGCCTTAGAGGAACTGTACTTTTCCTCCCATCAAGAACTGTATTAGTTGTTTTCCCAATCATCTGAATATTGAGCCAGTTCCTCAGTCAGGTCTTTATGACTCCTTGCTTCCTTCTACAACCTTTTATGACCCCTTTCAACGCGAGGGTGACACAGGATTGTAAATCTACATGTCAGGATGCCTGTGTCCACAGCAACAGCAGTTTGCTTTCTTCAAGAGTATTGTTGATGATGCATTTAGAATCCTTGTGAATTAATATATTGGATGTTTTACTGTAGTAGTGCATTCTCTTATGTTGTCATAAATGACAAAAAGGAGGGAAATGTATTGGAAAATTAACTAAGTGTGGTTGAAACCTATTTTATAGTTGAAGAGTAACTTTTTGCATACCTGTCTAAGACTCCATGACCTGAAATGTTTATGACCTGAAACCTGTTTGACCTTTCCATTACTTATTGACTGTCTAAAGAACCCAATGGAAATGTATGCAAATCAGTTTCCTGTGCATTAATTCCTGTCTCAAACTGCGCCTACAGAACCAGTCTGAACTGGTTCTGAGAGACAGCCTTAGTCCTCCTATATAAGATCCTTGCATTTGACTGTTCTCCATCTTCACTCTGAGATCCCTGTGACTCTCTGTGTTGATCCTTTCTGCAGAAATCCCCTATTAAAATACACGTAGATAACTTTGGTGTTTCCAGCCTCTTGTATTTCCAGATTTCCACTGCCGCCATCAGGATCCACCATCAGCTGCCACCTCGGTCGTGGTTCACCACCACTATCAGATGCCATCACGATACAGGATCCGCCATTATGATCACGATCACTCTGACAACACAGGAGTTCAATGCACTGGTGTCCAACTCCCCACCAGCAGAAGCATGTCAGTACCCCTGCATTAGAGAAAAATAAATGATACGCACCAATAACAAACAAGCACGACTTAAAAGAAGTCACCAGGTCAAACAGCTCCTGAATAGGGTGAGTGAATTGGAGCATGAGAATGGCATTCTGACCCACCGTTTGATGGCCTACTGCGAAGTCCTGGATACCTACAGGCACCTGCATGGAGTTGGCAAACACACCTCTTACTTTACCATGCTGACTTTTCCTACAATACTATACACAAAGTACTCCTCACATTAGTAACACAATGTTGTGAACACTGTAACCACTGTTCTTCACATAAAGATCGTTGATCAAGAAAACTAGAAAGGAAGTGGCGCTCCAGCAACCGTGTTGAAAATCTCCTAGACTGGAAGAATAGTGTTAAAGCATATAAGAAGGCCCTCCACAAAGCAAGAGCCGCCTACTATTTGAAACTAATAGAAGAGAATAAAAACAACCCCAGGTTTCTCTTCAGCACTGTAGCCAGGCTGACAGAGAGTCACACCTCCACGAACCCAGTATTCCTCGATCCCTAAATAACAATATCTTTATGAATTTCTTTAATGATAAATTTCTAACTATTAGAAATCAAATCAAACATCTCCTGCCCTCAATTGGCACTAATACCCCATCAAGAACAGAAAACTCAGAAACGGCTAAGAATCTTACCAATTATTTAGACAGCTTCTCTCTGATCAGCCTCGATCAGCTGACCAAAATAATCTCATGTTCTAAACCAACAACTTGTATCTCAGACCCCATTCCTACAAAATTACTTAAAGAAATTCTGCCCCTAATTGACAGTTCATTACTGAACACAATACATCTGTCATTATCATCAGGATATGTACCACAGTCTTTTAAAATAGCTGTAATCAAACCCCTCCTCAAAAAACCCACCCTAGACCCAGAGGTTTTAGCCAATTACCGACCGATATCTAACCTCCCCTTCCTGTCTAAAATCCTAGAAAAAGTTGTAGCCAATCAGCTGTGTGAGTTTCTCCAGGAAAATAATATATATGAAGACTTTCAGTCAGGGTTTAGAGCCAATCACAGCACAGAGACAGCCTTGGCAAAAGTCACTAATGACCTTCTAATAGCTTCAGATCAGGGGTTTGTGTCTGTCCTCGTTCTGTTAGATCTTAGTGCAGCATTTGACACAATTGACCATAACATTTTATTACAGAGACTAGAACAGTTAATTAGCATTAAAGGAACCGCCCTAAAATGGTTTAAATCCTATTTTTCTGATCGCTCCCAATTCGTGCAAATTAATGATGAGTCATCTGTGCGCACCAAAGTTAACCATGGTGTTCCACAAGGCTCTGTGCTCGGCCCAATTTTATTCTCATTATATATGCTTCCACTTGGAAACATTATCAGGACACACTTGGTAAATTTCTACTGCTATGCGGATGACACCCAGTTATACTTGTCAATAAAACCTGAACAAAGTAATCAATTAACTAAACTCCAAGCATGTCTTAAGGACATAAAAACCTGGATGACCCGCAATTTTCTCTTATGAAACTCAGATAAAACAGAGGTTCTAATACTTGGCCCTAAACACCTTAGAGATACATTATCTAATGATATAGCTGTTCTGGCTGAAATTGCCCTTGCTTCCAATAAAACAGTCAGGAACTTGGGAGTGATCTTCGATCCTGATTTATCCTTTAATTCTCACTTCAAACAAATTTCTAGGACCGCCTTTTTTCACTTGCGTAATATCTCCAAAATCAGACATGTCCTTTCTCAAAAGGATGCAGAAAAACTAGTCCACGCCTTTGTTACATCCAGACTGGATTATTGTAATTCCTTATTATCAGGCTCCAGCAGTAAGTCGTTAAAGACTCTGCAGCTTGTCCAAAATACCGCAGCACTTGTCCTGACAAGAACAAAGAAAAGAGATCACATTTCTCCAGTATTAGCTTCGCTACACTGGCTTCCGGTTAAATCTAGAATAGAATTTAAAATTCTCCTCCTCACCTTCAAGGCCCTTAACAATATGGCACCATTATATCTTAAAGAGCTGATAGTACCATATCAACCCACTAGAGCACTGCGCTCCCAGAATTCAGGCTTACTTGTCGTCCCTAAAGTCTCTAAAAGTAGAGTAGGAGCCAGAGCTTTCAGCTATCAAGCTCCTCTCCTGTGGAATCATCTCCCACTTTCAGTTCGGGAGGCAGACACCATCTGTACGTTTAAGAGTAGGCTTAAAACCTTCCTTTTTGATAAAGCTTATAGTTAGAGCTGGTCCAGGCTTGTCTTAGACCCGCTCTTAGTTAGGCTGCTATAGGTCTAGAAGGTCGGGGGACACATGACACACGGAGCTTCTCTTTCCAGCTTCTCCTTCCTCTTCTCAATCGTTATCACATCAAAGTAATTCATATCCCATCAATACATGTTACTGACTTGACTTCTTCCCCGGAGTCCCTTTGCCTTATCGTCCGCAGATCCAGGGCCGCAGCTGTGGCCACATCATGGATTAGGATCTGTGGATCACGTATCAGAGGTCGTAATGGTGGATCCAGTATGGCGGATTCTGCATCGTGCTGGCTGATCGTGATAATAAAGGCAGATCCTTTATCGTGTTGGCATCAGATACTGGTGGTGGACCACGACCGAGGTGGCAGCTGATGATGGATCCTAATGGCGGCAGTGGACAATGACTGTGGACTATAGTGGCATCCGATCTTGATGGTGGATCATGATCTTGCTGGCTGCTGACCATAGACTATGATTGCAGCAGGACTGCTCGATACATAGTATTTCTCCTCAGACACTTGACCATTAATGACATTAATCCACCAATTCACTGACCTTCAGTTATACTTCAAAATGTTTACCCTAATCAATGCTGCTAAAACCTTTATCTTGATGTTCTCCTTTACACTTGACATCTATTGCAATTCTGTCCGTCCTGGGAGAGGGATCCCTCACATGTGGCTCTCTCTGAGGTTTCTACGTTCTTTTTGCCCTGTTAAAAAGGTTTTTAAGTAGTTTTCCCTTACTCTTGTTGAGGGTTAAGGGCAGAGGATGTCACACCATGTTAAAGCCCTATGAGACAAATTGTGATTTGTGAATATGGGCTATACAAATAAAATTTGATTGATTGATTGATTGATTATGACACATGTAACTAGCATTTATTTTCACGTGTTACTTAAACACTATATACTCAAGTTCAATTACTGATTGAACCCTGTTCATTTATCATTTATGTTAAATGAAAACTTTACTTTGTGACATGTATTGGTTCCGTGATTGTGTGCATATTGGAATACTAAAGGCTTGCTAAACTGTGAACGTAATAGCCCACTGCTTGTGTGTTAAAAGCCATGTTGTAACTTTATTATTATTACTTTTTAATGTTACTTGTTGCATAAACAGGGAACTTGATTACTACAGGGTCCATGTTGACAAATATGCACGTTTGAACCTGATACTTTGACAAATGTCTAATTAACAACGGACACTCTCCCTCGAAAGGAAATTGTCATCCAGCTAAGCATGTTACAGTTGGTTATGTGCTACACTAAGGGAGGACAAACACCAACCATACAGGGCAAGCCCATGTAGAACAGATTTCTGGTTGCAAATATACGCCTTCACAAGACATTATCAATTGTTGCATACATATCCAGCATAAAGAAATGTAATCATTTAAAAAAAAAATGCAGTTAGACATCGCCCGAATCTAATGGAATAGGAAATCATGACTTTATACACCATTAGAATCGACCCATGACGTATGACGTAACTGTAGGGGGAGATAAGTCAACTTGAACAAGTATGACACCATTATGTTTGGGACGAATCAGAAGTTTTGAACCAGAAAGGAGGTCGAGAAACCCACCTCTTAATTGGTTAAATGGGCAACAGCAGAGATGAGGGTGGGCACTATAGGCAATAAAAGCAAAGGGTTTGAAGCTCAGTTTTCAGTCAGGTTCCAGTACCAGCTCGGGTTTACATCTTGTGGAGGAATAAACTCTACTGCATTGAGCTTTGACCAGCTCGAGTGAATTCTTTTCACTAACTATTGAGACTCCAGTAATAGCAAAGGACACGTGTTGGATAAGAAGTCTAGACTTCTTCTATCTGGCCCAGTGTTAGACCTTTCATCTCCAACATCATTCCCTCCAATAAGAATCTATATCTTTCATAAAGATACTCAGGCTAGGCCACATCCGTAGCGGCCCGGGTTCGAGTTTGACCCGCAGCCCTGTGGTGCATGTCTTCCCCCACTCTCTGTCTGCCCCCCTTCACCGCTTACACACCCTATCCTCTACTAATTAAAATAAAAACATTTTGTATAAACCATTGGTTGGATCATCAACGTGGATATTGGATCACCAATAATGATGGCTTTGTCAAAATTTAAAACAAAAGAAAACATTTCAAAGAATTCATGGGCAAAATTAACGTTTGTTTTGGGAGTGCAATAAATCACTAGGCAGCGGTGCTGCAATTTTGAACATAGCAGCCTCAAAACTAGAAAATGTATCTGTGGTAATGGGGCAACAAGTAAAGCATTTTTAAAAAACAGCTAGGCCACTTCCCTGTCCATTATCCCTGGGAGGGCTTAGATATTCATAGTTTGGTGGACAAAGCTCAAGCAACTGGGTGTGGTCACCAGGAGACAACCAGGTCTCCGTTAAGAATAAAAATCTAAATTCAATGAGATAATAAGATCATTAAAAATAAAACACATATTATTAAAAAGAGACCTTATACTAAAGAGAGTCAGTCTCACAGGTACGCTCTCCAGCAGAGGGACTTACTGTAAGTCGACAGGAATAAGGTTATTGGACCTGTGAGATGTATTTATATGACATTTGTTTGGCCTATTGTTAATAGCAGGGATATAATATTTTTTTTATTTAAAATTTGTGGCTGACGTGGAATACAGATGGAACATTTGATGGTTGCTGTGGGGGTTGATCATTTATTCTTTGATCTTTCTTTTGTTTTTTCCTCCCGTTAAAAGGGTTTTTTGGTAGTTTTTCCTTACTCTTGTTGAGGGTTAAGGACAGAGAATAAGAATAATAAGTGGTTTAATAGTCCCACAATGGGAACATTTGCAATATTACAGCAGCAAAAAGACATCAGCAGTAATAAGTAGAAATATAAAATAAAATATAGAAATATAGAAAAATATTAATGGAATTAAACTAATATATACAGTGTAAAGAAATACACATAAATGTGACATAATATGTACAATGAATGGATTGCACATGAACTGTTTATATTGCACAAACAGATGAAGATGCCACAGTGAATATTGCACAGTTGAGAAAAGTTAAAGTGCAGTCCATAATGGTGGTGCATGTAGTTTTACTGGGAGCAGAGCTGGTTGTACAGTCTTACTGCTGCAGGAAGGAAAGACCTGCGATACCTCTCCTTCAGACACTTAGGGTGAATCAGTCTGTTGCTGAAGGAGCTGCCCAGTGCTGTGATGGTGTCTTGCAGGGGGTGGGACTGGTTGTCCATCAGAGAAGACAGCTTTGCCATCATCCTCCTCTGTCCCACCACCTCCACTGTGTCAAGCGGGTATCCCAGGACCGAGCTGGCCCTCCTAATCAGTCTGTCCATCCTCCTTATCAGCAGTTGAAATGCTGCTGCTCCAACTATTCCAAAGAAGACGTTAAGTATATGCCTGAATGGGATAGTGGCATCTGTGCAGAAATGTCACCTTGGAACTGGAGACGAGAATAGACCTATGTCGTACCGTCTTGTTTGTTTTGACAGGTGCTGGTGATAGTCAGACTGTAGGGGCGTTAAAATGCGTGCGCTCAGCCATTTAGAGTGGGTGCCATCACTCATATAAAATGATAAGCGATTCCAGAATATCTTAAAATGTGGCTAAAACGGCAGATGAATCAGCCAAGGGAGAGGGGGTGTGACCCGAGATAAAAATGCGCTTGTTGGAGTTGTTCAGTGAGCAAAGGAGCCTACTAAAATCCTTTTTCCGGATTTCACAGGTCCACTCAGAAACATAATTACAGCCAGCATGGATGATGACATTTTTTTAACATATGAGTGTTTTGTCAGGAGGTTGGGGATTTTGTCCAGAACATCTGGAGACCGCCAGTTGGTGACCCCTGAGATATATAATGTGCCTGCCCACATATAGTACTATCACTGGCTGTACTGCTATCATAAAATGTTGTATTGCTGCTACACTTATCTCTGTGCGTTTATGTTTAATTCAAACATTGATCAGCTACCCTAGCGCCCATGAAACAATATTGCACTGCTGAACTCCTCCTGACCTGCCTCACTACTGAATCACCGACAACAATGGTAGTGGGAGAAGCAGCCGGTGAAGGTACTGGTGGCGATGCAGTAGCGGTAGATGTGAGAGGGCTGGCAAAGGCAGCGGTTGAGCCCAGAGGAGCTGAGGTAAAGTTCGGCACTAAGACCCGAGGTGTGGGGCGAGAAGATCGTCGTAGCAAGCTGTTGTGGTGACGGAGATGCTGGGGATCTGCTGGACTCTGCAATCTACTTGCGGGTGAGAGAGGCCGTTGGTTTCCAGCCAGTGGAGGAAATTCCTGGGGGTCAAGGAAGCCGTATTAATTCTCCAGGTGGATTTCCTAGGGTATGGAAGTATGGAAGGAAAGTCTGCCCCTCCTTTTGTGATCACCGAACTCAATCCAAGGCCCTGGATGAGATGGTGTGGAGCTGACTACAGCTTTGGGTTTGGCCCTGAGCCAGGGCTCTTCTAAATTGGTAACTGTAGCAGGAAGTAGAACAGTGGCCCCTGGAGCTGGAACTGCAGCCGTAGCCCGAGCATTGACAGCAGCCGTAGCAGATGAACTCTGAGCAGTAAACTGAATAGCAACAGCAGCAGCTGCAGCTGCAGATAAACTTGAAGCCGTGGCCGGAGCAGCAGCGTCCTGTGTGGTAGACGCGGCCTGAAGAAGTAGAGATGTCCGACATTACCGGGCTAGCGGCATTGATTTGTGCAGGGCCAAAGAGGATAGTGTCCAATTACCTCCCAGCCCCCTAGATTTTGTAGAGAGTGGAAATCTTGTGCTCCAACTCAGTAATCCTCTTGCGTGTTTGGATGAAGTCATGGGGCGTGGTCTGCTTTTTATGAATACTTATGCTACTGCTCATCCTTTTTTGTTTTCAGCTTAGACACCTAATGAATGATTGAAACTCAAAAATGACAACTTGGTCTCAACCACATTTATTGAATTTGTACCACAAAAGGCAATGAGCCAAAACAACAGTGACAGGGAAGAAAAAAAGAGATAAAAAGTCATTGAAATAGAGCATTTTCAACAAAAATAAAAGCTATGCAAAAGGGCTACTTTCCCAACTTTCAGAGAAAAAAACCCACATTATATTCATGAAGACCTCTGCCTCCTAACACACACAAGTGTTTTTTAAAAGTTTGGTGATTGGCAGAGTTAAATAGTGGTTGATAAAAATGTCATGAAAAAACCTTCCCTTTGCATGTGCATATTCTGTAAGTATTCAAAATATCAAACCTAAACTATGTAATAACACATCAATACTGGAAAACAAAAGGTTAGATGTTTGGTAAAGTATGTGCACTAAGCTCACTTTCAAAGTTCACAAGAGTCCCTTTGAGGATCCTTGTGGAAATTTTGGAAGTCTTGGAAGTTTTTGACCTGCTGGGAATGGTCTGTCTGTATTTAAATAGTGCTTTTCTAGTGTTGATGACCACTCAAAGCGCTTTACATTACAGATTTTTGCCATTTACCCATTCACATAGATGCATACAGTGACGACCACTCAATCCCTCAGCCACAGCCTCCCATTCAGTCTGAAAGTGTGAACACTTCAGGACTGTCAGTTTTACTCTGATGCTGATGTTTTGGTTTTAGTTTGATGTTTCTCCGTCAGGTTGAAACCAGACTTGGTAAAGTCTGGGCTGAAAACAATTATATGTGAAAAAGAACTGTTTGTACTTTAACTGTGTTCCTGTAAAGTGTAAACAGCTGGTTTAATCAGAAAATGAATGAAGCATCAGACTATTCCTTTACAAAAGCTTAATTATTCTAGATATGCAATGGCCCCCTGCAATCCATAAGCATACAAGGCTTAAAGGTCCCTGTGGTGTTTTCTTGTAAAAACAAAAAACAGTTCCATTTACATTCAGTTTTTTTCACAAGTGTTCAAACCAACCTAATTAATATATTCCTTTACACAGAAAACATTTGCAATGCTTATATTTAATTCCATGTTTACAAGCTTCTTATCCTGCATTGTATAAGAAAGTAGTCCATCAGCATATCTACAAATTACACAAATCATCTACTCAAAAAGGGAAACATCGCTTCTCGGCCTTTTGGCTAAGATCAAGTGTAGTATCAAAAAGGGAAAGAAAAATGAGGTCTATGTGTGCATCTTGTCACCAATTATGAGTGGGACTTCTGTCGTTTCCAGAACCTCTTGACCTCACTGTGTCCTTGCGGTGTCACCACCATCACCCTGTGAGCCACGTCCTGCCACACCAGACAGCCCAGACCCTGCACAACAAAAATGTAATTAAACAGCAGCCGGCTACTGGAGTAATGGACCATATTGGCATTTAACTGATACAACCGGTACAAGAAGTCCAAAGATCATCTAACAGGAAATGCTGTAACTGCAAGGAATTGATGATTATGTCATGAAACAGTGACAAAGGAGGTGAAGGAAGTGGAGGATCATTGGTTTAAATTAGATGAATTCAATAATCCCTGCAGTAATAACCTGATCATCATAACAACAAAACGTAATAGCAATTCATCCACATTTACTGGTAGGTCACCAGTTTTTATGTTCCATTGCTACAACATCCACCACATTGTCTACAGAAAACTATAGTTTATTACAACTGTAAGAGTCATTTTATTATTGTTTTGGTTTGTTTTTCCTCCCACCACTTGGGGTAGTAGTGCCGCTGTCAGCCAGGCAAGAGGTGTATATAATCAGTGGGGTGATTTGACACAGGTGTTGGCTGAAAGTAAGCATCCAACAGTTTTTGACCGTGTGGGAATGCATGCAAAGGAAAAGTTTGATTTGTAGATGGTTTAGATATAATATATAATGTGCCTGCCCACATATAGTACTATCACTGGCTGTACTGCTATCATTACATTTTTTATTGCTGTTCCACTTATCTCTGTCCGTTTCTTATGTATAAATAATAAAAAAATGTATGCACCTCTCCATTCATGTTAGACACTGTCTTTTCTCATTAATGGTTTAAATATAGTTTTTTTGTTGATTTGTTCTTCTACACACAACATTTATTGCATGTGGGAGAGTGATCCCTCACATGCAACTGTCTGAGGATATTTGTTTTCTCCCTTGTTGAAAGGTATTTTTGGTATTTTTTCCTCACTCTGGTCGGGGATTAAGGCCAGAGGATGTTGCACCTTGTTAAAACCTATGAGACAAATTGACATTTGTGAATATAGGCTACACAAATACATTTTTTGATGGATTAATTGATTATATGACAACATTATATGCACAAAAAGAATTGGTCACTTCTGACTGAAGTGCAGTGAAGCACAGGACATAATATATTTCAAACTAAGCCTCACCAACTTGAAACTATTGGGAGTAGCATTAATGACGAATCTCCAATTCCTCAACCTCTAACAAAATTGAGGCCAAAATATCTCGAAAATAAAGGCTGTCGTCCTGGTGAAGTCCTTAGGAGCAGGAGTCTGCACAGTGGTGAACGTGGATTTGTATCACCGTATCGAGGTCACACTGATACAACTGAGTGTCAATTTCAGCTGTCAATTGTTAAATCTTAGCACGTTTTATAGCATCAAATAACTAAACAAACTCATCAGAAACATAAACAACTGAACATGGATCAGCATGATAAGATCTACCAAAAATTCACAGAAAGCATCTTTCATTTTTTTGACTTTTTAGTTTGGCCCATGTTCTATCTGCTAACATAGAGGAGACAGGGTATATTGTATCCCACCACCACCATGTAGGAACCACCATGTCATCTCCTGCATCTTCATATACAATCTATACCATCATTGAGTGACAATGGTAAAAAAAAACCAAATATAGAAATTACTAGCAAAATAAACAAAACTTTGATTAATATAATTTCTGTGCAGACATTGCACCCCAATTCCTATGGCGATTTCAACCATGCTTCCCTGTCTTCCACTCTCCCCACCTTCACCCAGTATGTTAAACCACTCCAGGTACGATAAAACACTGGACTTACTCTATGCAAACGCCAAGGATGCATAAAACTCCTCTCCCCTCCCCGGGCTGCTCTGATCACAATCTGATCTGGTTCGTCTGCTCCCTGCCTACATACCTATGGTGAATAAACAACCCCCAACCAAGAGGTATGTGATGAAATGGTCTGAGGAGACCAGCATGGCACTGAGGGACTATTTTGAGACCACGGACTGTGAGGTGCTGTGTGGGCCACACAGGGAGGACATTGACAGTCTAACCCACTGCATACCTGACTACATTAACTTCTGCGCTGAGAACACTGTGCACAACCAGATGGTGCAGAGCCACCATGCCCTCCCTCCTCCTCTCCCAGGGCAGCAGGGACATCATCAGCTCCTCTAATGGTCGTGTATCAGAGGGTTACAAATTGGAGTATAGGGGGGGTCATCACTGACTTTGTCCACTACTGTGAACATTGGGCCTCATTTACTAACAGTGCGTACGCACAAATCTGTGCTTAAACCGTGCAAACGTTTGACGCAAAAATCTGTGATTCATCAATATGTTCGTACATAAATTTGTTCGTACTCTGCGAACAAATTTAGAACTTCATCAGACTATGCATACGCACAAATGATGAAGGCCCGGCTGTCCTAGAAAATGTAAACACACACCCTTTTGACAAAATGCATAGTATATTAAAACTTCATTTATTAAAATAAAAATAGTATTCAGACAGCAATAATTGAATATACTAATGAATTGAACAAATGTATTAAAAAACTATTCAATTTATGTTTCTGGATAAATGGGGCGTCGCTTCTTCTGTCAGCTAACAGCTCTCACCTGCGCTTATTGATCCTCTGGTACAGGTGAAGGTGCTCTCCCAGCTACCTCCACATACAGATTACTGGGTGTTCACCTTAACAACAAACTGGACTGATCCACCAACACAAACGTCCTGTACAAGAGGGGCCAGATTCGTCTCCATCTACTGAGGAGACTGAGGTCTTTCGGAGTATGCAGGACACTATTAAGGACTTTCTACGACACTGTGGTGGCTTCTGCAGTGTTCTACGCCATTGTCTGCTGGGGGTGCGGATGCACTGAGAGGGACAGTACAAGACTAAATAAACTGGTTAGGAGAGCCAGCTTAGTCTTGGACTGCCCTCTGGATTCCACCGAGGAAGCGGGTGAGAGGAGGATGTTAGTGAAGCTGATGCTTTTATTAAATAAAAAACAGAATATTGTTTATTCTTTTGTCTACCTTATTTTGACTTGCCTGCTGCTGTAACAACTGAATTTCCCAGGGGGTGTGGCTCAATAAAGCTTTATCTTATCTTATCTTGTAAGGTCAAGATCTTAAAAATGACATAGAAACCCAACAGTCGCCACAACAAGCAAGCACTTTGACGACTGTGGAGCGTTAACTGGAAGAAAGCTCGAACAGAAGCAGACACAATGTGGGCGGCCATCTGCCTCGACCAGTTGGAGTGAGAAGAGAAAAATGGGGAAGAGAAGAAAGGTGGATGGAAAAGAGGGGGACAGGAACAGTTGGGTAACCATCATATTTAGAGCTCTGGCAGACTGGTTTTAATGAAAATAATAAGAGTGACATTTATAGATGTTGATAAATATAAAAATATGAACGATAAATGGGGGGCACAGAGAAAGAGAGGGAGAAGAGAAAAGTGCATGATGGGAATTCTCCCAGCAGTCTAGACCTATAGCAGCATAACTAGGGGATGGTTCAGGACTTTCTTGATATAGGTCTAGAATGTCGGGGTACACATGACACACCGAGCTTCTCTTCCCAGCTTCTCCTTCCTCTTCTGTGTAGCAACCCCGACTCTCTGGAACTCTCTCCACGCCGAAATCTGCAATGCTGCATCGCTAGACAGCTTAAAAAAACTCCTCAAACACCACCTGTTCACCAAGGCCTTTGGTCTCAGCTAATGCTCCATCCTGCCATTAGCGCTGTTTATTTCTCTCCTTTTTTGAGCAAATTACTTTCTTTTCTTCTCTCTTTTTGTCCCCACTGACATATGTAAAGTTTCCTTAGGTCTCTTGAAAGGCGCTATATAAATTCAAGTTATTATTATAATAATCATTAATTGGTCTTAGCAAAAACAAATCACATACGTAATTACTTCCATATTGAGCAGGGAAGTCAGACAGGAGACACAATCAGGATGCATTTAAATGACAGGTGTAGACAGGCGGACTTAGAGCTGTCCTCTTGTGATCATATATTACAAGACGGATGACAATACCAGGTATAAACAGGGTATTTCAGTGATTACTTACCGTTGCTGTCTGGGTGCATTCAACACCCTGTATCAGGTATTTTGACAACAAGAAGTGTTCACTTACTGTCTAATATATCCTAGACATTGACATGCACTGTTGTTGCAAGATAACAACATAGCTATTCAAGTCATTTCTATGCGGTCATAATGTTTTGGCTCATTGTGTGTATTTTTCTAGTAGGAAATAATAACCAACCTGAGCTCTGTCTCGCAGCACCTCAAAGTCAGCCTGGGAGAGGAACTGGTTATACAGAACTCCTGAAGGAGACATGGACAACAACACAAGGACGGGTAAGCAATTACATTAATGGCCAGCACATCAATTGTCATCCTCTCTGTTACACCATACAACACCACAGTCACATCACAGTGGCATGAGGCCAATAGATGTGAGTCAAAATATCCAGGGAGGACAAAAAAAGCTAAAGCCTGAGCTAAAACTCCACAACACTTAAGACTCTCTTCTACTAAATTTCCTTTCACTCAACTGATTCTAATTTCCTTAACAAAGTTCCTAAAGGATATACATTCATTATAATACAAAAAATGTTACTGTAGTGTTACTGAAGCTGAAAATAAACATTAAATAAATTCTCAAACAAAAGCCAGTGCTCCAATAATGGTAAAGTTTGACTATGGCCAACATATTTAAAATCAATTCACTAACTCAGTCTGAGAAAAATGTTGAGGGAAGTGGAATGACTTGTAATGCTTCACATTTTACATGCAGTGTAATGCAGATATCCACAACACCAATTCCATCAGTACACCAAAAGGGTCATGTCAAACTCAACCAAGCAGTATCAAGTAACATGATACATGGTCACAAGTTCCTCTTCTGTTCCAATGTTATGGTGTTATATAATAGTTCTTAAATAATGGTAAATAAAGTGTTTTTTACAGAACATAAGGATATCACTATAATGTAATTATATAGGTATATACAATAAAAAGACATGCAGCTTAGGTTAATTGGAGTCTCTTAACTGCCCGAAGGTGTGAATGGTTGTTTGTCTCTATTTCTCAGCCCTGCAATACACTGGCGGCCTGTCCAGTTTGAAGCCTGCCTCCTGCCCAATTTCAGCTCGGATTGGCTCATGCCCCCCACGAGACTCAAAAGATAAGTGATATAGATAATGGATGAATGGCCATTAATCCATAGAGCAGACACATTAACAAATAAGCATGCTCACCCTCTGTGAACTGTAGTCGATCTCTCTCCAGCTCCCACAGTCGGATTTGATCTGTTATGGTTGGAGGCAACACTGGAGTCTGGAGCACAGAAAGGAAAGGATGAAGATGCTGTGCAGACCCATTAGAAGAAATAACAGACACACAGAACAGATGGGTTTATTGTACCTGTTTAAGCATGACAGGGTGAGCTCTGGTCCTTAGAAAGTGGATAATCTGTAGAGGGTACATTATTACTAGGAATTAGCTTTTGATTTCAAGGAAAATCTGAACTACACATATTGTTGTAGTGTTGTCTCTCATCGTCAGAGACAGCTGTGATTTTCCCAATCTTTAAAATTTAACTGAAATATTTGATTGCCCAAAAGGTGCATTAGAAGAAGAATGGTAACTATTATGCAGTGTTATTCGTAACAATCGTCTTCTTGGCTAATTAACCCAGAGTGGTGAGTACTTGTGTTTGTACTGGGATGTTAGGGTTCTGTCAGGTCGGTCTGTGTAATATTGGACCCAATTTAGCACAAAGATCCAAGATCACAGCTCTATAGAATCTACATCAGCTGACCAGTCAGTCAGTCAGTCAGTTATCATCAAGGGCCAGGAAATCTTTAAAATTTGAAATTTACTCATATCCTAGTAATCCTTCTATCCGCGTACTCCTCTATCACTGCTTCTGCATCCATCACGCAGCATTACGCATTAGTGTCACCGCAATATTAAAATTCTACAGCAATTTGACCGATTACTTCACACATCAGTTGGATCCTAACCTCCACTCTGGGACGTCATTTGGAATTGGAAGTTTGAAGGTGACCACAGTTTATTTACGTTTTGTAAGTGGTCTCCAGTGCACTCTATGCGCCTGACAGCACACTGATTCTTGAGGGGTGTGTTATTCTGCATGCAATCCTCAGTGCACACCATTCGTAGATCGGCTTGGATGTTTTTTTGCGGGTGAAATCAAGTTTGCACACGTTTTACACGCGCAAGCCTTTAGTAGATCAGGCCCTAAGCGATCAAACCACATATATACAACAAAGGTCCTGCCCTGAACAGCTCCATATGATAATATTCAATAATAGTCATAGTGCCCCCTAGCTATAACAGGAAAAGTCATGTTTTACATTTAAGCGTCCTGCAGTCAGCCTGTTCACCCGATTCATGTGAAATTTGGTCAGAAGAGCCTAAAGGAGTTGGTGATGCCATAGAATCAAACGTTTTCATCAGGTAGCATGTCCTTGGCTTGGCGGCGAATCTTGACGTATCGCCAAGAACCTTCAAGTTGCAGTAACTTCCATGTTTTTGCACAAATTACTGTCAAACTGTATTTGCGTTATAATGAACCCGCCCCGAAAAGTTCTATATGCAAATATACTCCCCCTAGCTGTGACAGAAAGTATCATGTTTTATACTTTGACATGTTAGGCCTACATTTTTCATTTCATCCACCTTGAATATGCAAATTAGGCTTGATTTTTGGCATTTTGACACCTGCTACGAAATCATACTCCTCCTAGAGCTTTCATCAGATCAACTTCAAAATCAGTGAGTGTCATATTAACAAGATGGAGGATAAAGGTATTAAAAGTTTGAGTTTTCGTCACACGGTCTGAAGGTGGCATGGCGTCAAATTTTTATGACTGGCCATCCAAACACAAGGTTGTTTTATCTCGGACATACTGTACACGGTCCAATCTACTACGAACTGGACATGTATGACAAGAGTCCCGGCCTGATGACACCTCCACAGAAATCATGACTTAAAATCAAAGCGCCCCCTGGTGGCAACAGGAAATGTCTTGTTTTTTGAACGCCTTACACTTTGTCTCAAAACATTGATGATATAATCATATGAAAACTTTGAGTTTTCGTCAAACGCCATGTTAGTGGCGTGTCGTCAATTTTCAACAAGTCGCCATGAGACACAAAATTGCTTTAACTTCAGTGTACTTTGTTCAATCTCCCTCAAAAAACATTTGTGAAACAACACCCCCCACCCTGAAGACACTCATATGGTTATAAGAAAAGGGTGTGGCAAAATAGCTGAATAGCATCCTCTACAGTGCAGCCCCGGCACCATGATGGATCAACATGTAAAAAAATTGGTAGGAACACGTGTCATATAATTTCAAACAAAAAAGCCTCTTGGGGCGAGGAAGTTAGCTATTTTGAATTAGGTGGCCATTTTTGGCGATTTACAAATGTTGTATTTGAACGAACTCCTCCTAGAGTTTTCATCAGATCAACTTTAAATTCAGTGAGTGTCATCTCAACTCCATGGAGATTAAAATTTATTAAAAGTTGTAGTGTACGTCACACGGTGTGACTGTGGCATGGCGTCAAAATTTGATGATTCGCCAAAAAAGAGGGATTTGTTCTAACTCATCTTTACAGTGTCAAATCAGACTCGAACTGTTCACACATGATCAGAGTCCTGGCCTGAACAGATCCATATGTCAATATTTATTCATCGGCACAGCGCCGCCTGCTGGCGACTGGAAGAGACATGTTTTGTACTTTGACACCCTGCTCATAGCTGGTTTACAATATACAGCTCAAATGTGCTCAGTATATTCATAAGAGCTTCATCATACTTCATGGTCAGAATTGTGACTTTTCCTCAAACGGATTAGCCACAGTGGTGCGACAAAGGTTGATGCTTCATGATGTAAAATCAAGATGATTGAGCTGTTGCTGCATCTTTGGTCACTAGAGGGCTGTGTGAGACCATGGTTTGCTCAAGGGACAAAGCTTCCTCCTCAGAGCTGTAGAGAATTATTTCTCTCCTGTATTTCAAGGTTGATAATGTGTTGAAAACTCAATTAAACTTACTGATGTGTGTCATTTAATGTTGAGAGACAACTTAAGTTTCTGTTTAGGTAGAGTAAAATGTGAAAGAGTTGATTTTTTGTTGACAAAAGCGTTGTGCCCACTGAGAGGAGCTGTCCAATCAGCACCAAAATTTCTCACATAAGAGAATTAATATCTCTGACAGTTGCACTCAATTTAAAAGAATGAATGTCCTTAATGTATGAAGTTCCTCTCTTAGTGAAATTGTTTTATCCTAAAGAATTTAAATTCAGGAAGTCACTATTATGAAAATGGCCTATCTCAAAGCATTTGAATTTATCTTATTTCTCAGATTTTTAACGACCAAAAAATTATTTTAGGATTGAAATGCCACTTTATTGAAAGATGTCCACTTTGGTCATTATAAGAACTGTCATGCTTTTTTTAATGTTACGAGGTGGTAGCATTTAGATGAGATTCTTCACCAAATATTTTCACCAAAAAAGAAAAATAAATTCAAATTCGTGATTTATTTTTTCCACCTGTATGAAATGTGGAAGGTTATTAGTTTCTGAATCATCGTTTCCAAGATATGTAATTTATTTCTTTGTCAGCGTGTGGTCTACACTTGATGGCGTGGACTGTAATGCATGATTATTGGGCTTGGTCCAGGACTGCGTGAAGGAAGCAGGAAGTGAAGAGTTTATCTTCAGTTGTATGGCGCTGACGTACTACAGTAAGCGAATTGCATCATTTCCTGTTTTCCTGCTGCTGGTGGTGGCCACTCTCTCTGAACTAGCTCCTCTGCTAACAGCGATATTTCTCTATATTACCACAGCTAAATCGCCGGTCTATAGTTAAACATCCACACATATCAACCTCTACTCTCTGGTGCTTTAGCGACTCTGTGTCTCTCCATCTGAGTGTCACCAGATTTTTCAGTTTGAGCTCACCCTCGTAGGTTAACAGCCTAATACTGTATATTAGGGATGGCTTCTCTCCCTCCCTCTTGCTCCACTGCTCTCTCCTGCTCCGAGTTTCTGATGTTCACTTACTCCTCTGCCTCCTTTAACAGTAGTGGTACATGTAACAAATGTAGTGTATTGGTAGCCATGGAGGCGAGGTTTAGTGACTTAGAAGCTCGGCTCCGCAGCTTAGAACCGTCGTTGGCTGTAGTTAGCCACCCCCCGCTAGCCGCCGCGGAGCCACCTAGCTTAGCTCCACTAGCAGTTCCTCGACTTGTACGAACAGCCGGGAGCCCAGAGCGGCTGGGTGACTTTCCGGAGGGGGCATAGCGCTATCTAAAAGCCCACAATTAAAGACCCACCAGTTCCCTTTTCAAACAGACTCTCTACACTCAATGACGCACCTGTTGAGAAGCAAACTCTGGTCATTAGCGACTCTGTCCTGAGAAACGTGAGGTTAGCGACACCAGCAACCATAGTCAATTGCATGCCAGGTGCCAGAGCAGGCGACATCGAATCCAAACTGAAGCTGCTGGCTAAAGCTAAACGTAAATACAGTAAGATCGTAATTCATGTTGGCAGCAACGACCCCCGGCTTTGTATGTCTAAAGTTAATGTTGAGTCGGTGTGTGCTTTTTAAAGCACACACCGAATATAGCCCTCCACGGCTATATTATCTGGACTTCCCCTTGCTGTATATTGCGGTATATACAATAACTGTCTTTTTATTACAAAAGTCATAGAGAAAGCAAGGGGAAGTCCATATAAGAAAGCCATGGAGGGCGGGAGTGGATGAAAGAGTAACCGCCCGCACGGGACGCTCTGAAATAAAGCGAATGCACCCGCAACGAGCCAGCGATCATATCATTAATTTCATTGGTTGACCAGTGGTCAACGCCTCACCTGGCATTCTAGCAGAGGAGAAATCTGAGAGCAGACGATTCACGAGCATGCAGAAAGCAGCCCGAGTGCGGAGAAGGGCTGAAGCATTGAGCACAGGAAATCCGTGTGAGCAACAATATATCTGAGTGCAAGCACACAGTTTGAGCAGAAGCAGAGCAAATTTAAGTGCAAACAGGGGCTATTTGAGTGCAAGGGCAGGGTTTTGATGGAAAGTCATACACGATCTGAACATAAATTCAACAAGTCATGCGCTCAAACTGAAAGACCACGCTCTTGAATAAAGATAGGAAAAAAGCTCCATATTGTTATTAGTCTTCCACACCCATCCTAGAAATACCAACAGCCAATCATATTTGCTGTAGTTTACCGTGATCCTGGGGCTTATTCGGAATATTTAATGGAATTCTCTGAGTTTTTATCAAACCTAGTCCTAAAAACAGGTAAAGTTATATTGTCGGTGAATTTAATATTCATGTTGACAATAATAATGATAGCCTTAGCGTAGCATTTATTTCAGTAAAAGACTCAATTGGTTTCAGTCAGTGTGTACACCAACCCATTGTTGTAACACACACTTGACCTTGTATTATCATACGGTGTCAAAATTGAACATCTAATAGTACTTCCACGTAATCCAATTCTATCAGACCATAATTTAATAACCTTCAATTTCTCATTATCAGAATATGCCACTAATAAGAAAACATTTTCTAGATGTCTACCTGATAGTGCTGTAGCCAAATTTAAGGAAATAATTCCAATTACATTTAACCCTGTATTATCCGTCGATATAACCAACAAATTCTTTAAAAACCCTTGCTCCACTGAGATTGACCATCTTGTTGATAGCTCTGTAAAGTCATTACGATTAACATTAAACTCAATAGCGCCTCTAAAAAAGAAACATGTAAAACATAGTAAATTAACTCCCTGGTATAATTCCAACACACATGAATTAAAACAAGCGTCAAGAAAACTAGAAAGGAAGTGGCGCTCCAATAACCATGTAAAAATAGTGTTAAAGCATATAAGAAGGCCCTCCACAAAGCAAGAGCTGCCTACTACTCCACACTAATAGAAGCAAAGAAAACAAGTTTCTCTTCAGCACTGTAGCCAGGCTGACAGAGAGTCACACCTCCACCGAACCCAGTATTCCTCGATCCCTGAATAGCAATATCTTTATGACATTCTTTAATGATAAAATTCTAACTATTAGAAATAAAATCAAACATCTCCTGCCCTCAATTGGCACTAATACCCCATCAAGAATAGAAATCTCAGAAACAGCTGAGAATCTTACCAATTATTTAGACAGCTTCTCTCTGATCACCCTTGATCAGCTGACCAAAATAATATCATCTTCTAAACCCACAACTTGTATCTTAGATCCCATTCCCACAAAATTACTTAAAGAAATTCTGCCCCTAATTGATAGTACATTACTGAACACAATCCATCTCTCATTATTATCAGGATATGTACCACAGTCCTTTAAACTAGCTGTAATCAAACCCCTTCTAAAAAAAATCCACCCTGGACACAGAGGTTTTAGCAAACTACAGACCGATATCCAACCTCCCCTTCCTGTGTAAAATCCTTGAAAAGGTTGGAGCCAATCAGCTGTGTGAGTTTCTCCAGGAAAGTAATGATATGAAGACTTTCAGTCGGGGTTTAGAGCCAATCACAGCACAGAGACAGCCTTGGCAAAAGTCACTAATGACCTTCAAATAGCTTCAGATGAGGGATTTGTGTCTGTCCTCGTTCTGTTAGATCTTAGTGCAGCATTCGACACTATTGACCATCAAATTTTATTACAGAGACTAGAACAGTTAATTAGCATTAAAGGAACCGCCCTAAACTGGTTTAAATCCTATGTTTCAGATCGATTCCAATTTGTGCAAATGAATGAGTCGTCTGTGCACACCAAAGTTAACCACTGTGTTCCACAGGGCTCTGTGCTCGGCCCAATTTTATTCTCATTATATATATATATATATATATATATATATATATATATATTTGATATAATAATTGTGTTGAATACATTCTATTACTAATTCCTCATTACATTTGAAAATATTTTCATTTTTAAACCTAATCGCAGTTTCAACTGCTGGACGTGAATTGTCCCATGTCTCAAGAATCATTTAGCACAGTCATGTTCACAGCAGCAATATGAAAACTGAAGGCGCAGTGTTATAGAAGATATTATTAAAAACTGTTATTCCCTTGGTTCTGTAACGGTTATTTTAGCACAAGTAACAGGTACTTACTAAATGGGGTCCGAAAGATGCGTATGCAACGGTTATGGCCCCAGGCCTACCTAAATTTAAATCCCCTTTGGTTCTCACATAGACCCTTTGATTAGCTCAATCTACAACCTATTGTTTTAGATTTGCCTTGAGCTAACCATCCACACCCCAAAGCTCCCTTGTATTAAAACAGTGTACCTGCTGTGCAGTGATACCATTGGCGATAGCCTGTTGTACTGACTCCCTTGTAACTTGAGCCACCACTACATTAGGGAAGTGATAAAGCATTTCACTAAAGAGAGCCACCAGAGCGATCTGAAGTTCGGAGTCTGGAAAGGACAAAAGAAAACACAGATTATCAATTTGAATTCTGTAAAATCATGCCCAGTTAGGCATCTTTTCAAAAGGTACAATGTGAACCATTTGAATGATGATTCTGAAACAGAGACCAATACCACAATATAAACACCCACAATCTTGAAAAATTGTGATTTACGATGAACAAACCAGGATGACCCCACCCACAAACACTGCTACAAGTGCAGCCTGTTAAGTAATGGCTGCATATTTTGTAAAGATTTCACATTACACCCATTTTATTGTTATTGATATCGCCTTGACTAATCTCAGGAAGTCATTAAGAGCCAGTCCCACTCACAATGAGTTTGAGTAACAATTTAAAATATTTTTTTATGCAGCATTAAGGGTGCTTGCACCTTTGTGCGTATCAGGGGATGAGCACATGCCCTGCCCTACAAACACATGATGCAGCACCCTTATGATCTTTGGATTCTGGAGCAGTGTTCTGTTGTGTGAATGGATCATGCACATGTAGGTGGTGGACATGGTTTCTACTTTCTAAGACAGTAATGCACGTGCACACGCACGCAAACACGCAAACACACACTTATGTCTCCATGATTTCAGAGGACATTACATTAACTTACGTTGATTTCCTGGAGATTAACTCGAACCTTAACTGTAGTTACTACTCTCCTAATCCTGATCCTTACAACAGTTTCTAGTCAATGGCATGTATGCAAATTAGAAGCAGTGCTGAAACCACACCATTTGATTAAAACTCAGGAACTGTTACTAAGTTAACATATAATTAACTTAAATGTTAACTTAGTAAATTTGAGATCTGAATAACCTGCTAGAACAATTTTTTTAAGTATACTGCCTACAACTTCATGTTGCCTGCAACTGAATAACACTTTACCTACAACTTTTCTAGTCTCATCGACCTATAAAAGCACTTAACAGTAATAACAATAATTGTTCCTGACATGGCAGTGTGTGATTGATATGTGATAGAGAAAGTGTTGCCCATAGATGCAATGTATGAATGTGTGTGTAAATGATAAAACTGTAGAGTGCTTTGAGTGGCCATCAAGACTAGAAAGGCACAATATAAATATATTTAACTCTGATGGTGTGAAATGTAATAAATATCAGACTGTTTAGAGTGTAGTTACAATGAACAAATATACTGCCAAGCATAACTGCAAAGTGTCTATTTAAGGCAGAATATATCAGGGTTTGAATAAGAGGGGGAGACCAAAGCTTTGTTTTTCTGCAGAAATACTGTTCAGGAAGAACCATGCACTATTTTTCACCATGACATTAAAAAGGTGCATGCTGGTTGATGACAGAAAGGAATGAAAAAATAATAATAATTCAACATCCAGTATTTTGAAACAAAGATGAATTTCACTGTCATAGAGAAAAAATTGCTTATTTCTTAGTGTTTGCATCCAAAATCAAAAGTTCCCAGTGTTCTGACATACTTGTGTAAGCATAGATACGATAATTTGTTTCCACCACAATGAAGCCTTCATCTCCAGTACCAGGAGTGGAAGTGAAGTTGGAGCAGGAGGAGGCGCTAGTAGTGACCCCTGCAGCCAGAGTGATGGCCAGTCTGGTGGGGTAATACCGCCTTGACTTTCTCTGGTGAAAAAAGACAGAAGCAGTAAAGAAAAAATAACATATAAGTGACATAACATATAGTATATCTATACAAATTTCACAAATTTTCTCATTATTGTTTCATGCACATTCTCAAAACTAAATCTTTTCTCAACTCAGTGAATTTAGTTTTTTAAGTCAAAAGGGACAAAGGCAGGGGCATAAAATTATCTCATCACATTTGGCTGTCATTCATCAGTCACATGATGGAAGTAACACCTATGTAATCTTTAAATAACTTACCATTACAATTTCATGCTGATCTCTCTCTCACTGAAACCATAACTGAAACTATTAAGCTATTATTATTATTATTATAACTGCCGATGCTATCATTAATAACATAATTACAGAGACTATGTAGGGTATATTCGGATTGAAACGAGTATCCGGTACTGATAAAGTACTTTTACGAGCACGACTACCAATCAAGTAAATTGTGTCAATATCTGTGTATCTGTACTTGTGATGAATGAAAATCATCATTGGATAGCTGTGTCCACATCATTCCTTGATAGGCCAGCCACACACAGAGCTTTTCCTCTCCACAAGCCGATTGAGTGAGTGAGAGCCAGGAGGCTCACACGAGCTCCACTGGCCGAGTCAGAGTGCGCCATGCCCGGCTAGGCGCACACAGAGTGATCGCTCCTCTCTCTCACACACTAACACACAATATAATTTTGAAAAAGTAATACAAAAATATATATATTGAGTATGAAAACTCGTTGAGTATGTTGAGTATGAAAATCTGCATTTTACTTAATACTTCTTAATACTGCATGTGTTGTGTTCATTGATTCACTGAAGTTTATTGACTGAAGTATATAAAAAACTTGTTCTGAATAGTTCTCTTAGTCTTGTGATCAAAAACATTGATCTGAAGCTCAATTCTAAGTCTGTTCTGTTAGTTTTCTAATAAACAATAAATATAGCAACTTCTGATCAACCCATATCCACGTCAGGCTTAAAATACCAACTTCCAGTTTAAGTCCCACCCACTTCCAGTTTAAGTAAAGAGTACGGATAATTTAGTTGGTTGAACAGATACAGATACATATAATGGTGTACTCACTCATCCCTAGTAGCATGGGTGAAGCAAATTATACCCAAAGTTTGGCGCAGAGCTGGAGGGGTACTGATACCAAAAGAGAAGGAATCCTCAAACATCAGACAATTTCGGCCCATCAGTCTCCTCAATGTAGTACGCAAGATCTTCTTTAGCGTCATAGCCCTGAAGGCTGACAAGCTATGCGGTTAAAACAAGCTGGTGGACGCATCAGTCCAAAAAGCTGGAATTCCAGGGTTCTCTGGATGTTGAGAACACACTAGAATTGATCTGGCAGCCAAGAGTGAGAGGAGAGATCTAGATGTCATCATCCTTGATCTTGCTTTGATTGAGAATATAGGACGAGATGTTGGATATCCCTTGTACGTTTGAAGGTCTTCTGCACAATTTAGGTTACCAACTACCAGTAGATGTTAGCAGGTGTTACTGGCCACCAGCGGATGTTAGGGACATAACTGCGCACCTTAGCGCCATCAAGTGTTTTGGGCTTGTAATCAATGATACAGGTCGAACTTGAGGGTACACTGAGGGTAAAGGTAAATCTGACTGGCTTGTATGGCAGTACTATGAAAGCCATGTGGCCCGCTCAGTAGATCAGACATCATTACCTCTATGCCTTTTTAAACTAAACTTGAACTTTCCCATGTTTGAACATAGGACAAGATGGAGAATACGTAATGTACGTTCTGCCGCACTATAGGTGGATAGTCCCCTCACATTCTGAGGGGACTTTTTTTGGCCTACACTTTTGAATCTGACCACTTTTTTATTTCAGAAACTGTCCTCTCTGTCATACTCACTCTCTCTCACGGCATTAACAGCAGCAACACGTTACCCCTAAGTGTATTTTCTTTTATGAATGATATCCCTTTTGTGGCCGGCTAACAGTTTGTCTTTCTTCATCTCCAACTCACTCACAAGCTCCTCCATGTCAGTGTCAGAAAATGTTCTTCTCATCGCTTGATGCTATGATTCACCATAGAAGGATAATTTAATATTGATGAGGCTCTTTGCATTGACCATTCATGGTTAAATTTGGGCGTGTAGAGTGCAGGACAGAGAGAGTAATGCCGGGTTTACACCGGACGCGGAAGCGCCACGCCACGCCACGCAGCGCCATTCTCAAGCGCCCAGCCGCCTGGCTGTTCACACCGGACGAGCATTTCTCCGTGCCGGTCAGCCCGCGATTCTACTTTCTCCGCTTGTTGTTGTATGTAACCCGTTCAATGTAGGGGTTCGGGGGTAAATGATGATGGTCTTCATAGCCCCCCCCCCAACTCTCTCTTTCTCTCTCTGTCTGTCTGCTTGTGTGCTTGTAGTGGATGGGCAGATGGGGAAATTTAATAATGAGAGGGGAAAAATCTGGGAAATTGAAACTCCAGGACAACAGAAGGGAAATCGGAAGTATAGGATGCATATTTGATCATTTATAATCATATAAAATATGTCATTTAGACCATTTAAAATAATTTTTCAGTGTGTTTCCTGGCGCGATACGCTCGCGGCGAGCGGAAAAAATAGACTTGATGCCGAAACCGTCGGTGCAGGGCGCAAGGCGCCCTCGGCGCTGCGCCGCGCATCGCAGCCAATGTGAACAGCACAATTGTGTAACAGGGGGGCGGAAAGGAGGCACCTGGCTTTTCTTGGCGCTGCGCGGTGCGGCGCTTCTGCGTCCGGTGTAAACCCGGCATAAGCTGTGAAGGGGTGCAGATAGGGAATGGGGGAAGAAATGTAGCACAGGGCCACGGGTCGGACTCGAACCTGGGCCGCTAGGGGTGAGCCTCAATGGGGCAGCAGTTCTACAAGGTAAGCTATATGCCGGCCCCCCATGTTATTTTTTTGGGGGGGAATGTAACCTTTTTCACTTCTATATCAATAGAAGTGAGTTTCTGTATAGCTTTCCTTATTTTTGAATGGACTGGCTGCCAGAATCGATTATTATCATACAAGATTCAAGTGAAAAAAGGGATGCATGTCACTTCCCTGTAGTAATCTGCTAACATTTGAGTTATTTGTAGCCATTATTGGACAAATATTCTGTGTGGCCCACAAACCCCCAGTGATTTTCCTATTTGACCTACTTATTATTGAAGTTGAATAACACAGACATAATAGTTATCCCATGACATTAACCTATACTACAAACTGGAGTTTGTAATATTTAGCCTGAAAGGCAGGAGGGATCTAGAAAGAGACTATCAAACTGATACTGATACTTGGCGGCATCAGATGCACCTATACATAATGTCCCATAGGTGCTCAATTGGATTTAGGTCAGGGGAACGAGAGGGCCAGTCAATGGCATCAATGCCTACGTCATCAAGGAACTGCCAACACACTCTGGCCACATGAGGCTTGGCATTGTCCTGCACCAGGATGAACCCGGGGCCCACTGCACCAGCGTAAGGTCTGACAATCTCTCTGAGGATTTCATCCCGTTACCTAACAGCAGTCAAGGCTATGACATGGAGGTCTGTGTGATCCTCCAACGTTATGCCTCCCCAGACCATCACTGACCCACCACCAAACCGGTCATGCTGATGATGTTACAAGCAGCATAACGGTCACCACAGCTTCTCCAGACTTTTTCATGCCTGTCATGTGCTCAGTGTGAACCAGCTCTTATCTGTGAAGAGAACGGGGCAGCAATGGCGGACCTGCCAATTCTGGTGTTCTCTGGCAAATGCCAATCGAGCTGCATGGTGCTGGGGTGTGAGCACAGGTCCCACTAGAGGTCGTTGGGCCCTCATGCCACCTTCGTGGAGTCTGATTCTGACAGTTTGGTCAGAAACATGCACACCTGTAGCCTGCTGGAGGTCATTTTGTAGGGCTCTGGCAGTGCTCCTCCTGTTCCTCCTCACACAAAGGAGCAGATACCTGTCCTGCTGCTGGGTTGATGCCCTTTTACGGCCCTGTACAGCTCTCCTTGTGTAACTGCTGGTCTCCTAGTATCTCCTCCATGCTCTTGAGACTCTGCTGGGAGACACAGCAAACCTTTTTTTGACCGCACGTATGGATGTGCCATCCTGGAGGAGCTGGACTACCTGTGCAACCTAACTGGGCTGCAGGTGCCGCCTAATGCTACCAGTAGTGACAAGGACACTAGCAGAACACAAAATTAAAGAAGAATTAGTCAGAAAGGATAAAGAGAGAGCAGTCTGTGGCCATCACATGCAAAACCACACCTTAACCCTAACACTTTGTGGGGGTTGTCTTGATTTTGCTTCTCCATTGCACCTATTGTCACTTTAATTTGCACCAAAGCAGGTGAAACTGATTCATTATCACTTGTGCTTCCTAAATAGACAGATTGACATCCCTGAAATTGAACTGACTTACTGTTATACTGTGACGATTAAGTGTTTCCTAATTTTTTTGAGCAGTGTATAAGATCCCACCAGTGTGAAACAGTGGAAGACATGAGCACTGTCTATTGTCTAAACATAAAGAATAGAAACGGATCTTCTAACCAAACAACATCTGGTATGTTTAGCCTTAAGCAACAGATTGTCCCTTTTTGAATTCAGATAAATTAGATGTAAATAACTTGATCCACACGCAAAACCTCGAAAAAACTCGAAAACTAGAATTACCGCACTGCGGTTGTATGCCTCCGCCAACCAGTTCAGTTTCCCTGTACATATTTCTTTCCCCAGATTCATATGAGGTCACTGTGACCTTTACCTTTGATCAATGAAATCTAATCACTTCATCTTTGAGTCCAAGTCTAAAAAAATGGCCTAAAAACAGTCTTTCTCGCACTCTCGCTCTTTTGATAGAGCGAGCTTTACTCCCATTGTACGTTTTCAGCCATTTTATCGCGATTTTTGAGTGAACCGTTGGACGAAAGTCTTAGAAAAGTCATAGCACACCATTCAACGTAATTCCGCATGGTTTGATATAGGTCTCGTGTATGTGCGACAAAATCTGCAGGAGGAGTAGCGTGCCGAAATTTTAGGAAGAAGAACTAAGAATAAGAATATACTCGTGGAATAACAATATGAGTGCAATGCATTGCAGGGCGAAGAGACCACTGATCAAAGTTAAATAGAAATTCCCTTAAGTCAGTGGCAAAAACCTCCTCCACCTTTCATCAGGTGACTAGGTTATTATCGCAAGTTGATTCCTCTCACTCGCCTTCCTCTTCATCATCATTATTTTTTCTGAGAGTTACAATTTTTCACACTTAACAGATGTGGTTTTTGGCTGTTGAACAGATTTTCTCCCCGGTTTATTTCTGTGGTGAAGATGTCAGGAAACGCTAAGAACACGTTTTCACTGATTATGAGTTTATTTCCCCTGTCGCAACTGAACAGGTTAGAGCAGCCTTTTTGGTCAAAAAACTGGAGAAACCAAAAACTTTAAAAGCTGATTAACTCTGAAAGACTTGTTATAGACAGATTTAAAAACACCTACTAGCCTTGTAACATAATAACAAAACATAGAACTAACAATACCCCTGTACTCAAAAGTTATGAATATTTACACAGTTGTCAATAAGGACTTAAGATGGTAGGGATATTAATAGATCAAGAACTTAAATCCCTTCTGTCCATTGCATTTAATTACATAAAAATTTGTTCCCTTTTGTGTTGCTGCTGGAGCCACTCAGCATCTTTAAAGTTCATTTGTGCCGACAGTGTTCCTCTCATTCTCATACTCACCTTCCTCTGGAAGACCAGTCCAAACTCCCGCAGGTGCTGCAGGAAAGTGAGTAATGACTCACTCATGCCCTCCACTGAGTAATCCTGAGACAGAGAGTAACAGATGTTTAATAACAACAAATAAACAAACTAAACTCGATTCTTTAAAACCTCAGACCGCTGCATTATCATATTGTTATGTTGTATTTCGGCGCACATGTAGATATTGCACACTGAGGATCAAACAGATGCAAAATGCTGTACACTCACTCTGCCCAGAGTAGAGAAACTGAGCTGGAATAAGAATGACAAGATCTCCACCAGGACCATCCCTCTAGACTGCAAAAGAAAAAGGATGAAATATAGGCTACTACATTCATGAAAAGTACATTTTCAAAGAGTAATTTCTGCTGCTATTCAATTAGCCACTCTGATGAATGGATGTCAGTCTACAACAATTCCAGTCTAAAAAACATTGAGGGAGAGGAATTACATTTTCTCCAATTGCTTACATGCTACATTGACTTTACAGCACTAATTCCATCAGATCAGTCATGTCGTACTAACCACTCGGTGAACAGCCTCTTTTGGAACATAGATAATATTTTCATTCACTTCATTAAATAGTTTTTACCACATTATCTTTTAAATATAGTTGAGCTACTGTCACTTGAGCTTCAAACTCCCTTCAAATATTTGACAGAAGCTTACAAATAAACCAAGGGATGAATACGTTTAAACCACTGGAATTTTAAATCTGAAATATATGAGCACTGTTCACTAACAGTAGATTGACATAAAAATGTACATTATCTTCCTTGACACATTTTCTTTAAAAATGACAATAATAATAGACTCCTTCACATGATTATGATTCTTCGTACCCTCTTTTTTTAAAAGGTATTGTACTAATGTCACCTTTAAATGAAACTTCTGAGACCATATATACTTGTCACAGACACTAAAATAATTGTTTGTTAGATTTGTTAAAAAAAAAATTCACATCTAAATCTCTGACCAATATGTCAGCAGTTGAGAGTTCTGGGATGCATGGTTCCACATTCCCTTTGCTGTATGAACGCAAATGCGTCCGGTTCCACATATGAAGGCCTAGTCAGATGACATCCTCTGACCTTCTCCAGTTTCATAATGAATCAAAGGTATTTTATGCTTCTCAGTGTCCATGTGACAACAGACACATCTGTATACTCAGACTGGGTAAAAACAGCATAATTTGGTCACAGCAAACAGAAACTACTTATATCTATAGTTGCATATAGAGCGGGTAATTGAGATATGATCACAAGTGGTTACAGGAGTCACATTTAGGGTGCATTTTAGTGCCAGACAAAGTTAGAGCTTTCATTTGTGATTGGATCTCTCAGGACAGACATTAATACCACGTCTAAACAGGGCCTTATTAGTTTATTAGTGTAGAGTTTCCATGAAGATAAATGGTCTTGTCTTAGAGGGGCTACTTTTCCCAAGTAAAACAGACTTTTTCATCTTGCTACTCTTCTTATGTGCGTTTCTGTTGCACTTTGCCTTTATCCTTTTTACAATTTACATTTTAAATCAAAAGTAGGGTTAGGGTTAGGAATTTTACTTACAGCAAGCACAAACCATGATATATTTTGCTGGGTTAATGACCAATGGTTTTACACTACTTTTCTAAATGTATTATTGTATACTATGACGCAAATATATTGGGTAGAACGAATCTCACTTGTAATTTTAAAAGTACTACTACAAAATGGTACAGTACATGAGTACTGAGTGAATTTGGACACTACCAATGACTGTCCAGCCAAATGGGTTACACCTCAATTTTGCTGTGACCTTAATCTCTAGAAGAGAAACATGGCTTCCGCAGCTGATCCGTGGCTGAACTGCAGCCAGTGAGGCCGGGGGGATTTATTATTATGTATTAATGGGCACCAAAGGAAGGCCGGTACCTTTCTTTGGAAAAAACTGAGTGACTGTCTACCCTTTTTTCTCCCTCTCAGCTTTCTGTTGCCTGGCTTTTTGTTTTTGATATCACGACAACGACATGTCAAATCCACTTATAGCTCACCATATATTCTGCTTGTAGTGCACCTACTGGAAAGCAAGCAATGCGATTCTAGGTCTCTACGCAACACTGAACCATGCAATGAAAAAGAGAGATGGATGAAATAAAAAGGCTATCCTGATAATTTTGTCATAAATGGAGGGAAAAAAACACACATTTATATAATTTTTAATAGATACAATTATCATTTTAATTACATTAACTGACTAATAATAACAATAATAATAAAAGTGTTCTCTGAGGGCCCCCTCTCTGTTCTAGGCCCCCCCCCTTACGCCCCAGGTATGGGCCTAAGTTCTAACTAGAAGAGGACATACAGGTACCTGAGCAGTTTTGAGGTACTGCAGGGTGAAGTACCACAGCTGAGAGGCAGTGTCCAGGAGGAGGAACTGGAAACCAGCTGAGGTAATATAGGGCGCCTCTCCTGACTCACTGACAAACAGAGAAGATGAAAGGGCAACATGAGCTACAATTCAAATGCCGAGATCTTCTTTCATTGTCATTCTTCTTTGATGGTCCTTCCTGTGACTGATTATGCTAATGCAAAATCCTAGCTGAAACACTGGAATGCTCACTCTTAATTTTCTAATTCCAAATTTTATTGTTAAATAATTCACTACATGTTAACAATCAAGTTGAAAAAAAATCATTAAATATGGCGCTAGAAAGATCAGTGTGAATGAAAGAACGGTGGCATTAGAATCTTGCAGAGGCACCAAATGTCTGCTTTTATAGCCAAATTTTCTCTGTGGGGGAGGACATACCCATGGACCCCCCTAGTGGCCTACTTTTTCTTAGATAAAGTCCAGCAATGAATTATACTTACTGTGCTTATGGTTTACAATTTTTGCAAAGGTCACAGGTTCCACAGCGTTTTTAAGCATTACATTACATTACATGTCATTTAGCGGACGTTTTTATCCCAAAAAACTTACAATTAGTGCATTCAACATCTTTGATGGGCCATTTAGGGGTTCAGTATCTTCAATCAAATTTTATTTGTATAGCCCATATTCACAAATCACAATTTGTCTCATAGGGCTTTAACATGGTGTGACATCCTCTGCCCTTAACCCTCAACAAGAGTAAGGAAAAACTACTAAAAAAACCTTTTAACAGGGTAAAAAGAACGTAGAAACCTCAGAGAGAGCCACATGTGAGGGATCCCTCTCCCAGGACGGACAGAAGTGCAATGGATGTCAAGTGTAAAGGAGAACATCAAGATAAAGGTTTTAGCAGCATTGATTAGGGTAAACATTTTGAAGTATAACTGAAGGTCAGTGAATTGGTGGATTAATGTCATTAATGGTCAAGTGTCTGAGGAGAAATACTATGTATCGAGCAGTCCTGCTGCAATCATAGTCTATGGTCAGCAGCCAGCAAGATCATGATCCACCATCAAGATCGGATGCCACTATAGTCCACAGTCATTGTCCACTTGCCCAAGGAAACTTTGGCATGCAGATAGGAGAAGACTGAGGATCGAACTGCCGACCTTCTTGTTGGGGGACGACCACTCTAACCCCTCAGGCACAGCTGCCCAGTGCAGAAAACCATTTCTCAAATTTTTTGATTAATGGTTCCTGATTGGGTACTAGCTCCTAATTACGGAACTGCCTCGGTAAAAAAGGGCCAGTCGTGAACTTGACCTTTGACCACCAAAATCTAATCAGTTAATTTCACCAGAAACTGCTCAACATCTAACCTCACTGTAACCCCACTTCATGTCTCTGACCACTTCTTTATCTCTTACTCTCTCCACCTCTCTCAAACTGCCAGCCCTACCACATCAACAGACTCTGTATCTGTCCGTCGCAACATTCGCTCCCTCTCTCCCTCCTCTCTGGCCTCCTCTGTTTTATCAGCCCTCCCTTCAACTGACTCTTTCTCACTCATGCATCCTAACTCTGCCACAGACATTCTCCTTTCTACTCTGTCTTCCTCTCTTGACTCTCTCTGTCCTCTTACGTCACGACAGGTCCGCAAGTCCTCCCCAGCTCCGTGGTTGTCTGACTCGGTGCGTGCCGACAGAGCCACTATGCGAGCATCAGAAAGGAAATGGCGAAAATCTAAACACCCTGATGACCTGCTCACTTATCAATCTCTTCTCTCCTCTTTCACTGTCTCTATTTCTGCAGCCAAAAGCTCTATTTACCTAACTAGAATTCAATCCTCATTTTCTAACCCCAAAAAACTCTTCTCCATCTTTTCCAACCTCCTTGACCCCCCCAGTCCCCCTCATCCTTCCACCAAGCCACTTTGTCAACTATTTTACAAAAAAGATAGATGACATACGCTCCTCATTTTCTAATCCTCCTTCTATAACTACACTTCCATCAACTTCATCTTCATCCCCTTCGCTTTCCTCTTTCATCTCCCTGTCTCCTGTCATGGGAATTTCTGTAAAGTCAAGCACAAATCATACAGTTGTCTTTTTGGTAAGTTTAATTCGCACCTGCAGGTGGACTCAGAGTACAAATCACCAGAAGGACATTATACTACGAGTAAAGATTTAGAGGAGAATGAACATCTTTATACACTACAAGCCCCTCCCCAAGAGGAGCAAAAGGTTATCAATAAACTTCTTTGATCTATGATCAAGGTGTGTAGACATCCTGTCTCCATCTCTGTCTCAGCCCTCTGGAGTGACTCCTTTCATGTACCATCTGTCTCAGAGGTCCCTTATCTTCGTTTACGACACAAAAGACCCCCTTCCTGTATACACGCAAGAAATCCCTGCACCCCTCTGATCAAACCCCTTGAGTGACCCCTGCAGTGATCATTTGTCAAGTGTCACACAAAAGGAGGAAGGCCATAAACATCTATTACCTTTAACAAACTCATAAAGTTAGTTAACCCACGAGAACCACATCTGTTCATTCATCTTTCTACATACATGTTTCGTCTATTAATCATTACACAAGAATAAAAACAGCCATTACACTCCCAATCAAGTTCTTACCTTGGTAGCCTCCGCCCGCCCAACCACCTGCCCCCTTGACCCCATCCCATCTCACATTCTCCAATCTATTGCTCCTGACCTTCTTACTTTTCTCACCCATCTTATCAACACTTCCCTGTCAACTGGCTGTTTCCCTAACTCTCTGAAGGAGGCAAGAGTAAACCCTCTCCTGAAAAAACCCACCTTCAACCCGTCTGAAGTAAACAATTACAGACCCATCTCTCTTCTTCCCTTTCTTTCCAAAACTCTCGAGCAAGCTATCTTTAATCAACTCTCCTCCTATCTCCACCATAACAACCTTCTTGACCCTCACCAGTCTGGTTTCAAGGCAGGCCA
Source organism: Hippoglossus stenolepis (assembly GCF_022539355.2). Taxonomy (NCBI): domain Eukaryota; kingdom Metazoa; phylum Chordata; class Actinopteri; order Pleuronectiformes; family Pleuronectidae; genus Hippoglossus; species Hippoglossus stenolepis. The sequence continues at coordinate 22,729,455 of NC_061499.1, read as the reverse complement.
CTCAACTGAGACGGCCCTCCTTGCTGTCTCTGAGCAACTTCACACTGCTAGAGCAGCCTCTCTTTCCTCTGTCCTTATCCTTCTAGATTAAATCCTGCTACTTCCAACTATGAAATATACTGTATCCAAAATTAAATTAGTTGACCTCAGCTCATTTAAAATGCTGCTGCTCGTATTTTAATTAAAACAAACTGAAGTTCTCATATCACGCTAATCCTTGCATACCTTCACTGGTTGGCAGTTTAACTCAGGATTGATTTTACGTTTCTTTTAATTACTTTCAAAGCTCTTGACTCCCTACAATCCCAGTCGCAACCTGAGATCGGCCAGCCTGTCCTTGTTAGCTGTCCCTAGGTCAAGGCTGGCTACTCAGGGTGACCAGGCTTTCTCTGTCAGGGCCCAGAGGCTGCGTGACGAGATTAGGCTTGCCAACTCACTACCTGTCTTTAAATCACACCTCAAAAGATATTTTTATAGAAAAAGCCTTTTTAACATGTTATTTGTAACTCTGGTGCTACGTTTGTTTAAATTCCTTTTATACTGCCATGGATTTTGTGAAGCACTCTGTTACCTTGTTTAGATAAGTGCTATACAGATAAAGTTATCATTATTGTTACTTATTGATAAGAAAAATTGGGAAATTTGCTCTATTGCAGCAGCAAAGAGGAAATTCAATTCAAGTCAAAAATAGATAACAGTAAATGTAATAAACATGCAATATAAAAACAAGGAAATATAAAAGATAGAAATAGAATAGAAATTATATATAAATATATAGAGAGTGGAGACCGATTATGGTGATCATGTTTGAACTTTGTCCCAGCCGGATACGATCACTATAAGCGGTTGATTACTATAAACGAATTGCGTAGTGTCTGTATTAAAGTCTCAGAACTTGAGGGAAAGGCAACATTGCGCACTCGCATATGCGCACGCACACACACACCTGACACATGTGTAAACTCAGACTGAGTGAAAACAACAGAATTTGTAAACTTAGACAATGTATGGAGAGCTGGAAAAGCTGACTGGGTGCGCTCGGTTTGGTTTTTAACAGATTTCTTTAGCCATTTTGCTGGCTCCTCCTCCCTTTTCTAAAAACTAAGATTTTCCAATGGTTAATCTGCCACCATTATCACTGCAAACTGCATATGTGCAGTGCTGAGATGTAAATCTTGTTGGTACGGGGTGTAGCAACAGTAACTAAAATGATGTACTCAGCAAAGGGTTAGATAGTTCTACAGCATCGATATACGAAAAATGAATTAGTTTTTTATGCATTTTTAGACATAAAATAGAAACAACCATTTAAAAAGGTTCCTTATCCGGTGTGTGTGACCAAGATATGTACAGACTACAGAGCATGACATTTTACAGTGAAAAAATAAACATTTGTGAGAGTACCTTTTCATGAGACCTGCTTGAACTAGCAGCTGTGCCAAGTCCTGACTGACGGCAGCACTGGGAGAGCCCACCATGAAATGCAGAATGACCTCCCAACGCTCCATAGCATAACGGTCAAGACTCTCAATGTCCCGTGCATGGCGGTCAGGACCCAAAGTGCTGCCCTCATCCGCCCACGCTCTGCCCCTGTGTGTTGATACAGCAGTGTAATCTTTTACTTAAAACAACAGGTGATAATAGCAGCTTAAGTGCTGCATTTCCATCTCAAATCAGTCTAATTGGCATAAAGTTACAATCTTGAAGATTTCAGTCCTGGTTTATTTCGTAACACCTGTAGTTACTGGTGGTACAAGCAAAGAGATGAAATACTACAGGTCCTACAATTCTGCAAGTCATTTTAATTTAGGAAGGAGTCAGAAGTAATTAGCCTTTTAGATCTGTGATCAGATTTTATTATGTGCAACAGGAGTGTGAATAGCAGGTCACAGTGACATTGTCATTTGTTTGGGAATGTTTCCACAGACACAGGTTAATAATACTCAGTAATAGGCTCAGTCTTGTTTGTGTTACCTTATTTTGTATTATTATCTTAGAAAATTTGCAATTACAAATAAAATTTGAAATTCATAGGACTTGGTTCATCTTATTATAATTTGGGATCCTTGTCTGTAATTCTGACCAAACATGTCCTGGTTGGTCAATGATAATAATTGAGTTAAAACCAACCATCAGCAGTTCAGTTTTTAACAAGTACCACACAAACTGGCTAACTTAAAATTTCCCCTGATACAGATTTATGGGTACAATACGTGGCAATACCTGGTGTGTTCACAGAAAGCAGACCTACCCGCCAAGCAGCGCAATTGTCAGGTTGTCTTTGAATACTGGATTTAAAATGTATCCCTGCAGACCACCCTGGAGCTGCTGACTGTGCCAAAGGCACAGTCCCACCAACACTGAGACACATTCATCATGATCCCTGCAGGTAGAAGACAAAGACAAAAAAAGATTTAGTTAGCTGGTTATCACTCTGAAATGTGCATTTTTCTTCCACTGAATACATGGAAGAGCTGCTAACACTTTCATTCTCTGCTGAAACAACAGTTTCACTTTCAAATTTATTACGTTCCCTAAGGGTTTTCAACCATAAAGAATGTCTGTACTCTTTGACAGCGGCCACATTTGCATACAGTCTGATCACCCCCATCTTCCCACTGTTAAAGTGTCCCCCTGTCCTTCAATCTGGGTCATTCTACTGTCTCAGATCCATTCTGTGCAGCAGGCTCAACATATTCCCAAATACCAATAAAACTCACAACACTACAGCAAACTTTGAGACACGACTCTGGTTGACATTTCAAGTGGATGAAAAGTTATATAGCGGCACAGGACCACAGTCACTGTAATGAAGAAATCACAAGGTAAGAGACTCACTTCTGATTGTCTTTATTCACCCACAATGCCACTGCTGCCTGTGGAAGTGGCTGATCCAGGAACAACATACGTATCACATAATTCTTGGCCATAGAGGGGAGTTCCCTGTAGAAGAACAACCACAATATAAAAACATATACCACAGACCATGTGACTAATATGGCCACATTAGTATAAGCACAGCCATCATACCTGTAGACCGCCAGACAAGTTGAAGGATGGTTGTACAGTCTGTCCAAGATGTCCGGACTCAGCTCTCTCAAGTACTCATGCAAATTCTTACACTTAAGTTGGACACGCAGATTCATTATCTACAAAAAAACAAGAATGTCACAATGACCTAATCATATACATGTTGAATGCACTTATTGTAAGTCGTTTGGATAAAAGCGTCAGCTAAATCGTAGGTAATCCCCATTACGTCGTTCATATCTAAGAGAGCAAAGGGTCGCATCAATTCCTTTTTAAATCTAACAAGTTAGTGTTGCTTTAGTATTGCCCTAACGACCACAGTCAAGTGAGTGGAGTGGTTTCAATTATTTAAAAGAACACTTCCATTCGGCATATAGCTTATTCCGGAACGAACACAATATCTGCCTGGCAAATAGGACTTGAAATAAGATTATTTGGATATGTTTGTAAAATGCGTTATTTACCGTACGGATTGACGAAGGATATCGAGCACTTTCAGATAAGGTTAAGGTTAAGGTATATTACAAGATGACAACATTGTTATTATTTGGCGTCTCTCATCAAGCGGCCATGTTTAGCTTCCGGTTTCCGGGTCATGTGAGCTCAGGCGAACGCCAGTTTGAAGGGCACACTACTGCTCCCTGCTGGCCTTGTTATTTTGTTTTTTTTGTCATGACTTCAATGCCTTGATGTTAGTACGTTTCAAGTTTTCAATCAAAAGTTGGAAAAAAAGAAATAATTAAAACGTGTCCATCAACATATAATAAAATAAAATACTGCTCCCTGCTGTAATGCCGGAATGCCAGTTACAGGAGAGCAGTTTTAGGACCCCATTTCTAGGACCCTAATTTTTGTGACAGCGCCATCTAACGAATTGGATGACCGAAAACTGAAGTTTCAGGACTGCATTTCTTGGACCCCAATTGGTTTTAGATTGGATTATTCCACCAAAAAACTACTTTCTGTTTTTATATATAATTTCAAAAGTTTATTCCTCCTAAATACTACTGTCTGTCTTTTATACTTTTAAAGGTTTATTCCACCCAAATACTACTTTCTGTTTCGCTTCTGAACTGGGTTGCTAAAAGTTTCATTTTGGGAAATTTATGAAATTAGCATTATGAGTTAATTATCAGGTTGAATAAAGATGAATACTATAACCTTTGCAGTTACTAGATCTCAATCAGATATTTGAGTGGAGAGACGGGAGTCACTAAGACATGTTTCTTTTATATGATAGGACTGAGAATTACTTTTTTTTTTACACATACACACACTCACACACACGCACGTGCGCACACACACATGGGAACAAACAGGACCCATAAACTTGATGAAAGATGGCACTGCCATGGAGTGCGCTTCAAGCAGTGTCCAAGAGATTAGCACATCTCCAGCCACCAGTCAATCAATCGATCAATCAATAACATGTTATTTGTATAGCCCATATTCACAAATCACAATTTGTCTCATAGTGCTTAAGAAGGTGTGACATGAGTGAACCACATGTGGGGGATCCCTTTACCAGGATGGACAGAAGTGAAATAGATGCCGCATGTAGCTGAACACATCAACAAAATTGCAATATTTACAACATTGGTTAGAAGAAACCATTTTTAACATGATGGAAAGGTGTGTCAAAGTATTTATACATTAGAAAATGTCTGATAGAAATGAAGGGAGCAGCATGACAATTGAAATGGTGGAGTTATTGCCAGTAATGTTATAATACAGAGGCATATTGTTTATTGAGCAGTCTTGTTGTAATCAAAGTCCATGATCAGCTACCATCACCACGATCAGGATCCACCAGTCGCCATACTTGGTGCTAAAGTTTCATCTAATAGAGACAGAAGGAAGAAATCAATAAAAATACAAAAAGCTAAAATAAATAACACGCTAACATTTGACTTTTCTGAGCTGTTCAATATTTGAACACTAGATTTTAAAGTAAGTACCAGAACTTCCTACTAATGTTTGGCCTTCTTTCCTCAACTGCTTCTCAATAGATCTACAAAATTGTCCACTTCACTGAAATAGTAAACGGAAAACATAATCTTTGCTGGGTTTTAACATAAATATTGGTAACATTTAAAAAGATCATATTAAATATCAATACCACTTCTTAATTAATATAACTAAACAGTATGTAGAGATTTTATGACAAACTGACAAACCCTCTTAGTAAAAAGGCTGTATTTGTGCGGTCTCCCCAATGTCCATCTGCATTTGTTGCTGTGAAAAACCTGCTCTGTTGCTCTCCTGTGCTTGCAGCTCCAAACTTTGAGAAAATCTGACTTCAGGCCTTGTCAACCTCAATATCCTCTGAAACAAGAAGCCACCAATGCTATAAGACCTGTTTTTGAGTCATTATTGAAAGCTGGAGTTATTGTTCCTTGTGAATGTTCCAAATCCTTGCACTATTCTCTCACAAGTTTCATCAGATGATAAACAGTTAACTGTTGTTGATTTATCAAATGCCTTTTTCAGTGTTCCCATACACAAGGACAGTCAGTTTTGGTTTGCTTTCTCCTTTGAAATGAAAAGCTACACTTTCACGAGATTAGTTAAGGGCCTGTCTTTCTCGCCTACAGTGTACAATGCAGCATTATGTTGAAACCCAGTTACAGCACAAATGCTGATAAAGGAGCACACACTCTAAAGAAGGCAGACCGGACTTTCATTTTCGCTTTGAGTTGGTGCAGATATCAAATAAAATATGCCTTGTTGGCCACTTACAGTGAGAAGAGGTCTTTGAAAGTCCTTTGGAAACCCTTTAAGTCAGTTTAACAGCTTCTTCGAATTCTGTCAAACTTGTGGCTAAACGTAGGCTGCAATTGAACCTCATGAACCATCTGAACCAGCTGATGTATGTATATATATATATATATATATATGAATATGACCTGCATGTATTTGACTTACATGTATGTGTCTTATTTGGCCTCAACTAAAGTAACTACTTTGGGAATAGGCCTTTGAAGATTAATTGATCTTGATGTTTTTCCCTTGTCAGGTTTGGTGTCACTCATGAGTAGCTTCATCTTTCTCCCCATACCATCTGCACTTGGTTGTGCTTCTACAACTCTAGCCAACTTCCATTCTTTTCTTGGCAAGCTGTCATCTTGGAGGATCACAATGTCATTTACTTATGAATATCTTGATGATCTTTGCCATTTTTGACATTGATGGAGGTTTAGCAAATATTCCCTCTTCCATATTTGCCTATTTGTCTATTGGCTAAGTACTGCACTCGTTTCCACCTTTTGCACAGATAGAGGTCTTTTTAGCAGAACTGTCCTGGAGGGAGAAAATGACTGACGATTTCATGGTTGGAGTAAGTGATTCTGATTGTGAAGATGGTCCGTATTTATAAATGGTAAATGGTCTGTATTTATATAGTGCTTTTTTAGTCTTGATGACCACTCAAAGTGCTTTACATTACAGTTTTTTGCCATTCACCCATACACACACATTCATGCATGAATATGGGCAATTGAGGGGCAATTTGTAGTTCAGTATCGGGCCCAAGAACACTTCGGCAAGCAGATGGGGAAAACTGGGATCGAACCGTTGACCTTCTGGTTAGAGGACTCCATGTTCAACACTTAATTGATTGCTGTTAATTATAGCCATTGTTTCATAAAGAAATGTCTCAATAAATAAACTTGTCAAGCATGGTGGTCAGGATGCAATTGCTCGCTGATGTTCTTGATCCATTCCTTTTAGCAACTTAGAAAAACACTCTGCGCCCAAAAAATGTGTTCCTTGGTTGACCATAATTGAGGCACAGGTCCTCTTAAGGCTACAGTAAGCCATATCGCTATAAATCATTTCTTCCTTCCTTTACTATGAATAGGCTGAAGCAGTCAAGGACACATTAGGTAAAGGGAGCGAATGTCTTTGTCCTCTCCTCTGGCAAATCTGCCATTTGGTGAACCTCTGTAGTTCTTCTGTATCTGCTACATTTTACACATTTGTAGATATGTGATGAGACAACATTTACACATCCTAAAATCAATATTCTATTTACACATAGCTCGTTCATGGTCATGCCTCTCCCTTGGTGGTGTACACGCCCATGATGATGTTTGATTAGCAGGGATGACACATGAGATTTCTTTGGAAGTATGGCGGCATATTGTTCTTGTCCAGGAATGTTTTCAGATGGTATAGTTTGTTGTGCTTGTTCAGGGTGTATCCTTTTTGAAACTTGATTTTCTGTTAGACTTCAGGGAAGGCTTTTGTATATACAGTCTATGGTTTGTACTGTGTCAGAGTACTCCTGTTTGGGTGTCCTCCCTCCACACTCCTGCTGACCGATGCTCACTTTACACTTATAAACACCAACTCTAATTACAAGTTATTATTATCTGAAAAGGACTGAAGTTTACTTTGTTTGTCTGACTTGTTCGAGACTTCACAAGACACGTATTTAAACACATTGAAAATTTGACAAACATACACAAACACACACAGACACACAAAATCCAAGAGAAAATGCTTGAACACTAAAAGGTCATGTAAACTATCCCATTCCGTTTACTGAGGTGGTAACATATATCCTGTGCCAAATGTTCAATATTTATTCAAGAGCATTTTTGTTAAAAGAGTCCATTTTATTTTTTGTTTGGTTGTGTGTGGTTTATTTTTATACTTTTGAATTATGTTCATTGCTCTTTGAAAAGCTGTTCTTGCATGATTATGCTATTGCATTATCATTATACCAGGGATTTTAAATGGTTTCACAATGATGACAATAATATCATCTATCACAATAATTTCTGGGAAAATATAATCCAACAAAGTTTCTTATTATGACAGGCCTACCATAATATTGTTAAGAATGCACCAAGTTAGAGGTTTGCTTGTTCAGTTAACAGTATTATTTATCTGAGAATGGCTATGAAGGTCAACACCAGAAGATATCTACTCAGAGTGAGAGTCAAGACACCCAGAGGTACAGAAAGAGCTTGTGAACTTGTTTGGACCTTGTTTGCACCCTGGACCTGTTGAGGACTGGTGGTGGATTCCAGGGGAGCTGAACATTGCTGACATCATAAGAAGAGGATCAACCCCTGAGGACCTTCAAGAAGGTTCTGAGGGGCAAAATGGAACTGAGTTCCTGAAGTGGCCAGTGAAGGAGTGACCAAAGAAGCCAGCTAGAGAGGTTGAAGCAGGTGCCAAGGGGGGCATAGACAAACTCCAGAGGAAGGCTTTCTCAGCAGCACTAACCAGAGCTCAGGCAAAGATGGAGAGCAGAGCACTGCAAAACAACAAGAAAGGAGGTTCAGTCTTGCCTGGGAGTGGAGAGCTGCTAAAAAGTGGAAGATGATGTCAGCTACTTGCAAAGCAAAGTGGGAGGCAATCCCTTCAATGGAAGAGGCAAAATTCAAAGCAAGGCAAGCTGTGCTTTCTGTTGAATAGTGTGATGATGCACAAGAGACCCACAGAACAAACCACCAGGAATTAGCAGGAATCCTCCTACAGATGAGAAAGAAAGCCTGGGTAGTAAAAGGCAGAAAATTGGCTTAAAAAGTTGTTGCTAGCTGTGTGATATGCAGACAGGCCAGAGAAAGAAAGTGTCAGAAGATCATCTGCAACCTTTCACCATTGCAGAAGAAACTACCTACATCATTTGAGTTCACAGCAGTAAATCTGTTCGGATCTTATCAGGTGAAGGACGAAGTAAGAAAGAAAGTAAGGCTCAAGGTATGGGTAATTGTCTTCTGCTGCATGGCATCAAGAGCTATACACACAGATGTTGTTAGTGACCAGTCAGCTAAAGGGTTCCTTTTGGCCTACCAGAGGTTCACAGCATTAAGGGGACATCCAAGAAAGCTGTGGTCTGATCCTGGAAAAAACTTTGTAAGAGCCAAACCTGCTCTCAAGGAGCTATACCTGTTCAGCCAGTAACTGGATTAATCAGAACTAGAGAATAAGGCTGCTAAGCATGGGGCAGAATGGAGCTGGAAGATCCATCCAGCACACTCACCTCACAGTAATTGAGCCACTGAAGCAGTTGTTTGTATTGTGAAAAGAGCTCTGCATAATCTGGGAGGAGATGGAGTTTTCACATGGGGAGAATTTCAGACATTCCTCTACGTGGCAGAAAACCTGACAAATCAGAGGCTGATTGATGCCAGATCTCAGATCCGGGAGGACTGCATAGACTACATCAGCCCAAACCCTCTACTGCTTGGGAGAGCTAGATCTAAAGGAGACCTAGGAAGCTTTGAGTTTAATGGCTATTCCTAAAAGAGGTTAAGAGTCATCCAGGCAAAAATAGACAACTTCTGGGAGAAGTGGAGACAGTTCGCTGGACCCAATCTGTTTGTGAGGAGTAAGTGGCAGCAGAACATGGTTGTTGGAGACATCGTCTGGCTAGCGGGCCAGAATGCCTTGAGAGGTCAGTACAAGCTTGCCAGGGTGGTCAGCGTCAACACCGACAAGAAGGGCATCTTGAGGGATGTGAATGTTCGAACATTCCCAAACTACCCCCTCCCAAATGGGAAGCCTGGAGAAAAGAAAAAAAAACCACAAGCAATGCTGGTAAGACAAAGAGGAAACCTTTAACTAAAATCTCTGCTACAATTCTTCACAGAGATGTCAGGCATGTAACTGTATTGCTTCCTGTAGTTGAATACAATGGCGCAGAAACTACAAATTGTAAAGAGGATGGACAAACAGGAGAACAGTCCACAACTCCAGATCCACAAGAAGAGGACTCATCTCAGCCCTAACAACACCCATACATGGATTCGAGTGGTGTGACATCCTTGGGTTCAAGAACCAGGAGCTTGAGTGGGAGGTGTTCAAATTCAGTTGCAGCGCAAATGCTGATAAAGGAGCACACACTCTGGAGAAGGTGGACCGGACGTTCAGTTTTAATTTTATTTTCTGGCAGAGCTGTTACTTTGGCCTACCGCTGACAAGAGAGGCGTTTCAGCAGAAAAAGGAGAAGGACTCTTCAGTTCGGAACCTCAACACTCCAGAAAAAAGACTTTTCAGCTTACGGTGTAACCAAAAAAGAAGCTACTGGTAGGAAGAAAAGCTTGGAAGCTTTTTTATTTAATTCAGTATGAAGCGACTATTAGTCAAGTGTTTTCTTCCTTGATTTTCTTTTGTTGATTATGAGACATGGTTGTATAACTGTTTACGGTTGCACACAGCTTAAAGGGATTTGCTTATGTTTTGGCTTTCATTAAACCTATTAAAATCTTAATAAACAAAAACTGGAATGTGGCAAAGCAAACCAAATGGATTGAAATTAAATAGAAGAAAGAGTTCTCCTGTGTCATCCTGGCACCTTTCCCCCTCGCTCTTCGGCCTCGGCGTCCTCTCCCCTCTCTGGCTCCTCTGCCGCCACCGCTCTCAGGACCTGCATTCTCTCCTCTCTCTGTCGTTTGTCCTCTTGCACCAGGACCTGCACTCTCTTCACTTGGTGTTACTCTTCCTTTCGATCATCTGCTTTGTGTAGCACTCTGACCTGCACTCTCCCTCACCAATGTTTAGAAATTTGACTGCAGTACAGATTTAAAATGCTTGTTGAAAGTATTGCATATAGCTCATTTAAACTCTGCCTTGGTATGTAATTATGGACTCTGTTATTTTTTGTGACTCTATATCTGATATTGTTACATGATTTCATACCAAAGAGACAGCCAGACAGATTTCCACCACAACGCGATATATCAGGAATACCCAAAGGGAATTTCATTACATTTGGCACAAATATTCACTTGGACCCAAGGACCAGAATAGAAGGTCATGCTGGCCTCAAAAAACTTGCTGCAGACAAGATGGCGGACTTCTGCGAATTCATGCGCAATAGCTTAGGCGCATGCACAAGACATCTCAGCACTTGACAGGACATGATGTGATCATAGCAGCGAAAGTTGGTATTCTTTAGTCGTTTTCTCCCCTGTGAACTCAAGATGGCGGGGATAGGTGGGGCTATGATAATGTTGGATTTTCGCATATAAATATGGTCACACCAGGTCAATTCTGGGCAGATTGGACAATGGATAGTTAAATTAGTGGAACTTACTGTTTCATGCCGTTATAGCCACAGGCATGCTGTTGAAGAAAAACTTCAAATGAAACATTAATGTGGTGAAATCTAGACGTTTAACAACTACATTCAGCATTTGATGTTTGGGTGATTAACATGTACACTCAAATGACAACTTCCTATGTCACAGTAAAACTTCAAAATTCCGCATTATGCCACAAACATCTTAGATAACTTTTGATTGCACAAACCAAATTTCAGTTAGGATCACTTTAGTCAAAGAAAACTTTATTTGCCACTGCATAACTTACATTTGGTGGTATGGCTCTGTTCTGGGGCCTCCCTGCCCTTTCACCTGCATATGTGGAAAACCTAAGACAGAGAGAGCACACCTCTTCACTCTTTCATGTGCTTTCATGGAAAGCTTAAGGCAGGGATGGCTACAGCAATACTCCTAAAGGGAACAGAACAGAGCGGGCATCAGTAACAACAGAAATTACACTGAACAAATTAAACAGTATAAAAGTGGGGAACTGGGGTGGAGGTGTGTTGCAAAAAGGCTGACTTCCTGTTGGGTTTGGAATATGGGTCCCCAGACTGTTTTGTACGTCTGGGCATGATACATATGCCTAACGATTTTCATGCATTTTGGTAAAACAATGCAGGCGAGGCACTTTAGGGAGCGCTATCAAGTCAACTGGGCATGTCCGTGTGGGAAAACCATTTGACACGTAAATTGCTCGCACATCTGCATGCAAAGTTTCAGCCAAAGTTATGCCGCCAAATATGTGCGATTAAATTGGGAGGATAAAAAAATTGGAAAAACAATAGGGTTCTTGCAGCGGTTGCTGCTCGGCCCTAAATATAAAAACAAATTGCTGTTGCTCATTTTCTTCTGCTCCTCTTCTCAGGCTGTGGACATTTACAGTGCACAGATGACAGCACCAAGTACTGTAAGGATTATATGAAGTACTACTTTTCCATTGTGCTTTCTCAATTTTAATATTTCTACTGTAATTTATATTCACTAAATTAACTGTATTAAATATTTTGTTTGATTGTAAATTTATTATTGTAGTTTATTGCTTGATAAAATTATCTATGAAACTGTACTAATGATTTTATGGAGCACATATAATATAAAGTGACAATAACATGCACAGTATTGTAATCATACAAAAACACTTTGATGAACATTACCAGATGAACATAGTTTTAATCAAATCAGTTGATATTAGTTAAATCTTTCCTTATTCCTTATGACATATCAAATGAAATGACATTACATCAATTCACCCAAGTGTCCTGATTTATTATGAGGAAAGGGTAAATGTGCCGTCAATGGAAAATGTACTCAGTACAGTTTAATCATGTTAGGTACATGTGTTAAACACACTGTTCAATCACATAAACTATGGCTACAACATTTTTAGATCATAGCTTAAGGTAATACTTAAGATTTTGTTTGTCTAAAACATATTCCTAAATTGGTAACAGCAGTAAACATTTGTTATAAATTTTTGGGGTGACTGTGGCTGAGGGGTAGAGCAATTTTCCTCCAACCAGAAGGTTGGCAGTTTGATCTCAGTCTTCTCCATCTGCATGCCGAAGTGTCCTTGGGCAATATGCTGAACCCCTCATAGAAAGAAAAGTGCTGCTGATAGATGCACTGAATGAATGTTTGTGTGAAAAGGTGAATGGCAAACTGTACTGTAAAGCGCTTTGATTGGTCATCAAGACTAGAAAAGCGCTGTATAAATACAAACCATTTCCCATTTAAGTCACATTTAATCAAGGTGAACTTCTAACTCTTGTTAGACATATCAAGCTGTTTACTATTAAAGACTCTTCATGTCACAGTGGTAAACACTTACCTGTGAAGGTTGTGACTGCTGAAGTTGATCCATCGCCTAATTTCACTTTGATAGTTTTTCAATTCTGTTTTAACAATGTTACTACCACCTATAAACAGCACAAATGAAGTCAAACTGAGCCTGTGAATACAGAGAATGATACACAGTTCTGTTGGTCATCTCATCAGAGGTAACTGAAGGTGGTTTATTGACATCATCATCACATCTCATTAAAGAATTAAGGATGTTGTTATCCAGTCTCTCTCCTCTACATCCTGATGAATGGCATCAAATATGCTGCTCCATACATGAGGTCTTCCTTCTGTTGAAACCAGTCACTCAGTTTTCAGTGTGGACACCTTTAAAATTACAGTAAAACACAAACACTTTAGTTAAGACATACATTACATAATGCAAATATTGAATGTATACTGTAATTAGTGAATATCTGCGACCCTTGTGCGTGAAGACCTGGGGTCTAAACTACGAAGCAAGTTCAAAATATCCAGGATATCTTTCTGAGATCTGGCTGAACTTAACCCAACAATCGCAATCTGGCTAATCGGTTACACAAAGCTTGTTATCAACTTGTTAAGTCAACCCAGGTTTGCCTCATCAAGATCTGAGTGCATGCACATAAAAGAGTCGGTGTTTACTTCGTATGACCAATCACAGACATGGACAAGTGTACTGGCAGCACATATTTCACAAATATTTTAAACTGCTATTTTAAAAAACTACGAGGAGTGCAAACACATTATCCCCTAACCCCCCATATTTCTAGAGCTTCAAACCTACCAGTCATGTGGACAGAAATAATAAAGTTGCACACATTCGGCTCGGTAACCCATAAAAGAGTTACTGCAAGAAAGGTTAAAGCAATCCTGACAAAAGTAAAAACAAATCAAGCTGTCACTGTGGAATTATTGTAAATGCCAACTGTTTGCTCTTCAAAGTTAGAAATGGCATGTGAAAACACAAGATGAAGATAAAAGACTACAGGTCGCTGAGAGGCATGGAAATGGAAGGACTTGGGATTTTGATCGGCCGAGACCACTACTGGAACGTTGTGTCAGGATGCACAGAGAGGCTTGATGATGGATTAGTGTTGGGTCCATCCCTGTCATGAGCGTCACTATGGAACCTATGGATGTGAAGTTTTTTCCCCTGAGCGTTGAAGAGGAGAAAATGCTGAGCGATCAGCTGCACAGTTTCTGGGAGACTGAATCACTGGGGATTCACATGAAAAATAAACGGACTCCAGACACAGATGTAGTTATGAAGTTTGAAGAGTCAGTAAAATATCGACATGGTAGATATGAAGTTTGCTTACCTTGGCTGGATGATAATGTAAATTTGGACACTAATTACTGCATAGCATTGAAATGCTTGAAGGGCATAACCAGAAGATTTCAGAATAATGACAATCTGTATGATCAATATAGTCGCATGTTTCAGGAGCATCAAGCCGAGGGAATCATAGAAGAGGTAATTAATGTGGAAACAGAGAATCCAACGTACTATCTATTGCATCATCCAGTGATCAAAGAAAGTAGGACGACTACAAAGCTAAGAGTTGTATTCAACGCTTTGTCTCATGAGAGATCAGACATGAAAAATAAGAACACAAATATCCAGAAGAAGTCAAGGTTTTGGAGGAGTGTTTGTATGTGGATGACTTTATTACTGGTGCAGAAAATGTTGACCATGCTTCAAACCTAGCACTGAGAGCCAAGTAAATTATGTCAAATGCTAACATGAAATTATGAAAATGGAGCGCAAACCCGCGGCTTACGAAGTGTGTGTAATCAGGACCATGAGATGGAGCAAGTGGAAATCAAAGGCCAAAATCCTTTCAAGGTTGTAGGACAAACTGACAAATAATGAGTTGGTGGAATATTTGCAAGACAAAAGAGACACAAAACGAGGAGTGCTTCAGGTTGCTGTCCCATTGGACTCCTATCTTCATTCACTATTTGGGTAAAATGTCTTTTTCAGGAGATGTGAGAAAGAGGAACTGCATGGGATCAAGACCTCCCTGAAGATTTTGGCAGAAAAATGGCAACAGTGGTGTTCAGAAATCCCATATCTGAAAGATATTTCAATTAATTGCTGTTATGATGTTGATCTTAACTGTGATGAAGCAGATGTGAAATCGGTCAGGCCGGATGGCTCCATGGCCTGAATTCAGGGATGGGGATATGTGGGCATGGAGGTGGCTGGGAGAGCACCTCCACCTGTACCAGAGGATCAATCAGCGCAGGTAAGAGCTGTTAGCTGATTGATCCTCAGGTTTAAAAGGCAGCAGCGGAGCTGCCAGAGGAGAGACACTCGGAGGACTCAGACACATGAGACACTGAGCTGCAAAGCCAGACACCAGCAGAAAGTGCTGGTACTTTAGATTTGGAGTTTTGTTTTGATTTAATAAATTGATGCTGAAAAGCACCACTACTGTGGAGACCCCGGTGGCATGGTCAACTGCCACAGTGTCCAATATTGTTTGATATGTAAAAGAGAGTGAGGTAAAGCAGGAAAACAGGTCAGCGCACCCTTACCAAAGGAACGCATTGAAACACATGATAAATGGTTTGTATTTATATAGCACTTTTCTAGTCTTGATTACCACTCAAAGCGCTTTACAGTACAGTTTGCCATTCCCCCATTCACACACATTAATACAGTGCATCTATCAGCAGCACTTTGTTCTCTATAATGGTCAATTCGGGGTTCAGCATCTTGCCCAAGGACACTTTACTCTGATAATGCAAGGACGTTTAAAAGAGCTGAACAAGATCTGAAATTTCTGTGGACTCTGATGGAGGGAAAAGAGATGCAGACATTTTTGCAGAGAAGAGGATTGTTTGGAGATGGAGTATATTGTGGAACGAGCGGCCTGGTGGGGCAGCATGTGGGAGCGCTTGGTGAGATCCTCTAAGACGCGCCTCCAGAAGGTACTTGGGAGGTCTTATCTTACATTTGAGGAGCTTCAAACGTTCATCTGTGAAGTGGAGGCTGTGATAAATTCCTGTCCCCTCACTTATCTTCACTCCGAGAGCAGTGAACCCTAGCCTCTCACACCTTCTCACTTCATTACTGGACAAAGGATTACTACTCTCCCTTCCTATCTTGACAGCAATTCCAGGGGTGACAAAACGAGTGCCACTCAGTTCAATAAGAGATGGCAATATCGTCAGAGGTTGATTAACCATTTTTTCCAATCGTTGGAGAAAGGTTTATTTAATGGAGCTTCGTTCTGCTCACTTTTGGGGGTACACAATCTGTACCATTTAATGTTGGAGATGATTTATTGTTGTATAAAGACAAACAATCAAAACATGTTGATAATGGGACGGATTGACGAAACATTTGTGGGAAGAGACATAAAAGTCAGGTCATGTGCTGTTCGACTTCCTTCTCGTCTTGTTCTCAAAAGACCTGTTCAACTACAGGGCTTGTAGGCTGTGGGCTGCCTTAAGCTGGAGAAAGTTAAATTCAACACCTGTGGAAAACCTTTTTTCGCTCCTTACTGTCTTCCACTCTCCTATATCGCTCTTACCTTGTCCCCGCAATTTTCTTTTATTAAACTCAGATAAAACATGTTCTAATACTTGGCCCTAAACACCTTAGAGATACATTATCAATTAAAACAAATTTCTAGGACTGCCTTCATTCACTTACTTACTCACATCTAAAAAATCTGATATGTCCTGTCGCAAAAAAGTGCAGAAAAACGAGTCCATGCCTTTGTTACATCCAGACTTGATTATTGTAATTCCTTATAATCAGGTTCCAGCAGTAAGTCGTTAAAGACTCTGCAGCTTGTCCAAAATGCTGCAACACGTGTCCTGACAACAACCAGGAAAAGAGAGCACATTTCTCTTGTATTAGCTTCACTACACTGGCTTCCGGTTAAATTTTGAATGTAATTTAAAATTCTCCTCCTCACCTTCAAGGCCCTTAATAATACAAAGAAAATTGAGATTGAGTAAACCAGGGTTTTCTGAATATATTACATTTTTTGTAATTCATTCTGACCAAAGGAAAACACTTAAGTTAAATACAGAGTCAAACAAAGCTACAAATGACTGATAAGCAAGCTCAACATCATGAGTATACATTATCCCATGTCTTCAGCCTCTGAGATTGTTCAAGATTTTGTTCGTTAAACACTCTGATCCTGAAGGATTTCTGTTTCCTTCTGTTCGATTTTGGTAGTTGTGGTGAAATTAAATATTTGAAGATGATCTGATATATCAGAGTAAAGAACACCAGACCTCCATGCATTACAGAGAGAGTTGGCAAATATATTATCAATAAGGGTTGCAGATGAAGAAGTGAATCTAGCAGGTTTACTGATTAAGGGGTATAGACAATTTGCATACAATATATTCAGAAATTCTGTAGTGGGTGAGTGAAACTCAATGTTAGGGTTATCAATGTTATCAAATTAATGTGGAAGTCACCTAAATGGAAACATACTTTATCTTATCGATTCATTTTGTCTAAAACATGAGCAAGAGTACAGTCCCTGACAAAAGTCTTGTCACTTGGGTACAAGTTGACCTTAAGTGCCCCTCAAATATATTTGTAATCAATTTTTTTTTACAAGAAGTGGCTAATTTCAATCCCAACAGCTTTTGAAATAATGTTTTGGTGCCAAACGAAACTGCTGAAAAGCATTCTAACGTTCACAGCTTGGTAAAGCCCACTGAGTCAGTTTTTGCAAAGACAAAAGTCTTGTCGCCTTGTCATATGATGCACCCAATCCTAGATTACAGCCTCACCTGTGATCAATAATTGATCAATCAATTAGTGGGTGTGTATAAAAAGAACCCCAGCACACCAGACCTTCACATCAACTGCAACTTGACCTCTGACAACATGCCTAAGATTCACCCTGAGACCAAAGCGTTGATTATCAAGAGGCTGAAGACCAGATCCACTGCTGAGGTGGCTGACACCTTCAATGTGTCTCAGCGTCAAGTACAAAGAATAAGAAAAAGATTTGAAGAGACTGGAGATGTTTTTGACAAGCCCAGGTCCGGCAGACCCCGCAAGACAACTGCTCGGGAGGACCGTTTGTTGGCTCGAAAATCCAAGGCCAGCCCCTTTTCCACTGCAGCAGAGCTCCACCAGGCCTGGTCACCTCAAGTCCCCGTGTCAACCAGGACAGTTTGTAGAATTCTGTCTCGAAATGCCCTCCATGGTCGAATCAGTGCCCAGAAACCAGCACTAAACAAAAGGCAATTAAAAAAACGTGTGGCATTTGCCAAGGCCCATAGCCTGCTAAAAGGATGGACGCTGGAAAAGTGGCAGAAGGTGGATTTCTCAGATGAATCTTCGGTTGAATTACATCACAGCCGCCGCAAATATTGCAGGAGACCTACTGGAGCCCGCATGGATCCGAGATTCACCCAGAAAACAGTTAAGTTTGGTGGCGGAAAAATCATGGTCTGGGGTTACATCCAGTATGGGGGTGTGCGAGAGATTTGCAGGGTGGAAGGCAATATCAATAGCCTAAAATATGAAGTATTAGCTACCTCTTACATTCCCAACCATACAAGGGGTCAAATTTTGCAGCAGGATGGTGCTCCATCGCATACTTCCATCTCTACATCAAAGTTCCTCAAGGCGAAGAAGATCAAGGTGCTCCAGGACTGGCCAGCCCAGTCACCAGACATGAACATCATTGAGCATGTCTGGGGTAGAATGAAAGAGGAAGCATGGAAGACGAAACCAAAGAATCTTGATGAACTCTGGGAGGCATGTAAGACTGCTTTCTTTGCTATTCCTGATGACTTCATCAATAAATTGTATGAATCATTGTCAAACCGCATGGATGCAGTCCTTCAAGCTCATGGAAGTCATACAAGATATTAAATATGGATCTCACAGCACCACTACTTAATTCACTGATGTTATGCAACATATTTTTGTATTTGAAGTAAATTATTTGTTCAATTTTCACATTACTTTCTGTAGGCGACAAAACGTTTGTCTTGCCAAAATCGGACCTTTCTGTGTTCATTAAATGATCAATCTTTCTTCAGTGAAGCAAATTTATTTTAGTATATTAAACATAATTTGGGAGGGTTTTAGCTTTCATATGAGCCATTTCTAAAACCAATGGATAAATTAAAAGTCAGGTTATAAGCTGTTGTTTCTACAAAATGGATAAGTGACAAGACTTTTGTCAGGGACTGTAGAATTAAAGTTTCAAATGTTTGTGTCTGGAGGATTGTAAATGCAACCTATGATAACAATTTTACCAAAATGTAGAATCAGTATCAAAAGGCTGCATAAATTTAGTATCACTTTAAGAGATTTCTTGAAGCAGTTGTCTTCCTGTCCTTACCATTAATATCAGCAACTAAACCATCATCATCAATGTCATGATGAGGCAATTCAAGTTCATATCATGGTGTGCATATCAAATGGGAACATTCTACAGCAGGTACAGTAAAAGGTTGAGTTTGAAAGTATGTTATGATAATGATAACAAATGGTGGTATAGTCCATCATGGGTAGACCAATATGCTGTGATGGGCCTAAATATTGGAATCAACAGATACAATGCTGTATGTGTAAATATAGGTGTATGTGAGTATTGTTTCTATGTAGCAGAAGTCACTAACATAGAATTATTTCGCCTTGGCCTTTGTGCAGGTTTCTGGGATTGTGGGTGTACAATGAGTTTGTCATAAGGCAGGTAAGCAATCTCCCCCCGCTCCCTAGCCACCTCCTTGAATTTCAATAGGGTCCTTGCAGCAGTTGCTGCGCTGGCCTTAATTAGTCACAGTCAAGGTTTTCAAGATATATATACTCATCATGTTTCACTGACCAACCTAAAATCCTGGGAATGGAGAGATCTGGGAAGAAGGGTGCATATCTGTAACATCATTCATGGTCAAAAATCTACAATACAACCTGGAGTACTCCATAATAATGATTACAAAATGGGTACACAATGCAGTACTGCCTAATGGTTCACGTCAAACTTACAGTGCATTTAACCACCAGATCTGAAAGTTTGTTTTATGTTCAAACTCAGACAGAGGACTCTGAAGAATTGGCTGATTTACCAAGGCAAATATGATGGAGGCCGAATAAAAGGAGCTCCGTCTTTAATTTTTGCTTCGAAATTTTAATGTAAGCCTTCAAAACATCAATATCCATGGAGAAACAAATCCATTGACGGTATATTTTATAGCTTGAAGAGCAAAAGGGATGTCCTTGTGAGAATTCTCCCATCAGAACTCCCATCCACCTGGTTAAGAGAAAGTGAGGGACTGACAGGTCATGACAAACTGACTTGGACAAAGGAAGCTTCTGACTGCTCTCATAAATTAAACCTGTCCCTACAACTAACATTGGCATTTCTGACTCAGACTGTTCATACAGACCTTTGATAAGAGACATAGATGCAAGACGTCTGTGTTGTTACAAAAGCATGGTGGCCATAACAGACGTGTGGTCTGTTTCTCATCTGAGCTAGATCACTTGAGACATGCAGCAACTGCCTCATCTAGCCTTGTTGGGGACTAGGCTATCTAGATTTTACCTTGTTAGTCCCATATGTAGTTTCTATGATTTTGCTATTTGATATGCCTGATATTAAATGTCATTAATCCTGAAAATGTTCCCACTTCCAGATGATAGAGAACCTAATAATTGTGTTGCCATGTTAACTGAAGTTTGCTCTCCCAGAATTGATTTATAAGAAACCACTGCTAAATGCCAATTTGGAGCTTTTGTTCGATGGATCAGCATCATGCAACCAAGAGACCGGAAAAAAACAAGTTGGATATTCTGTGGTAACTATAGATGCCACATTAGTAGCAGAAACCTTAACACATTTATCTGTACAGGTTGCTGAATTGATAAGAGCATATAAATATGTTAAGGATAAGTCTGCTACAACCCATACAGACTCTAGGTATGCCTTTAGAGTTGCCCATGATAATGGCGCTCTTTGGAAAATCTGTTTCAAACAAACCGATTGCTCATTGCACACTTGTATCTGCATTCCTGGATGCTCTTCTACCACCGAAGACATTTGCTGTCAGTATGCCAACTACATGTTAACCCATGTGACTCCATTTCTCCAGACCAGACATCGCTGCTGAAGCAGAAGCAAGACAGGATTTGAACTAGCTGTGTTCACTAACATTTGTAATCCTAAAGCTGACTTACAGGATTTGCAGAGCAGAGCAACATCAGATAAAAAGAGAAAATGGAAATCTGCAAATCTTGTCTCCCTAGGTATTTGTTTACCTTTTATGCTATATTGACATTATGGTAAAGACCATGTATCAAAAAGAGGGGGGTATACAGAGGTAAGCAAATACTGGTATACTATCAACGTTTGCTCAAAATGTTGTAGTCCAAGTTTATTTTGTGTTGCTAATAATATAGTTGATAAGGAAGTTTTGACCATCCTCACACATTACATCTGTACACCATTAGGAGAATAGAGCCTGTCTCATTCCACACATACTCCCTTCTCTCCAAACAATACCCAAGGTCAGGTTATAGATAAAGGGCCAATTAGCAGGACATTGTAGTGTCTTCTTGTGACGGAGCTGCTCCATCACTGACCGCCAGCGGTCCACGCACACACACTCGCACACACGTACACACAACCACACACACGCCGACAAACATTTTCACGCTTCCTGTTACAGTTCCTAGTTGATCACTATTTAACCATCACCTACTCTGTTTAACTGTGGGGCGACTGAGGGTGCACACTCGTCAGCTCCGCATCTGGGTTACACACACATACGCACGCACACACACACAGTCACTTACCAGCGGTTTAGGGACGCGGCGCGTTCATCTCGCCGTCAGGGTAAAGTTAGAGGGAACAAACAGGGCATAACTTCCTGTTTGTTTAAATAGTTTCTGGTTGTGCTTTTTTAAGATAATTAATAAGAGTTGTACTGTTTATAGTTGATACCTTTTTGTTTATAAAAGTCATTTGATTTGTTTAAAGATGATTTATTTGGTGACATGTAAAGACTTCATTGTAAATTTATTTTAGTTTCAAGCACTGGTTTTGCAGATAATTTTGTCTGAATTAGTAATTAAGCCCGTTGGGAGGGGCTAAAGGTTGAAAAGGGCAGCTTCAAGCCCTTGACAGGGAGTCTGAATCCAGTTACAGAGAAGGTAACGTCAGAGCTCATGAGAGTCAGTTTGATTTTAAATGATTTTGTTTTGTATTTCTTGTAAATGTCCACGAGCACCTTGGAGAGCCGGCTGAAAATAAATTGAAAACAACACATTTTTTTGACTACGCCTGTGTTTTCACACTCTTTGAGGAGTTTTTAAGAGAGACCCCGCCACATATGGTGGCAGTGGTGGGATGGCTAGTCGGAAAAAGGCCACCCGGCCTCTAAGACAGCGCACTGGACTGCGTTCACAGCGACGAGAGCAACAGGAGGAGCTGGCAGCAGCCAGTATGGATCCAGCTTGGGAGACAGTTCTGTCATCCTCAACAGAAGGAGACGATGAGGACAACACCTCCGAGGTCTTCCCTGCAGCTTCCACAGCCTCAGCATCGACAGGGGGAGAGCTAGTGATACTGATGAGGGACTTCTTGGCAACACAGCAAAGGAGAGAGGAAGGTCTGTTGACAGAGATCAGAGGGTTGAGGGCCTCGCTGCAAGTACCGCAACCTGTCAGTAGGCCCCATCTCAGTATAACCCAAACACCAAGCACAGTTACAGTAAGCAGCCCCAGACTTGACCTGCCAACACCAGCACCCTGGCGTATACGCCAGGATGACCTGCCAGAGGTACCCTTCCTCCAGTTTCATGACTCCCTCAGCAGGTCAGGGGTCTCATTTATCAAACATTGCGTAGGATTCATACTGAAAGTGTACGTACGCCCAAAAGCCGGAAATGGCGTACGCCAAAGGAAATTCCGATTTATAAAACCGTGCGCACGCACACCTGAACGCAATGTTCGCTTTATAAATCACAGTCCACCTGGAAACGTTCGTACGTGGATCTGCCTCCAAGTCCGCCATCCACACGCCCACTTTCAACCATAAATGATCAATGCAAAGCACGGCATGAATATTAAATTATGCTGCTGACCAATGGGTTTCCACGGTGAGTCCTGACAGAGTCACGGCATCAAGCGATGAGAAGAGGAAGCGAAACTTTCTGACACTGACATGAGGTGTTTGTTAGTGAGGTGGAGGTGAAGAGCGATTTTGGGACAGCAGTGATGTCACTAATAAAGGAAATACACTGATACTCTGCTGCTGCTGCTGCTGTTAACACAGTGAGTGAGAGTGAAGACGATAGAAAGAACGGAGCCTGAAATAAAAAAAAGATCACAGATCACAGATCAATAGAATCTATATCAGCTGATCAGACATCGCTGAACCCTCGCTTCCTCCTCATCCTTCTATTCGCGTGCACACATCACGCTGCATCACGCACCAGTGTCACGGCAGTATTTATTTATTTAGAGCATCGGACCGATTCCCTCACATCAGTGAATCCTCACCTCCACTCTGGGATATTATTTGGAAAGTGTCTTCATTTCTTGTAAGTGATCTCCAGGTCGCTCTGTGCGCCTGACGGCTCAGTCCCGTTCACTGCAGTGATCGGATGATACACGCACAGTGTTAGAAGATATTATTAAAAACTATTAATGACTCGGCTCCGTAACTCTGCTGTTAAATGGAATCTAAACGTAATTTGCTGTAAATTGATTTATATATGTTTTAATGTAAAGGTTCGCGCGACACAGAAATGTCGCGCGATCAAAACTAAGATGTTGGTTTTAATGTAAATGATGAAGTGGATCAATAATATGGCTTCAGTTCACCACCTCACGTCTGTGTCGCCACTTTCCCGTCTCCAAAACGTTCGTACGCATGGGTCAGAGTTTGCGTGGAAATACGCAAATTTTCCCGTCAAGTTTGTTTTTATAAATCCCAACGTTTGCGTGAGAAGTGGCGTACGCACGTTTCAGGCCCCGTTTTGTGCGTACGCAACGGTGATAAATGAGACCCCAGACCACTCCAGACCAGAGTGGAGCCATTTTTCTGAGCCAAAAATCCCACAATATCAAAT
Source organism: Hippoglossus stenolepis (assembly GCF_022539355.2). Lineage (NCBI taxonomy): Eukaryota > Metazoa > Chordata > Actinopteri > Pleuronectiformes > Pleuronectidae > Hippoglossus > Hippoglossus stenolepis. Next base: position 22,705,468 of record NC_061499.1, on the reverse strand, counting down.
GGGTGAGGACATTGAGAAATATTTGTTACGTTTTGAACGTATTGCCAAAACATGGAAATGGCCAGAGAATGAGTGGGCATGTCGACTCGTTCCTCTGTTGTCTGGGAAGGCACTGGAGGCCTACACTGCGATGGATGAGGAGAAAGCCCACTGCTATACTGACCTCAAAGCAGCACTGCTGATGAAGTTTGACATCTCACCAGAGATTTACCGGCAGCAGTTCAGGGCAATTTCTGTGCCCTGTGGTGAGAACCCAACAGAGACCTACCACCGCCTGAAGGGTCTCTATCGACGCTGGATTCGACCTGAGCAGCACACCAAGGAGCAGATGGGGGAAGCCATCATCCTGGAGCAGCTACTCCGTGTACTCCCTTTCGAGGTGAGGACCTGGGTGAAGGAGCATGAGCCAGTGGAGGGACTTGCAGCTGCCAAACTGGCTCTTCAGTACATCAATGCCCGGAGAGGAGGACCCGCCACACGCCCCACAAGTGCAGCACCCCGTCTACTGGTCCAGCCGCCTCATCTTATGGACTTTCATATGTAATTCAGAGGCACTAACTCTAACTATGTAATGTATTACACCAGTGGCAAGACGTACGGACACAACGTGATTTAGGAATGCATACTTTAGGCTTAACTATGTAATAGGATGCGAACACCTACATGTAACAGGGTGACAGCAATTCTAGCCTTTCATGGATGTGCTGTTAGAATGGGTGATGCAAGTAGAGGGAGATATATGGGGATGCTGTGCGAGACATCTTCAGACTTGGGGGTGACAATTGCTCATGTTACTCTGTTGGCGTTGGTTATATTGTTCCACCTTCTGGTCTCCTTGATGCATCAAGTCTACATTAAACTCTTCTGTGTAAGACATCAGCTGCTGCCTGAGTTCTTCCTTTCCCCAGCTTCCAGAAAACTTCCATCACAATAGGTAGGTATATTGATTTAAAAGGTAGCACATCCACAAACACAAAATAATAACGTTTGACTATCTGCAGACACAAGGAAAAAATAATTGAATCTTTCCAACCTCCAAAGATGCAAGTGCTGTGGCCAAGCTTCTACTGCAATACATAATTTCCAGGTAGGGAATATCTTGTAAAAAATTGTCATAGTAAATGGTCAGTATTTATATAGCGCTTTTCTAGTCGTGATGAACACTCAAAGGGCTTTACAGTACAGGTTATTGCCATTCACTCGTTCACAAACACATTCATACAGTGCACCTATAGGCAGCACTTTTTCTATGAGGGGCAATTTAGACCGACCTGCTGGTTAGAGGACAACCTCTCTAGCCCCTCAGCCACAGCCGCCCAGAAGTTATAACAGTTCAGCCTTTGTAAGTAATGTCAGGACATTCTTTTCTATCAATCTGAAACACCACTGTGCCTACCACCCAACTAGTGCTAGAGCTAAAGTTAATAAAATGCTGTGAAGAAACAGGCCCATCATGAGAAAAGGCTTTCCCTTTAGTTTTGATGTATACAAGAGCACATGCAAGATCAAAACATGGGATAAACCATTATAGATCATGCTTGGCAGGCCAATGATTACTGGCATATGCCCTACAATCAGATCACTTCCATGTACAGATTGTTGTGAGGATGACATGTTGTTACTGTGTAAACCTTCCCAATGTGTAAACTGATATCCACAAGTAGGTAAAGGACACATTGCCAAGACCAGTCAGCAGAAGCCTCCCTGACTAGAGATTGGGTGGTGATAAATAACTTCGGGCATAAGCATGGAAACAGCGGATGTGGCTAGGCTTAAACCAGATGTTAGTGATAATAGAGATAGAAGATTGTCAACTAATCAGACAATGCCGACTGCATTGAACTCGATTCCAAGATCATCCAAGATTAACTATCTAACTCCATCAGCTTAAACAGCTAGAATAAAAGGAATTGCAACATTATTGTGGACCCTCAAAGTGTGAATTGGTAGACTAATTTGTAATCCTGTTTGAAAGATTTTGTGCTTTGTCCCCACCGTTTTACAACCACTACTCTGAGTCCCCTTACACATATACTTACATTATTATGACTATGGCCTAGCACAAAATAGATATAAATGAGCTCTTACAATTTCCTTTCACGAAAATGCTGCCTGGTTCTATTAGGACAACAACAGATTATTTAATACTTAAATGTGTGATCTAGGGTGCTGGGATTTCAAAAGTATATATGGAATAAAACAAAACACAGCTAAACTCAAGGATTGATATAAAATAATGATTACATTTTTTGGTTCAAAGTATTAAGCCAGAAGGTCAAAATTTTGTGTCTTCTCTGATCACATGTTGATCTGTTTCATGAATACAGAATTGTAAAAATGATAAAAAGGGATAAATGTAGAAGTGAAAGTTGGTTGAGACATTAGTTATCAATTTAACACGTTTTTCACAATGATCTATGGATACAGATCCTTTTTTCTTTGGTGTTGGAGCCACTCTGGGCCAATCTGTCAGAAATTCCAGTAAGGGTCCTCTGTGTCAAAAACATGATGTTAAGTTAAGTTTGTCTCCATATGTTGTATGCAATATATTCTTCTTTAATCATTCAGTGTTTTGTGAATTAGCTTATGCATTTATTGAGCGGTTCAGATCCATATCCATATCCAGCACAGAAAAGAAAGTGATTCCCCAGGATCAAGACCCACTAACTTCGTGGAAAAATAATGAAGTGAAACAGTGAAAGTGTTGTAGAGAGAAATCACAAGTTCAAAATAGTGTTAAATGTTGTTTTCACAATATTGAGTTAACAAAAATATTACACTGTTGGTTTCAGTGAAGAGCATCATGGAGCCTTCAGGTAGTGTTTACCAGATTCATACAACAGATTTATGTGTTATTCAGCTTATATTTGGAAGTTAAATGAAAGCTTTGAGTTGACAATTTTTTAAACAAATGGTAAATGGGCTTTATTTATATAGCGCTTTTCTAGTCTTGGTGATCACTAACTTGTTGTTCACTATAATTTTTTTGTTTTGTGAAGCCATTGTGACCTTGACCGCCCATTAATCTGTCTCAGACAAGGCTGGACTGGGACCACAAATGGGCATTTTTGCAAATATCACTGATCTTCATTCTCCCCTGTATATGTTTACCAATCGTGCCAATAACTTGGGGTGGATCTGCATGTTTGAATAGTTCACCATGTAAGAACCATGGTTGGGGGGAAGGGCAGTGGACTGAACCGCTATGAGGAGGGGGGGTTTGGTCTTTCACAACTTAAAAACCCTTGATGATGCATCTGCAGTTAGCAAAAGTGCTTTCGTTGCATATTAGTTCACTATGTCAAAAGGTTCAGTGTGTAGAATTTAGTCTAGTGGTCAAGTTGCATGTTGCAGCTGACCCCCACAAAGCCCCTGGGCCAGATGGCATCTGAGTCCAATATCTTTAACCTCTCCCTGAGTCAGTCCGTGGTCCCCCTCCTTCAAGACATAAATCATTGTTCCAGTCCTCAAGAAACTGGTGGCCTCCTGCTTAAATGACTACCGCCCTGTCGCACTGACATCAGTGCTTAAGTTTGCAGACGACACGACCATCATGGGCCTCATCACAAACAATGACCAGAAGGCCTACAGAGAGGAGGTGACATCACTGACGAGCTGGTTCAAAGTTAACAACCCCTCTTTCAATGTCAGCAAAACAAAGGAGATGATTGTGGATTACAGAAGACAGCAGGGAGGTGGACACCCCCCAATCCATATCAGCAATGCTGAGATTGAGAGGGTCAGCAGCTTCAGGTTCCTCAGCGTGAACCCCACCACTGAAGACCTCTCCTGGACACTTCAAACAGACACAGCGGTCAAGAAATCTTGTTAGCTGCTCGTTTTTAGGAGACTGAGTAAATTTGGCATGAATGCCAGCATTAGAGGTGTGGAAATTTCTCGATTCTTAGATGCATAATTATAACCAGTGCTACTTCAGGACCAGCGCAGACGCCCATTAAAGGTCCGGTCATCTTGAGTCACCTTGATACATTAAAGGCAATAATCAGAGTTTGACCTTTTAAGCCTTAGGTGCAGCACACAAGTCTAAACTGAATGAATGTCAAATCAGTCTGGAGAGGACTGACTACTGTCATAGACCTGCTGTTGTAGTCTGATTTTTGAATTGAAATCCGTATTTTGTAAATTACGGCACAATTGTCAGTCTATAATACTTTTTAAAGCACTTTCTAAAAACATAATGCCTCCATACTGCTCGTGTGGTGTCATCCAAGTGTCTGCAAGCCCCCTACATTCATATTCGACTATAAACAAGGTCATTTACATCGTGTTTTTAGACTATGTAGCCACACGATGGTGTGTCCGAGGGTCCGTGAACGAACCTCGTATCAGCAGACATTTAGTCTAAAAAAATTGTGTAAATGACGCCGTTTAGAGTGGAATATGAATGTTGGGGTTTGAGGATTAATTAAGAAAAAAAATAATGGGCCAATTTACCTATTTCATGGGCTGATCAGACAAAAACCAAAAAAAGACAACTGCATCAGCCCAAAAGGCACATCGGGCCACTAGTATGCCAGATGGCCAGTCGAGCCCTGATCTACATTTGTGCCAAATTTGAAAGGATTCTCTTGAGTGTTTTGTGAGGTTACGATGACCTCCAAATTCTAAAGTCCAAGTAAAAATGCCAGATGTAATAAAAATCCCTCTGGGTGTTTCTTATACTGTATATCACATTCACAAGAATATGAGGTCACCATAAACGTAACCTTTGACCACCAAAATCTAATCGGTTCATCCTTGAATCCGACCGAACATTTTTACTCATTTTGAAGAAATCCCGATTTTGTAACGTCACAGTGAACTTGACCAAGTTCTAATCAGTGTAATTTTGAGCCAGAGAAGTAAACATTGAATAAATAAATAATATAAAATATAATACATTTACAAATAAACTATCAGATTAGTTAGAGGAGGAGGGGTTAAAGATGTCCTTCTACCACTACTGCTTCAAAGTGTGACATTGACTCGCTGCAGTCTTTCTCCTAACTGATATAGTTCTCGCCACTGAGAAAAATACAACCAAATCCCCAGAAAAAGGAAGAAAAGAGGACAGCTTCAGTGTGGGTGCTTCTTTGCCTTGACAAAGCAGTTGCAGAACTTTTTCCATAGTTTCTTGCAGAATGCCTCATCTTACCCCCTGCAATCTACCTCCAGGAGTCATGTGAGAGCATAGAGATGTCTGTAGATACTGGCCCGTTCACAGACTCACTGGAAGGTCCGTGACTAGATGACATGAAGCTGAGGCACGCACCAGCGGAATTACCCAAATTCTGGCATGCGAGTATAAACTAGGCATAAAGGCCTAGTCAAGGCAAAAACATAAATGCTGAGTTTTACATTCTCAACTTTGAAATAGTTTTTACAACTTCAGCAGTTGACTGGTAGGGATGAAAACCATGTGACTATGGATACTGTGTTCAGGTTACACAATAATATCTAAACCACAATTACATAGAAGAAAAGCAGGAGGCAACTACAATTTTAGAATAGAATGTTTAACCCATTTTTATTGTGTCCCTCTGTCGAAAATTAATGAAACTTTGAAGAGTCACATAAACCTTGGACATATTGTTGATTACACTAGCCATTATTCTTCCAATGGTTATCCTTGGTTTAGTTTCTGCTATGTCGCAGCGAGGAAAGGAGGAGGGGCAACAGGTTGAGTGCAGGTCGATGCTCCTGCACCCCTAGAGCCACCAGAGCCCCCGCCATGAGGGAAGTTATCCTGGGCGCGACAGGGGGCTGAGCTGGCATCATCTGTAACACAGAAAGGAAAATCATACAGAAAGGTGAACATGATATAAAAAACAGCTGACTGACTTCGGTTGGATATCACATGTTAGGATAACAAGATGTTATTAGTTCTCTGTAAATTCAGCTGACAAAATCTTTGTCTGTGGTCACATTTATTTGAGTTACTGACAGCAATTAGAGCCATGCAGACAAATTGCTCCTTCATTCTATCAATTTTAAAAGGACAACAAGACTAACGCCTGAAAGTGCCTACAGTGCTGTGCCCCTTTCCTAATTTCTTCCTTTTTACCTCCGCCAAAGAGGTTAGGTTTTCAACCCTGCCAGTTTGTTACCTCCGCCAAGGAGGTTGTGTTTTTGCCCCTGTCCATGTACTTGTGTAGGAAGTGGGCTTGGTTTGGCTCAGCTCTGTGTTGTGTACTTTATCCTGAGAGAACCCACTGCGGTAAACTCTCGTGTTACACTTGCGTCTATTAGACCTCAGCAGGAACATCTTCAGCTGGTGACGGTGCTGAAATGAAATGTTGGTGTCGAAATCTGTAGCACTCGACCTGCCTGCTTCCTCACAGTTTGAAGACATTAGTCTACGGAGGATTTGCTATAGGGAACCTCAGGTTCCCATGTTTTCCTCAATGGAAGTGATAGTTCACCCAAAAATAAGACTCACTCAATATCTACTCACCACTATGATGATGGAGGGGTGGATGAAGTATGTGAGTCCACAAAACACTTTCCATTTACTTTGTGGGAGTCGCCTTGGTTCAGCTCAGCTCTGTGTTGTGTACTTACTGCTAAGAGAAATCACCACAGTAACCTCTTGTGTTACACTCGTACCCAACAGACCTCATCATGAGCATGACAGAGCAGCAGCAGCTTCTGCTGGTGACGGCGCTGGCACAGACATTGGGAGAGTAACTGCAGCTATCTCCAGAACTCGCTAATCTTGTCTCGCGCCCCTTCGACGAGAGCAGTGTGTGCACGAACATGGCTCTGGGCTGAGGATAACAGTCGACATTTCGGCTAAAATCATGGTGTAAATGAGGCTGTTACGACACTTGGATGACACCACAGGAGCAGTAAGGAGGCATTTTATGTTTTTTTCAAAAATGTTTTTATGAGGTCACAGTGACCTTGACCACCAAATTCTAATCAGTTCGTCCAATTGAATGTTTGTGCTAGATATTATGAAATTCCCTTTGAGCATTCCTGATATATCGCATTCACAACAACATGAGGTCATGTGACCTTGATCTTTTTATTTTTAATCACAAAAAAATCAAATCAGAATGTTTGTACCAAAATTAAAGATATTCTCACAAGCTGGTAAAAGTTCAAGTTTGCATCGCTACTTCTGGTAGTGGACTTTTCAGGATGTGTAAATGACCTTGTTTCAAGCCGAATATGAATGTCCAGGCTTGCGGACAGTTGGATGATACCACACGGGCAGTGTGGAGGCATGTTGTGTTTTTTTCTTTAGTTTTATTACATCTGAAGAAGGGGTCACCTTGGCTGCAACACTGTTTACCCCTGAGTCTCCTGAAGTGTTTTGAGGACTCAAACACTTCACCCAACCCTCCATCGGTATAGTGGTGAGTAGATAATGAGTGAATTTTTATTTTTAGGTTAACTATCCCTTTAAGATATCATGCTCAAGGAAAACACAAGCATCCTTTTGTGAGACCACTGTGACCTTGACCTTTGGCTAACAAAATCACACCAGGTAATCCTTGAGTCCAAGTGAATGTTCGTAGCATATTTTAAGAAGGCGTTCTTGAGATATCGAATTCACAAGAATGGGACATATGGAGGGACACCCGGAAAACATAATGTCAAAAGCCACTGGCTGTCTACAGCACGGAGGCATAAAAAGGCATAAAAAACATTTACTTTAAAATCGATGCAAACAATCAATCCAATCATAGATGCACAATGGCTTCATTGTAGATAAACCAGTTAGGATGAACGTTAAGTCTTTTAACTTCACTCTGCACCATGGACTGTATATAAAAAAAACTCGGCACACAATGTCCAGCATGAAAACAGTAAAAAAAAGTAAATTGTACGCCTCTTGAGTAGGACTCACTAATGACGAGGAATAATTCTGAAGTAGCCTGCACAGCATTACCACAGGCCAAGCAAACAGCCCATTCTGAACATGTATGTTTAGAATGACGACCAGCGCTCTGCAGGAGGGGCATTTGGGACTCATCAACCTAGGTGACATTGTCGATCACAACAACAGCATATTCATGACAAAGGCAAGGACAACTGCTTTTCCGGATCAGGGAGTCCTGCAGTCGCTCTTTAAATGCCACGGCTCAATTACTGCACTTTAACAGTTTCAGAAACCAAGCTGAAACCAATATTACCACAGGCCAAGCAAACAGCCTATTCCAAAAAGGCATGTTTAGAATGGGCAAAACACTTCTTAAAACAATTTTGTAAAGAAGACTAGGTGATGTAAAACAGACGTTATCACAAATGCTTAATTGCCATCCAGGGCTATTTGATTTTTGGGGTCAATTACTCTTTCACATGGGTGTTTTAGGTTTTGAATAACTATTTACCTTAAAAAATTGAATGATAATATATAAGCTGCATTTTTTGTTTACTCATGTTTTTTATTAAATTTAATTGGATGATGTGAAATGATTAAAATGTCCTGAATAAGCAAAAATAGAGGACATCAGCAAACATTATTCAGGAAGCAGCTGCATCCAACAAGTTCTATGATGAGTTGAAAGAGAAAAGGGGTGTTGGGAAGGCTCTTAACTACTCACAAATCCACTGAAGTCATTTATAAATACCAGCAGGTACATATTGGGAGTTAGCTTCTTACCTTTTCAACTTTATGACATTGAATGAGTCCATCCTGTCCAATGTAAAATGTAGAGAATGCATCATATGACCTGTAACAGATTTGGATTAAGTTACATTATCAATCACTGTGAAAAGGGGCTTCTTGTATAAACACAACACCTGAAATCAAAATTTTGTGTGAGGTAAAACAAAGACAACAGCTAGTCGAATTTGAAGTTGTCTTATCAGACAGCAACAAGTTTACCTATAAAGGTGAGATTTGTCTTTGCGATAGAAGCGCAGCAGCACAGAGTGGAAGGGCAGGCCCCTAATCCTCCAGCGGGCCTTAATGCTTCTGTCCTCCATGTGTTTGGTGAGCTTCAGCACCTCCAACCGAGCATCAGCGTAGTAAAACAGACACAGTAGGCGCCACAGGGAGAGGATGAGCTGGTACAGCACACGTCCTCTATACCAACACACACAGCAACAATCACAGTGAAATCATGACAGTGCAAATGTGTATACAGTATTTGGTCAGCGCAGATGAGTTGCAATCAAGACAAAGGTATAATCAGCCCAAATAAAACAAACAGATTCACCTGGTCTTGGTATTCATGAGGCCATTGAGGAATTCTATATCCTTTGAGTACATGGTGTAATCATGGTTCTTTATAAAGAAACTTGGAAGCTGAAAAACAAACACATAATAAATTCCTTGATGTTGAAGTTAAATACAAATTTCAGTGTGCAGTCTCATTGTGTAGTAAGTAAAACTACAGTCAGGAGCTTGAAAACAAATTCAATCTTTATAAAGCTAATAATGATTATTTTTGTTGACAAGATTACATTTTCGGTTTTATGATACACCATTGCCTTATATGTGCATTAACTGCAAAACATGCTTAAAAATAAAAACACTAATAACTTCACATATTCTCCATCTGTTTTCAGACTAAACAGTCATGCTCGACAGAAGAAGCGAGTCCATTAACAAGTTGTGGGGAAGCAGTGAGTTTGCACACATCGAGGTGCATTACTCCGCTAATGAACAAGAGATTCTGGTCCTCTGCTGTTCTCTAATCACTCACTTTATATGTTCCTGGATAAGCGTAGCGTTGCTTCTTCTGCAACAAATAAGTACAAAAAAACTCTGTGTTGTGTGATAATCTGCGGGAGGAACTTCCCTCCTGTCTGCAGCCGGTCTGTGTGTGTGTGTATGTCTGCCCGTTTCTGTCGCTCACAAAAACCGATAACCACATGAATTTAGTTAGTAATCACTGGTGCCGGATCATGAATCTCGATCGTTCTGTCACCTTAACCCTTAAGTCCTGGCTGTGCGCGTCTCGTGTTGTGTGTAGCAGACGAACTACATGCGCATGGTGTGCACGTGTTTGAATACGTGCCTCATTCTCTCTAAAGCAGTGGTAGCCAACCCGTCTTGACAGTTTTCACTGTCGATCCCTGTAACTCTAATAAGAGTTTGTAATTAAACAGGACATGAATAATTAAGTGTCTTAAATTTATTTCCACATTCATATATTTCTGTGTCTGTATGCTAATGAGAAAGGCGGTCCTAACCTCAGTATCATGCAGGATTGGTCACAGGAGTGTGATGATCCAGTCCTACTACTTCTGCCTTTCAATGCTGACTGTTGTCCAGTAGCGTTGCTGTTTGCAGTTCACACTTAAAAATAACTAGTTCAAAGTTCAGTACATGCAGAGAAACTAAGTTCACGGTTCCAAAACTGAACTAGATCACGTTCATTTGTTAATTTTTTTATTGGGATGATTTAGGTGGGGGGCCTATGTATGTGTGCGCTGGCTGAGAGCACACGCACACAGTTTCTCTCCCTCCTGATGGGATACAATGATAGAAAAAATTAACGTGAACGTCGCTAGGAACAGATTATGGACACAGAAATACAGAAATAAATAAATGTGGAAATAATTTTAAGTCACATTTATTCATGTATTTCTGTATTTATTTATTTGTTCATTTATTTCCGTATTTATACATTTACTTATTTATACGTAAGTCAACTTTCCATTAAATACAAACAAATCTGACAAAACAAAACAAATTATGCACTGCAAGGCATTATTCCACAACAAAAAATAGCCCAATCTGAACTGCCAATCAGCCTTTAACAGTCCCATACAAAATCTTAGTGCAAGAGCTTGTTCCAATTAAATAAAGTAATATATCAATCTACATTTAGCTGTCCAAGTAAAATCCAAGTCACTTTCTGGAGGGGAATATCAAAACAGTGTAAATTCAATAATACATTTAATTAATGAATAAATAAATCAATAAAAGAGCTTTTGAAAAACTTATCTTAAAATAAAGTGCTTAATTTAAAAAAAAAAAATCAATAAACAGATTTGGTTTTGGTTTCCCCTTTTCCTTTATTTATATATATATATATATATATATATATATATATATATATATATATATATATATATATATATATATATATATATATATTTATATATATATATTTATATATATATATATATATATATATAAATATATATATATATATATATATATACTACATTACACATATAAACAATCTCAACAAACATTAACGACTAAACAGCTTTGTTCCCACTTTCTCTTGTTCAATGAGAGAAGTAAACTCTACCGTGTGCTGCCAGGATTTACTACCGTAAACACGGTCCGACTATAGGTGACCTATGCTAGATGATAGTGGGCGATATTTTTCTCTTCAGCTTTTGGCTCTATGAGGTCTAAAGCCGAAGGTGGTCTGATTTTTTTCTCCATTGACTCCAATGTTAATTTTGAGAGAAAATTTCTGGAAGGAGCCCTGAAGTCACTCCCACGGTCACAATTATTAACTCTCACCAGTAAAAAAAAAAAAAAAAGATATCTGTGCGTTCTGCAAAGTCTTGGGACTCTCGCGTTGTTCAGAGTCTCTCTCTCTCTCTCTCTCTCTCTCTCTCTCTCTCTCTCTCTCTCTCTCTCTCTCTCTCTCTCTCTCTCTCTCTTCTCTCTTCTTCTCTCTCTCTCTCTCTCTTCTGTGTGTGGTGTGTGTGTGGTGAGGCAATGCTCACCACATGTTCATAGCTTGTTTTGGATAGAGGATGCCCATGTCATCAACAAAAACACAGATGAGGAACTTTAACAGAACAATGAAACAGACGAAGACTTTTCCATGCAAGGAGAATGATTGCTTAAAAATGTAGAACCACCATCACTTGAAATGTGGAAAAGGGAGCTGATGACAGGTCTTGGGCTGGAGAGGTTGACATATATGGTTAAAGGTAAACAGGAAGAATTTGTTTGTATTTGGGACTCATTTATGGCCTTCCTGGCAAACAAAACATGCATCACTGTCTGAAAAGGAAATGTTATACGGGTAACATGGAATTATTGATCCTGCCCCTTGTGTGTGTATGGGTGTGTGTGAACCTGTGACTGTCTTTGTTTTGTTTTGTTTCATTGTTGTATACGTTTTGATATACAGTCAAATTGTATAAAAATATTGTATTAAAAAAAAAACAGTGTTGGCCTTTTGGCATAGTAACATCTACGCTAAGGGTCTTTCGTAACTAATTCAGATGCGCCAGACAGAGAGGCACCAACTTCAACAATCACCTAATTCAACTTTTTTGCGTATTTTATCGGTGGCAAGAAGTAAGGACACAATGTGATTTAGGAATGCTAACTTTAGGCTTAACTATCCAATAGGATGCGAACTCCTACATGTAACAGAGTGACAGCAATTCTAGCCCTTCCCTGTTGGAATGGGTGACGCATGTAGAGGGAGATATATGGGGATGCTGTGGAAGACATCTTCAGACTTGGGGGTGACAATTGCTCATGTTACTCTGTTGACGTTTGTATATCGTTTCACCTTCTGGTTTACTTGATGCATCAAGTCTACATTAAAACCTTCTGCATAAGAAAACAGCTTCTTCCTGAGTTCTCCTATCACCTGCTTTCAGAAAACTTCCATAACATATGTGATGTGTGAATTACCGTCACAGGATTAGACATTGTTAGAGATTGCTACATCTGTGCTAACACATCTGTCCGTCCTGGGATCCCTCACATGTGGCTCTCTGAGGTTTCTACGTTGTTTTTATCCTGTTTTAAGTTTTTTTTGTTGTAGTTTTTCCTTACTCTTGTTGAGGGTTAAGGGCAGAGGATGTCACACATTGTTAAAGCCCTATGAGACAAATTGTGATTCGTGAGTATGGGCTATACAAAAAAATTGGATTGATTTAAAGTGACATTCCAAATCGTGTTATATGTGTTGTTTCAGTTTTCCTAGGGTGCCATCTGCAAAAACATTTATATCCCGTAGCGTTGGTGCAGATGATGGAAAAAAGACTTGTACATGTCAGGTAGATGGTAACCCTTGTGCATGCAAGAATCAGGGGAAATCTGATATGATGAAAAAGGAGATCGCAGTGAAAATCCTAGCTGAGGTTAAGGAGGATATTTTTGATGGGAAAGCTGATAATGTAACAGTAGAACAGGTGTTTGAGCGTTTAGGTATAAATCAAATACTTTTTCAAGCTGCATATAATCGTTGTGGTAGGAAAAGAGAGGTGGGTTTGAAAAGGCAGGTTAATGCGATTTGGACAAATCAGTACAGCAAAGCACTGTTAAAATTATGGAATGCTAATATTGACCTCCAATTTGTTTGTGACACGTATGCTTGTGTACATCATTTCGTATATTTCTAAAGGGGAAAGAGAGTTGGGAATCTTGTTGGGAAATGCCCAAAGGGGAGCTACCAAGGTGGGAAATGTTAGTGCAAAAGATGAATGAAAAATCTAGGGAGTGTGTATTTACACACAGAGATGTGTGTGCTCAGGAGGCTGTATACAGGTCAACAAATATGCATCTGAAGGAATGTTCAAGGAAAGTTGCATTTGTGCAAGTAGGGGATAATGTAGTTAAAATGAGTTTTCCTTTAAGTGTTTTAAAACAGAAGGCATCATCAAAAGGACCTTACCACAGCGTCTGAGTATCATGTTTTGTCTAAGAATGAAAGGTCTCCAAATGGAATAGACCATGTGATCTGCTCAGTGGTCATCCTCAATACCTCTTCGCCTTCTAAAAACATGCTCTAATCACAACATCTAAGACATTAAAGTAATCTTTCCTGGCTAAAAACACTGGAAAAGAGAAAGCTACACTCTAGCAAAGCCCTCCAACAATGTGAGATTATTCAAAAACTATAAGTCTATATATATATGGATTCAGGTTGACGTTGAACAACCCCAGGCACCACCAAGTGGGACCCAAGGTATACGACCTCATCACCATGAAGACAGAGAGAGCTAGCAAGAGAGGGAAGGAGAAATGGACATTAGGGAAGACAGACAAAGAACATAGGATTAGAGCAGACATACGGCCCGTGGTACAATTATATCCGGCAAATGAATGTGATTGTTGAATTAACTACCAAAACTATTAATTGAGGGACACTCCTTTTGTTAACAACACAGCAGGAGAAAGCATGCAGTGCCAGTAAATGGTGCTGTGAAGTTAAGACAAAATTGGTGTATAAGTGTCTTGTTACGAGTGTTACAAAACATACATTTTGGGGATGATTGGACACTACAGAATACTCAACAAAATAAAAAAAATTTAAAACTGACTTTCCAGTAGGTGGCATCGTGAGTTCAAGTCAATATTGGTGTTTCCTGTTGCCACCACTGTGACTAGAAATCAGGATTTCTGTGTAGATGTCATCAGAAGTGTGGAGTAGATTGGACCGTGTATGTCCGAGATACAAAAACTTACTGTTTCATGGGGATTCAGTAGGTGGCGCTATGACCCTGACATATTTTTGACACATGGAGCTGTTCAGTCCGGGATTCTGATCATAGGTGAATATTTTGGCACAGATTGGACATGGGGCACTATCACTGTCACTACATATAGACTAATAGATCTTGATTAAACAATGTACACAGAAGTTAAAGCGAATTCGTGTGTCACGGCGACTTGTTGAAATTTGACACCACGCCACTAACATGGCGTTCAAGGAAAACTCACAGTTTCCATATGACTTCATCATCAATGTCTTGAGGCCTTTCTGATAAAGTTTGACATGATTGTGGTCAATGGACAAGGAGGAATAATTAAAGTGTAAGACGTGCAAAGAACAAGACCTTTCCTGTTGCCACCAGGGGGCGCTGTGATTTTAAGTCATGATTTCTTTGGAGATGTCATCAGGCCGGGTTTGGAGTCAATTGGACCATGTATGTCCAAGATGCGTCACACTGTGTGACGAAAACTCAAAAATCAAGGTAGTTTTAATCTACATCTTATTAAGATGACACTCACTGATTTTGAAGTTGATCTGATGAAAGCTCCAAGAGGAGTTTGTTAAAATACACAACATGTAAAATGGCCAAAATATGGCCAAAATGGCCACTAAATCCTAAATGGCTGACTTCCTATTGCATTAATCAAATTGGTGGCAGGAACTTTTTTTCTGTCCGGTCATGATACACGTGTGTACCGAATTTTGTTAAGATTGGTTAAACTAGACGGAATTGCTGCGTTTCAGGGGGCGATGTTGAGCAATATTGCCACAACTATTTCCATCTACTCCAGAATACGTAAATTTCCACCCGGCCTGACGAGCATGCAAAGTTTTGTGAGTTTTCCATTATATTCAAGCCGTAAAATATGCGTTTCATTTGCCTGAACAATCAAACGAAAAGCAATAGGGCCTTTGCACATCGGTGCTCGGGCCCTAATTACCAGTTATCCCATTAGTTCCCCAAAACTTGGTCTGTTTTATTAGCCATATGATGAAGTGTTCAAGTAAAGTGAATATTCTTCATTGTATAATGCTGTTCAGTATGATAGACTAATCTCTGCTACAATTAAATTTAGATTCTTAATATTGATAGCATCACTATTTTAAACTTGTTTAAAAAAGGCATACAGTATATGCCTTTAACTTAAGATTAGCCTGCCTTTTTATTTCATTAGGTTTTTAGCCCTAGTTGCACATTTATAAAACTTTTGGTATTTTTTACAGTTCATGAAGGCATTGTGTTTTACTACAGTATTTTTTGTTGAATAAATTCTAGCAGTTCAAAATTTGGAACTTGATTTAATGGCTGAAAAATGTGGGTCTTGATGCTAGATCAGTTAAGTAAAACTTCTTCAAAACAATGACAGCTGTATTACATTACAAAAATAACTTCATATCCTTGTTATGTGCACTTGTTTGGGTGTTGAGGAGTTATCCACGTCAAATCAGCAGTGTCAGGTAGGGGTGGGCGATATATCGAATATACTTGATGCATTACAGCTTGTACCACGTGCGATGTATAAAATGACTATCGCGACCATCAAGTATACATTTTCACGTGAATGTTTTAAGCCCTCAGCATGAAATTCTCTTTGAGATTCGCTTCTCTCACTCTCTTCTCATGCCCCTCTCACAGCAGACTGCTCACTCCCACCGCCCTTCCAGAAATCTCTCCTGCGCGCATGTGGATTTTTGTATCAGGAGAGGCGGGAGGAGACTCAGAGCGCATGAGAGAGCAAAAATAAAGAGTCCCAGCGAGTTGACAAGAGTTCAGAGACGGTTATTGACAGTTTGTTCATATTCTTGTGTAACGCTGAACCGAACGAATCAGTTTACAAATGATGAACGTGAATGGTGTTCACTCCAGCGAGTGGACGCTTGTGTGTGCTCGAAGCGAGTTGGCGCGCGCACGCCGCACACGCACACACACACGCACACACACACACACACACACACAGCTGAGAGGAAGTTCACGTGAAACAGCCGGTCAGTGACTTTGTTGAAGAACAGTAGAAACAAACAATGAAAACAGAGAGTTTTCTCTATGACCCACACTCAATGAGAAGGCTCCGACATTTATGTTCGAATCGAAACAAGGTCATTTACACTGTGTTTTAAGCATAAATGTCTGCTGATCGATTCTGACGAGGTGCATTAAGGGACCATTGGAAATGCTAACGTCAGCTAGCTGAGCAACTTCCTGTGGACTTTTATGGATTTAACATTTGTACAGTGATTTAGAGGAGATTTCAAAATATCGAGATATATATTGTGTATCGCAAAAAATATCGCATTATTTGTTTTAGGCCATATCACTCCCAGCCCAAGTGTCAGGTAGTTTAACTACCCTGTACATACAAAGCATAAGATGTCTGACAGAACAGACAGATTTTAGGTTTAATTAATACAGAGACCATGTGTAGCATTTAACTTTTGCTATATAGGGTTGGCCGATTGGATTTAGAATATATGTACTCACAGTATACCCACTTTGTAGACAAGATGTTATCCAAACGGTGTGCATTCTTACCTCTATACCCAGTCTTTCATACATCACAGCCAACTTCTCCTCTTCTTCAGTGTCTCCTTTAGTATATCCACCCTCTGCTCTCTCTGTATGGCTACACAGAGTGGTAGGATGCAGAAGAGGTAGCTCCACAGGCTTGTCATCAAGTCCAATACCCAGCCTCTTAGATTTCAGCTCACTGCAAGGCACAGGTTCTGTGCCCGGACAATGGAAACAATAATAGTGGGAGCCGCAAATGAACGGTGCTGGACACCTCTCTGCTTCAAACAGGCTCCTGAAACAGCCTTGTTCTCTCGTTATAGCATCAGCACTTTCTTTCTTAAAGCTGTCCATGCTGATATCATCCTCTCTGCTGCCATCCACCATGGTTAGGGGAAAGGAAAACTCAGACGATTTGTGAGCCCCCAGAGCGAGGAGCTCTCCGAGTTTAATGTGACTGAACAGAGGGATTTCCAGCAGGGTGTGGAGACCATCTGACTCACCCTGTCGCACCAGCACACACACGCTGAGCAACTCCTCCAAGTCCTCTTCATAGTAACCTTCTCTCTGAAGATGGCTGACATTGTGGAATGGGTGGGAGAGCACTGGCTGCTTAATGTTCTGATATCTCAGGCTGTTGGGGGGTTCCAGGGCCCATGATGCACTGCTCAGGGGGCATGTCTGAGGGATCCAAAACCAATTGACTGCCTGAAGGAGCAAGACAAACTTAGTAAAATCTTAACATACATTATTGTAATAGCAACAGTTTCCTGTGTGTATTGATGCTGAATTTTTATGACATTATCAATGTAGAAGTTTTGACCTCTTAAGACAGTTTTTCCTTTTCCATGCAGCTTGGAATTAAGTGAAGTTGTGACAGAAACCCCAGATTGCCGCTACGTCCATTGAGCTGGCTCTGCAAAACTATTACCACCGCTGCTTCAGGATCAGGGCAGACATTATAGGCCCTGTATCCTTGTACCGTGACTATTTACCCTGCTGCATGTCCTCCCTTCCCACTCTCCCGCTGACCTGTGCTCACTTCACACTATAACAATAAACACCAACACTGATCAGAAATTACTAGGACCCATACAGGACTTGACATTTACTTTGTGTTTTTTGTTTGAGTTGCTGTAGAGTTTGAGACATGCATTTAAACAAATTGCCCCCACTGCTGAAATAAATCATAGAGGAAACACCGTAGAAACCTCTGCTCTTCTTTAACTGACATGCATTCAGAGTAAACTATCTCTGCAGCTGTCCATGCTTCCATCTTTGTACAAGTGCTTTAATTTAATACTTGTAAATACAATTAACTGTCACCATAAGCAGCCTGCATCTAACATTCCCTCAATGAAACATAAGTATATATTGCATGCACTCTTACCAGCACCACACAAATATGCAGATGCAATACCACATTGTTAATAATAAACAAGATCAGACAAAAAGTACCAAACTGATTTGCACCAAACTTGGTGCAGAGATGGGCCAGGGAAGAACCCAATAACTTTTGGTGCAGGTTCTGAGATCCCAACTCATACATAGATGAGAGTGCAGGTGCAGGTAGATAGACTGGGAAGAATAGAAAGAATCCTATCCAACAGAAATTTAACAAAGTACCAGTGCATGTGGTATGAGGGCAATGTTATGCTGTTTGTGAATTATAAGTAATGCGGACCGTCCATTGCAGGCAACTCTTAACATGTAACCAGGTCAATACAGTTTAAATTTGAAACATTGAACTTGCACCATTCCAGAACCCTGAAGGGATTGATGCATCACTGGTCCTGCTTAGACCTTAAAGGGATAGTTCACCAAAAAATTTAAATTCACTCATTATCTACTCACTACTATGCCGATGGAGGGGTGGGTGAAGTGTTGAGTCCACAAAACACTTCTGGAATCTCATGGGTAAACAGGGTTGCAGCCAAATCCAATACAATTGAAGTCAATCGTGACCTCTTCTTCAGACATAATAAAACAGAAAAAACATAACATGCCTCCATACTGCTTGTGTGGTGGCATGCAAGTGTCCGCAAGCCCCAACCTTCATATTCGACTCTAAACGGCATCATTTACACTGTGTTTTAAGCCTAAATGTCCTCATATATCCCCCTCGTTTTGAGTCAAATATGAATGTTGGGGCTTGCGGACACGTGGATGACACCACACGAGCAGTATGGAGGCATGTTATGTTTGAAGAAGAGGTCGCCTTGGCTGAAACACTGTTTACCCCTAAAGCTCCTAAAGTGTTTTGTCAACTCAAACACTTCACCCACCCCTCCATCGGCATAGTGGTGAGTACTTTACTTTACTTTAACTGTAACATTTATTAAAAATAAAACAAAATACCACGTAAAAAATGACCCTGTTTCTTTTTGTCTTCATTTAAACAATAATGTGTGTTTTTCAAGATTTGTAGCCCACATTTATGAGCTGATCACTGATCAGGTAGCTCAAAGCACCTGTGTCTGCTGCCTCACAGACATTCACCGTTTACCTGCACCTTTGTTGAAGTCTTCTGTTCTGTGGCCAAGTGCGTTAAGTAACGTAATTTCAATATTTTGATTTTGAAATTAAGATAATGTGATTACTTTGAAATATGTTTGATTTTGTGCTGTTTATTGATTTCTTTTCTTTGCAAAATCTAGATTCTGATGTACACCTGTTTGTTTTTTTCACAATATTAAAGCACGATCACAATTACCTGATTCAATCACCAACACCTGAATACAAAATAAAAGCTTTAAAATGGAATTGAAATCTCCTTCCCTTTTTGATGTACATATCATCACAGTCTACAACAGCAAAATCTCATCCAACAAATGGTCCTTTGAGCCAGACTTTAAAGACTTGATGATATGAGCCCGGATAACCCTGACCTAACCTGGTGTGTCCAAACCTGACTTTCACCCCAAAGCTGACACAGCAGCTACACAGACTAACCAGTAAGGAGCCAGGCCAAAAACAATGCCATCAGGAAGAAGCAGGGTGCAGCAAGACAGGCGCCCCCGAGCCTATCTTAAAGACTATGTCACTACAGTTGGTGTTCAACATTTGCCTTCATGCGGAGCTGCACAGGAACAGGAAAACAGATCATCCATCCATACTCACTCCAATGGACACCATAGCCATGCCTCCTCTGGATCAACAAGGAGTAGAGCTTCCTCAAGAAAAGCTCTGGACCCACTACAGTCTGCTCTGCTGGAGGAAAAACTTAAATTAATGGAACTGGAGGAAATCACACAACAACATAAGGGGGGAATTGAGGCAGAAAGGACTTAAAGGGAACTTGATGACCAAGCACATGAAGCCACACAAAACCCCAGCTTCTTAACCGATAAACTTTCAAGAGCTAGGAGGCTCACACAAGCAGAGAGGGTGCTTGAGAAGGGTAAACTGGTTTCCAGCCTCTGACAGAGTAAAATCTCATACACAACTACTCCCCCTGAAGAGACAGCAGAGGTTGCAATTTCACATTCTTCACATTTATATCCTTTGATCTGTGCTAAGGGTGGAGTAGCTAAGTTACCCCCTGTCTGAAATGACAACTGCTCCATGGGACTCTGTTTCAGCTGATATACCAGTGCAGTCTGATCAATTGAAAGTTAATAAGCAACATCCATTGTCAATGATGTCAAAGTCAACTGAGCCTGCAAAGACACCCCACCTCCTTCTTTCAAAACATTGACATTTCATGCACCATACCTCAATTTGCAGCCATCCCAGGCATCCATAAGTTCTTCTTTTGACCATCTTAGGCCCACTTGGCTACCTCTGGCCACAGCAACAACTTGAGGGCCTTCAGCAACTCAGTCAATCCCTACCTTAACACATCAACAGTATCTTAACCAGGGACAACAGCCTATGGTATCATCCTATCTGCCTCTTGCTCCCCCAGGTATTAATCCAGTACAGCTGGTGACCTCAAAGCCAAAATCATACAGAATTTTTTTTTTCCTAGACTGCCTTATTTTGAAGCAGATAGACTGACTATCTGCTCCTCAAGAGGGCTCTGGAAAATCTTGTTGGGAGTCAAGCTCATCTCTCAGAACAATATAAATATCAGATTCTGCTTGGGTGGCTGAAGTGTTTGAATCCACAATAAACTTTAGGAGTATCAGGGGTAAACAGTGTTGCAGCAGGAGTGACCCCTTCTTCAGACATAATAAAACAGAAAAAAAGTGTGGTGTCATCCAAGTGTCTGAAAGCCCAGACACTTATATTCGACTCAAAACTAGGTCATTTACACCGTGTTTTAAGCCTAAAGGTCTACTACTGGAAGTAGCGAATACATGTGCTTCAACAAGGATTTTGAAGCCACAGTTTATGTGTTTACAACATGTACCCAACATAATTAAACTGTACTGTACATTTTCCATTGACTACAGATGCCTTGCCTGGTTTTTGCACATTAAGCCTTTTCCTTATAATAAATCAAACTGGACACTGGTAAATTAATGTTTTCATTGTCATAAAATGTTGTCATAAGACACATAAGGAGGGTATTAACTCATATCTTAATTATTGAATGATTAAAACAAAAATGTTAAAGGCCTGTGATTAATTCCAAATTCCAACAACACGTTCATCAAAGTGTTCTTGTATGATTTCAATATTGTGCATGTTACTGCTGTGACTTTCTGTCAGATAGGCTCCTTAGAATCATATGTAGTAAAACAGGGTTTCATAGATAACTTTATGCACATTAAACTATGGCTGCATGTCGTGGTTGTCAGTTGTTCACACCGGCTGCTGATCATCCTCAGTTCTGCAGCTTTACACAGAAAATTACCATTAATGTGTGAATGAGTGTGTATGAGTGAGCTTTATATTTCCTGTGTGTGCAATGCATTTCTTTCACTCCATGCAGGTGAACCTGATGTCCCTCTCTGTAGAAATGTTTTTTTTTCTTTCTTTCTTTCTTTCTTTCTTTCTTTGTCGCCACAATATCAACACTGATCATCACATAATGATCGACACTTCTAATAAAATCTCTCTCTCTCACACCTAATTTTAACCCTAAAACCAAGTCTTAACCAGTCCATTAAAGAGGGGTCAGAAAGTGAGGACCGGCCAAAATGTCCTCACTCCGTTGGTTGTAGGCTCAAACCGGTCTTCTCTCTCACACTCACACTCACACTCACACACACACACACACACACACACACACACACACACACTCTGGGTAATAACAACAAACTTTGTAAACTTAGTAAATGTATGTACTGGCAACAAGAAATTACATGTTTTATACTGTGATGTACTCCTCCAAGCAGGTTGACCAACCTCCAGCTGAAATTTGGTCGAAAGACCCTTAAAAGTATAATAAAGACATCTCATGAATGTTGTGCGTACAAGTTCTTGGTTTTTGACAATTCTATGCATTGTACTTTAACAAACAATTCATCGAATCAGCTTCATATTTCGTCAGTGTAATCTAAAAACCTTTAAGATGAAAAGTTGTATTCTCCATTAGGGCTGGGGAGACGCGTCTACGTAATTGACGTCATCGATTACGTTAATACGTTGACTCGCGAATCCAGAAGCCGCTCTATACGGACCCAGACCTGTTATTAGATTTTGACGGACTGTTTCTATTTTAACCTGCGCACTTTTTCTCGCATTTACGGTAGTCTTATTTTAACCTACGCTGCTTTATCCGCCTTTACGGTAGTAAATCCTGGCAGCACAAGGTCTCTCACTGAACAAGAGAAAGTGGGAACAAAGAGAAAAGTTAAAGCTCTTTAGTTGTTAATATTTAGCTGTTTATTTGTTAATGTTTGATGAGATTGTTTATATGTTACACCCCAGCCCGTCCACTCTGCTCTGCTCTGCCAATCGGCTTGTTGCTCCCTCACTGCGAGCTAACCACTCAACAAAATCACGACTGTTTGCTGTCCTGGCTCCTAAATGATGACACGAGCTCCCCAATGACATCAGGACAGCAGAAAGTCCACAGATCTTCCGCAGCAGACTAAAAACACATCTCTTCCGACTAAACCTTGGAGAAAAAAATAAAAAATAAAAAAATTAAGCACTTTAGGAACACTTATATGGCACTGACATATAGCACTTTGTAGTTTGGCTTTCTTGAAGAAAATGTTTCTTTCCTGATTTTTGCTGTTCCTCAGTTTGTACCCTCATGGTTGAATGCACTTACTGTAAGTCGCTTTGGATAAAAGCGTCAGCTAAATGAAATTAAATGAAAAAAATGAAAAATTTGAAATGTAGTTATATATTAAGAAAAAATAAGAAGAGGGGAAACTCAAACCTCATCTTTGTGTACATTTTTTCTAAAGACTTCTAGACTTGAATTTAAACAGTGTTTTGATATTCCTCCAGATAGTTACTTGAATTTTACTTTGGTTTTCATTTATTTAGGTGCAGCCCTACTCTCCATGAGTTTTTGTCAAAGGGCATTGAATGTAAATTTTTAGCCGTAAAACAGGAAGTTGTTCCAACTAGACTAGTCCAATCCAATTTGGTTCAAAGACCATTAGGACTGGGATGAAGATATCTTGTGAATGTTGTTAATATCAACTTCAAATTTGGTCAGTGCAAACAAACAACCTCAACAATGAAACCTTTATTTTAATTTTCCTTCAACAGCATGCCTGTGGCCATATAGCTATGAAACAGGATGTTCTACAAATTTGACAATACATTTTGCACCTAACATTGGGGCTTAAACTATTCCTTGATGAAGTTGAGTAAATCGATTACTAAAATTCTTCGATTCAAATTCGCTGCCTCGAAGCATCGTTTAATCAATATACTGCCGGCGAATGTCTTTAGACGGGCTCTCATACTGCACAGTGGCCACTGTGTTTCACACGGATGACTATTACTGTTGCAGAGTACCTGTATGATTAAAAATAATCGTCAGTGTTATGTTTAATTGCAGCATCGTCCGTTTACAGCTTCCCTTTGTCCTGACATACCCTGACTCATCACCTGTATGTGTGCTTCCGTACAAAGTCCGGTGGCTCTAGCTCTGCTGCTAATTACTGTTGATTGGTGGTGAGGGAAGTAAGGCAAACAAGTGATAAATATATGTTTCTACGTTATAGTAGACACTGAGATTAAAGTCTGAGCGTGGCAGGCTGTAGTCGTCTGTCAGTGTCTAATGGGAGGGGTTGGGTGGAAGGAGGGCACATTAAGATGTTGGCTCAACTCACTCATACACACAAAAGTATTTCTTATCCGATTACTCGATGGAATAAATCGATAGAATACTCAATAACTGCAGCCCTACTTAACATGTTTGATAACCTGGCGTGACCACTTCTACATGCTAACATTCAACATAATCATAGCACCACCTACTTGCACTAGGATGCATGCCTCAACAGGATGTGACAAACAGTAAGTAGTGTTTCTGGTTCAAACGTCATAGAATTTACATAGAAATCATGACAGCCGACTCCAGACCTCATTGCTGAATTGTGAGACACAATCTCCAATCTACCCGATGGACGCAGGTACACGCTCGAACATCCTTCCCGTCGAGTCACAAGTGAGTGCCTCTTAGTGGGCATGTTGGCCAGGAAGCGGCAGCCTCAGCGCGTCCGTGTTACTGCCCGACTGCCACCGAGGTTTAAGGGCCTGTTAATACCTGGTAGTAGGTCTAGTTGTAATTGTGTGTGTTGGTAGATGTTTTTTACCTGAAGTGGTTGAAATAGTTAACCACAGCCACCACCACGGAGACTATCAGCCCATTGTAGTGCCCTATAAATATGGGTGGTTCGCTTTCAACCAAGAAAAAACCTAAACAACTCTCTGTGGCACAGAGGACTTTACTTTTTTTTGGTTTTAGAGGTTCAGTGTGTAGAATTTAGTGACATCTAGTGGTGAAGTGTTATGTTGCAGCTGAATACCCCTCACCTCCCCTTCCAAACATAAAGGAGAACCTGTGGTAGCTTCAGTTGTCATAAAAACTCAAAAGGTGTTTAGTTTGTCCAGTCTGGGCTACTGTAAAAAACATGGCGGCCTCCGTAGAGAGGACCCGCTCCTGATGTAAATATTAAGTATGTAAATGTAAAGGGTCCATTCTAGGGTAAAGACAACAGTTTTGTTGATTAATCAAGTTTTATCTTGTCTTAAATCAGCTCCACTCCACTGGTCAACAAGTGGCTCCTCTGATGTTTTCTAATCACTCACACTTAGAACTGATCTTTATAAAATACTGATGAATTCATATTTATGTTCCTGGATAAACAGGGCATCACTTCTTATGCAACAAAGAAGTTAAAACACTGTGTTACGTCGTAATTTTTGGGAGGAACTACTGTCTGTGTGTGAGTGTGTGTCCCCGCTCGTCTTTGTCCCTCTTCACACACCAACTGATAATCACATGGGATATTCACCATCTAGTCCTATATTCTAAAATAGTTATTAATCAATGATGTCGGATCATGACTCCAGTTCGCTCCGGTCTCTTTAACCCTGACTGTGCGCGTCACGTTACATCTGGTGATGTGTAGCAGGTTTAAACATACGTCTCATAAATTCTCGAGCAACTCAAACAAACAAAGTAAATGTCAGTCCTGTACGTGTCCTAATAACTTGTGATCAGTGATGGTGTTTATAGTTAAAGTGTAAAGTGAGCGCAGGTCAGAGGAGGAGTGAGGAGGAAACAGACTAAGACAGAGACTCAGTACAGGACTATGGAGGATGAAACATGAATTAAGTATAAATAAATAAATGCATAAATAAATGAGATAAATAAATAAATATAAAAATAAATAAATACAGAAATAAATACAGAAATAAATGAATAAAGGCCTAAATATATTTCCACATTTATTTATTTCTGTATCCGTATGCTAATGAGAAAAATCAGTCCAAACCTGTGTCATGCAGGATTGGTCACAGGAGTGTGATGATCTAGTTCTACTACTTCCGCCTTTCAATGCTGACTGTTGTCCAGTAGCTGTTTGCAGTGTTGAGCCAGTTCACACTTAAAATGAACTAGTAAAAAGTTCAGTTCATGCAGATAAAAATGAACTAGTTCACGTTCAGAGTTCATTTTTTTATATTTATTGGGTTGATTTAGGTGACAAGTCCTGACTGTGAGCGTCTCATCTCGTGTTGTACACAACATGTTGACGAGGCATTTTTTTAATGATGTTTACACACACACACACACACACACACACACACACACACACACACACACACACACACACACACACACACACACACACACACACACACACACACACACACACACACACACACACACACACACACACACACACACACTTTTTTATTTATGTATTTCTGTGTCCAAATGTAAATGAGGTAGGAGGTCCTAACCTCAGTCTCGAGCAGGATTGGTCAACTGAGCGATCCAGACAGTTGCACACATAAAGGTTTCGGGGCTTGATCATCACACTCCTGTGACCAATCCTTCCAATGTGGAAATAAATTTAGGACATTTATTCATTTATTTCAACATTTATTTCAACATATATTTATTTCTGTATATATTTATTTTCTTATTTATTTATGCATTTATTTATATATACTTAAGTCATTTTTCGTCCTCCATACAAACACGACCAGACCTTTAATGAGCGTCTTTCTTGAAGCACAGGTGTTATAATTATTCAAAACGGCTGATACAATAAACGTAGCAGAAAACATGACTATGTTCAGTCACTGCTTGGCCAAACATTAAAACATGTTCTGCTGCTCCTCCTCTGCTCTGTGCTGTGTGCGTCAACCTAACCTGATGTGGGCGTAACTCTATTCTAGCCACATGATTGGTTCGGCGTGGCGCTACTCTCATTCTCATGGGGCAGGGGTCGGCAGCCTTTATTATCAAAAGAGCCATTTTGCCCCCTCTTCCACCAAATAAAATTTGCCTGGAGGCACAAAACATATTTGATAACACAGCTTATACGGTTTTGTATATAGTAATACTCAGTGTTATGCCAGTTCAAAATGAACTAGTTCAAAGTTCAGGTCATGCAGATGAAAATGAACTAGTTCACGTTCATTCGTTGTATTTTTTATTGGGATGATTTAGGTGACAAACTTAAGATCATGTGTTTAGTCATTAATCGATGGTGTCAGATGATGTCTGTGTGTCGCTCCTGTCATTTTAACACTGAGTCCTGACTGTGAGCGTCCAGCTCGGTACAAACCAACGGCAGCTTCTGCTCTGATCATTGAGCAGCTGTGACTAGAGAAACTGTTTTCACAGTTTCCACTGTTCTTCAACAAAGTCCCTTACTGGCTGCTTCATGTGAACGAGCTATGATCTCACTACATTTGTCGCTGTGAGCGGGTGAATGGGGGCGGAGCCCCAGGGCCTGTGAGTGTGCACTGTCTGGGAGCACACATTTTCTCTCACTTCTGGTATTTCACATGATGGCCTGATACAGTGATGATTTTAAAAAATGAATGTAAACGTTCATCAAATGAAAACTGATTCCTTCAGTTCATCGTTCACGAAAAATATGAACATCGTTCATTGAAGGCAACACTGTACTGGGAGCCACTGCAGAGGGGCTGAAGAGCCTCATGCGGCTCCGGAGACGCGGGTTTCCAACCCCTGTTATTGGCTGTTCGTGTTGTTAGTCAAAACATTAACAGGATGAGTTCTATCCATTCTATCGACGTTGTATCGATATTGTTTTATAGCCCAGCCCTACATGTCGTGATAGTAAAAGCTGTAAACACAAGCAACCTGTTCCACCACTTAAAAAAACATGGCCATGAATATGAGGTGGAAACCCGCATCTGGGCCGAAACCAGCATGCGAACAACCAGCCCATGTGGAGCATATCCCGAAACCACACCTGTCTCACTCCAGGCATCGTTTAACAATACCATGCCATATAACAGGACTAGTAAGAGATGAAAAATAGCACTAGACAGGATAAGCCTCTCCTCCCTAAACTTGAAAATAACAAACTGAATTTACAAGAAGGCTCAAATAATTAAGAGTTAGTCATAGACAAAGTTTATCTTCACTTAACAACTTTCAAAAGTGCAAGATTGAAAAGGGAGTCTGGTGATATTACAGAACAAAATCTGCTGCTTAAACGAGAGCACTAACATGTCATTTGCATCACAGAGAAGCAAATGGTGATCAGACAGTATGTTTCATGTGTACTTGCAGCATGGCAGGTGTGTATATTATTCTTCAATTATTCAATTATTATAACCAATGAATTCTTTAAAAACCCTAGCTCCACTGAGATTAACCATGTTGTCGATAGCTCTGTAAAGTCATTACGATTAACATTAGACTCCATAGCGCCTCTAAAAAGGAAACGTGTAAAAAATACTAAATTAGCTCCCTGGTATAATTCCAACACACATGAATTAAAACAAGCGTCAACAAAACTAGAAAGGAAGTGGCGCTCCAACATTTGTGCTGAAAATCACCTAGCCTGGAAAAATAGTGCTAAAGCATATAAGAAGGCCCTCCACAAAGCAAGAGCTGCCTACTACTCCACATTAATAGAAGAAAATAAAAACAACCCCAGGTTTCTCTTCAGCACTGTAGCCAGGCTGACAGAGTCACACATCCACCGAACCCAGTATTCCTCGATCTCTGAATAGCGATATCTTTATGACCTTCTATAATTATAAAATTCTAACTATTAGAAATAAAATCAACCATCTCCTGCCCTCAATTGGCACTAATACCCCATCAAGAACAGAAATCTCAGGAACAGCTGAGAATCTTACCAATTATTTACACAGCTTTCTCTCTGATCACCATTGATTAGCTGACCAAAATAATCTCATCTTCTAAACCCACAACTTGTATCTTAGATCCCATTCCTACAAAATTACTTTTTGAATTTCTGCCCCTAATTGATAATACGTTACTGAACACAATGAATCTCTCCTTATCATCAGGATATGTAACACAGTCCTTTAAAATAGCTGTAATCAAACCCCTTCTCAAAAAACACACCCTGGACACAGAGGTTTTAGCCAACTACAGACCAATATCCAACCTCCCCTTCCTGTCTAAAATCCTTGAAAAGGTTGTAGCCAATCAGCTGTGTGAGTTTTTGCAGGAAAGCAATGATATGAAGACTTTCAGTCGGGGTTTAGAGCCAATCACAGCACAGAGACAGCCTTGGCGAAAGTCACTAATGACCTTCAAATAGCTTTAGATCAGGGATTTGTGTCTGTCCTCGTTCTGTTAGATCTTAGTGCAGCATTCAACACTATTGACCATCAAATTGTATTACAGGGACTAAAACAGTTAATTGGCATTAAAGGAACCACCCATAGCTGGTTTAAATCCTATTTTTCAGATCGAGTACAATTTGTGCAAATTAATGATGAGTCATCTATGCACACCAAAGTTAACCACGGTGTTACATTACATTACATTTAGCTGTTTATTGTTAAAATGTAAAGTGACTGCAGGTCCGCACAAGTGTGGAGGGAGCACACCCAGACAGGAGACACGGTACAAACCAACCAGTACTTCTGCCCTCATCCTGAAGCACAACACAACTCGCTAAAATACATAGAGACAGACCAGCTAAATGTTTGGGAAAAATTTGGTCACACAGATTTTTTTTATCGCATGTGCAACAGTGTTCAATAAGACTCAGTACACCTCCTAGTCAGATGACTGAGGCCTACTGAGTGCACATGCCATGTTATTAACCATGCTTGACTGAGTATGAGCAGATCATTTGTAACTGGTGTTGTAAAGCTGAAGAAACTGCTTATAAGTCAAGAAGATATCATTATTGGTGTGAACATTATGTTTGCATATAGAAAAGTTTGCCACTTTAGTATCTTAGATAAAAAGATTGGGTCAAATTAAACAATTATTGTTGCCTTTAATGGTCTTGTCAAATGTCATCATGATCCTTTTTTTCAAAAATGTCTCTAGTCTCTACTCAGTCTTCTGTTATTGGTTTCAGCTCAGAATCTTTTCAGGTTCTGAATCAATGACTTCTTGGTCAAATCGCTTCAAATGGTTCTAATGACCTTCAAAACCCTGTTTAACCTTAACCAATTCACACACAGAGGATCCTAGAATCAAACAGATTACCTGGTTTAGGGTCCAGCTCTGTTTTTTGATGAGTTGCCTTCTGCCATGGCTGCCGACACAACCCATCCAGAAGGCAACAACACCTCTGCTCACAGCCATTCACTACAGGGGGCAAGGCAACCCCAGTCACCAGCAGAGCATCACCCACAGCACAGAGGACACTGCAAAGACACAGACACTGTGTCCTTGAGACCTGAGAACACAGATAAGACAAATCAGAGCAGGAAGAAATCAAGAATTGGTTATTGCCCATGTCCTCAAAATGACAGCCAGATATTCACTGTAGAACTATTAGTATAGGAATTTTTTTTTACATTGGTAGTCAGAGCTGATGCCAGGAGCGCATGACCTTAAGGAGACCACATGTCTATAATCAGAGACTCCACCGTGACAGCTGAAAATGAGTTCTGCAGTCATGAACATACTCCAAAATAAATGTTTTACCCAAACAGATTCTAAAAACCTGTAAATGGTAACGGTATCTGTGGGTATAAATCTTCTATGTGAATACCTTCCAGTAAAATTAAGATGTCACTTAGCAACGTATGGAAGGCATGTTGATTTTTTTTTTGTAAAAAGGACAAAACATATGTAAAAGACCTTAAAAAAATTAACTACAGTAAATCGCAGGCCTAATACAACAGATGATATTAAGTATTTACTGATAATTGGTGGTAGTTATTTAAATGCATGTATTTGGAAGAGTGCCTATATGGCGAAAGAACGGACAAAAAAAAAAATGGGCACTGATGTGGTTTCAATAAATTGTGATAATGAGAGATTGACGCCACTATTTTTTACATTAATCCGAACATTTATGTAATGTCAATAACCATTTAGGTTGAATTTGAACCGGATGCATATTAAGTTGCTATTGATCACTGTTTGGGACACAGTTACAATATTAGTCGGGACACATGGTTCGAGATACCTTCCTTTAATCGCTGACACTACAGTCCGTGTTGTTTGCTAGCGCTGACTGCCTAATATGAGTCAATAGCTGCTAGCTTACAAGGGTTACCCGCAAGCAGCTAGTACTGAGCTAGCTACCGGCTCGGCAAACGTGCGGTAAATTTACCTGTTACGGACGAAAACCTTCTTAAGACCGACAGCTGTTCAGACAGCGCATCTCCATGACATGTTTTATATAGTGGTAACCAGTGGATTAACGGTGGTAATGAGCTAGTAAGGACTACTTAGCTAACTTGCACAATGTCATTGCAGCCCTGTGTGTCCTTGCCCGAGTGACAGCAAACTCAAATTGTGGCAGCGGCAGCGGCAGCTTGTAGCGAGACTTCCGGTGTCAGCGGAAGCTGCCACACGTAACCTCCGGTATTTGTGGCAGCTGCCGCAGCATATTGCCGTATCCTATATCTCAAACCAGCTAATTGTGTTGTGCTCCTGCTAATGATATTTAGGGCCCGAGCACCGACAGTGCGTAGGCCCTATTGAAATTGAAATGATTATTATTATTAGGGCCCGAGCACGTTCTTGTGTTCTATTTTTTATTGGGATGATTTAGTTGACAAAGTCACGTGTTTAGTTATTAAGCAGTTAACACGCTGTTCTTCAACAAAGTCACACACACACACGCACACTTATTAGCGGTTGGCAAACCAGCGTATAGGTTCATTACTGCCACCTGCTGGACTGGAGTGTGGATCAGTAAATTAGCAGTACACAAACAATCAAACAAAAATAACTTAATAAATACAAATAAAAACAAACAATCAAACAAAAATAACTTAATAAATACAAATAAAAACAAACAAACAAACAAAAACCGGACAAACAAACAAAAAAGAACATAAAACGTAATTCTTTCCTTAAGTCCTGTTTCTCTTAAATAGTTGTTTAGAAGATTATGTATATATTTTTAAGTCCTTCCTAACAAATTTTTTAATGTGATATTTTGCTTTTCGTCTTTTAATCCTGATATTAATTCCTTTCTTTGTTCATTATATTTATTACATTCTATCAGTACATGAGTGACAGTTTCCGGTTGTTTACAGTATTCACAGAGTCCGGTTGGGTGCTTGCCTATTTTATGAAGGGTATCATTTAATCCTGTATGACCAATTCTCAGACGGGTAATGACTTTCTCTCTTCTGCTCCTCTCACCAGTGCCTATATGTTTTGAAATTTGTACAAATGTCTTCCTGAGCTTGTTCAACGTCTAGTTTTTTAAGGTTGGTTTCTGCAGCAGACATGTAGGCTATGCTTCCCTAATCTAGAGCTGCTCTCATAAGAGCCCGATAAATATTTAACAGTGCTGTTCTGCTAGCTCCCCAATCTCGCCCTGACATACATCATAGTATATTATTTATCTTCTTGCATTTATTTTTGACTTTATCTATATGTGCGCTCCAGGTAAGTTTTTCATCAAAGTAAACTCCAAGAAATCTGACAATATCAACCTGTTTTAGTGGCTGACCGAATAATTGAATTTGTACTGGTTTGTGGCGTTTAGTAAAACATATGACCTGTGATTTTTCTATTGAAATTTTAAAACCCCATTTATTTGACCATTCCTCCACTTTATTTACCGCAGTTTGCATTTTATTTTTTAAGTACTCCAAATTTCGCCCCTTAACCCAGAGTGCTCCATCATCTGCATAAAGTGATTTCCCTATGCTTTGCTCAACCTGTTTAAAAATATCATTAATCATTATATTAAAGAATACTGGACTACATACACTACCTTGTGGGGTTCCATTTATTACTGAATATTTGTTGGAATATTCTGTGCCCACTATAGCTTCTATTGTTCTTCCAAATAAGACATTTAACAGCCAGTTATACAATTTACCCTTTATGCCTAATTGTTGGAACTACTACTGACTGCTTCCAACTTGTTGGGATTTTACCTGTATCCCATATCTTATTAAATAATCTTAACACTACTTCGAGTGTGCCCTCATTCATATTATCTAACATCCTGTAACATACTTCATCTTTGCCTGGGCATGTTTGTTGTGCTTTTGAAATGTCTCTCTTCAATTCAAAATTTCTGAAAGGTAAATCCAAGTCCTCCTCTGTTACAGCCCTTTTATTTACTATTCCTGGGTTTTGTTCTAGAGTATTTACTCTGCATTGTTTAGCTTTTTCTGAACTGTGAATCTCAACAAATGTTTTTGCTAAAAGTTCTGCCTTTTCTGCATTATTTTTTGCATTTATGTTATCCCTCATTAGTACTGGTATTTCAAAATGTTTCTTTAAGCCATTCATTTTCCTAATCATTCCCCATATGTTTGACAGTTGTGTTTCTCTCCCAATTTTATCACAGTATTGCCTCCAGCATGTTCGTTTTGACACTCGAATTGATTTCCGGACTATTGCTTGCGCTTTTTTGTATTTAATAAATGCATCCATTGTACGATGAGCCTTTAATTTTCTAAATGCTTTATTTGTCATTTTAATTGCTTTGGTACAATTTTCATTCCACCAAGGCACACTTCTTTTACTTTTTCTTCCTGTACTCTTACAGGGAATATTTTTTTTTGCTGATTGTATAATCGCTTCCATTAACTTTTATCGAACTTCCTCCACATCTGTTATATTCTCTTCTTCAAGTTATGCACATTCAGTTTTACTTATTATCTGGAATTAATCCCAGTCTGCCTTAACTAATTTCCATCTTTGTATTCTTACCCCTTGATCTTCTTACCCTTCTATTCCAATTTTGGTTAATATTGGGTAGTGATCACTGCCTATTGTAGACTTGTTCCATACTTCCCCAGTACTAATACCTGCAATTCTTGTAGATGTAATTGTCAAGTCTATTGCACTTTCTGTATTCTGTATACTGTATCGTGTTCCCTTTCCATCATTTACAGTATACACACTAAGTGCTTTTCATCCATAAACTCTTCCATTACTGCCCCATTTGCATCTGTATTACTGCTTCCCCATAATGTACTGTGTGAGTTAAAATCTCCGCACCATACTACTCTGACATGGACTGGTCCACTTGTTGCATTTAACATCTCAGGTGTCAGTCTGTTACATGAATTATAATAATTCACTATCTCTAAGCTGTCTGTTTTTGTCCATACTTTGATTGCTATTGATTCTTGTTCTTTACCTATCTTATTAACATTGTACGTCATCCCACTCCTCACAAAAATTGCAACCCTCCACCTTTTCCAGTTTTCTTGTCATTTCTGATTGTTGTATATCCATTTATAAAAAAATCCCATTTTGGCTTCAACCATGTCTCTTGCATATTATGTTTGGTTATTCTGGCAATTTTGACACAAACTGCTATGTGGCCAAAAATGTTGGCACTTAAAACATCGCAGTGGGGGAGGAATATAGGTCTTGACCCAATAGCTCATATATCCAAGAAACACTTTGTCTGGTAGTCTGGTAGTCTGGTCTCCTCAAATTTGATCATAATAGAGAGGCTATAGCATTTTTCTCCAAATCTAGTTGTTTTGAGACGTTTTACTTCAATTACTTTTGCTCCTTCCAGTTTATCTTTAATTTGGTCAACTGGCACTACTGTTGGTATTCCCGATATGACTCCTCTTATGAATTTTCTTTCTATCTCCCTCTTGAAACAGTTTGATAATCACTTAATATTCTTCTCGTGGTCTTGTTGTTTCTATAACAGTATTATCTGAATCGCTTCTCCTTTCACTGACGATTTTGTTACATTTCTTTTTACGTTTTCGTCTACTTTTGGACCTTTGGTCTTCGGCACTACACCAAACATCACCTCTCCCGCCATCGACTTCAATTCCCATCTCACTTCCTGATCCGTCACTTCCCTCTGCCATCTCCTGACCATTCACAGCCCACGTTCATCATATGAAAACTGATTAGTTTTGCCTGGTTGCCGACCCCTGGCCTAGAGTAATGAAAATCAGCACACGTGTGTATCATGCCCAAAAAATCCTCTTGACACTCTTCGCCACACCCAACGGAAAGTCTGACATTTTGGATTGAAATTGGCGGGATTTTTTATGTTTTGACACCCGCTACAAATTTCTACTTCTTCTACAAATTTCATGGGATCGACCTGACATTTAATATATGAGACTTTCTGATTAAAAGTTATATAAAGTTTTTGTTAGGGGGCGTGGCCGTGGCGGCGAATTTTGATGATTTGCCAGAAAACAATAAGTGCTTATAACTACCATGTATATATTGTCCAACCTGCCTCAAACCACATATGTACAACAAAAGTCCTGACCCGAACAGCTCCATATGAAAATATTCAATAGTAGTCATAGCGCCCTAGCGTGATATTATGAAACTTAAACCTCTATGCTGAATGATGATGGCGTGCATCACCAACAAACAGGAAGTGGTTAACCCTTTACGTCGAAACACAACGGCGTGCATTTCGATGGAAAGCAAACAAACGTCACTGCACATGCTCCAATCTTCCTCAAAATGGACATGTACTGTACAATGAGAGTCACTATGTGTCACTCTTTAGTGGAAACTAGAAGTTGTCACCCTGCTTCAAGAATCATTTGCATGACCTGAATTTTTCCCATCCGACTCCAGACATCGTAGCTGAATTGTGAGACTTGATCAGCGAGCATTCTCCGGCCCCACCCATTGGACATGGGGGCACGCTCTGGCATCCTTCCCCTCGATTCCCAAGCGAATGCCTCTTCCTGGGGATGATGGGGGGACGTGGTCGCCTCGGCCTGGTCGCGTCACTCCCCCATGGTCGTGAGGCTCGGAACAGCATCTTATTTGCTTGCAAGTCTAGTAAACTCCCGAGCACGACTGTACAATGACCTATTGTTAAAGCTCTGGTTATTATTTTTCTTCGTTATTACAATTTTTGGCATATTGAAATGCTTTTTTGATAAATGCAACATACTCAAAAAGTCACCAAATTCCGCGGGCATGCCATGTCTGGTGAAAATGTGCGTATTTTAATGTGGTCGAGAACGTGTGTCCAAAAATGGCTCAATAGTGCCCCCTACAAATTTTCAAGAAGAAAAACTAGGCTTGCAAGCAGCTACGATGCGGTCCCGAGCGTTGCGACTGCAGGGAAGCGATGCGACTGCAGGCAGGCGATGCGACTGCAGGGAGGCGATGCGACTGCAGGGAAGCGATGCGACTGCAGGGAAGCGATGCGACTGCAGGCAGGCGATGCGACTGCAGGGAAGCGATGCGACTGCAGGGAAGCGATGCGACTGCAGGGAAGCGATGCGACTGCGGCGAGGCGGCCCTGTCCCCACAAAGAGGTGTTCGCTCGGGACTCGACGGGAAGGATGTCAGAGCGTGCCCCCGCGTCCACTAGGTGGCGCCGGAGAAAGCTCGCTGATCATGTCTCACGATTCAGCTTAGATTTTGAGTCGGCTGTGAAAAATTTAGGTTATTCCAATGAGGTTTGAACCACAGGGACTATATGGCATGATATACTGTACATGTGTGCTGATTTTTATAACTCTAGGCGAAAGTAAATGAATAGGAAGACCCTCATTGAAAATGTATAGGGGGCGCTATTGAGCTATTTTTGGACGCACATTCCAAGAGATTAAAAGATTAAAAATACGTACATTTTCATGAGACCTTATGCGCTTGTGGAATTTGGTGAGTTTTCGAGTATGATAAGTCCCCTAAAAAGGCATTACAATATGCAGAAGAAGAAGGTAATAACTACTGAAAACAATAGGTCCTTGCACTGTTGTGCTCGGGACTTAACTAGACTTGCGTGCAAGTACGATGCGGTCCCGAAGCCTTGCGACCGAGGGGAAGCCCAAAAAGTATTTTAATATGAAGAAAAACTAAGAAAAATAATAATCAGAGCGAAAACAATAGTTAATTTCACTTCGTGCTCCGGACCTAAATAAAAATCCTAGCAAAAACAATAGGTCCTTGCACTGTCGTGCTCGGGACCTAATGATCAACACAGATTCAATAGGGTCCTTGCACTGTCGTGCTCGGGCCCTAAAAAGAAAAACCGGACCAATTTCAATAGGGCCTTGGCATTGTCGGTGCTTGGGCCCTATTAATAATTATTCAAATTTAATTCGGGCTTTCACACTGTCAGTGCTCGGGCCCTAATTAACCCAATGCCTTTTGGCTGCGGCGCACTCGGAGAAGACAGGGGCTGCTCTTTGAGTTTAAGGGTCAGACAGTTGGCAATAACAGGTCCAGTTTTATGGCAATAAAACTCTTTTGAGTTGAGCAACCTGGATTTACTCTGCGGAGCCGGAGTATAACAAGGCTTTTTAACAGAGACTGACGGAAAAAAAGTCTTGTGAGTCAGCACATACTCATCGGCCAATACAGCAACGGAGGAGAGTGAATTTACCTTCTGCTCATTAATGTGCACCATAACACAATCAGGCAAGCAGTTCTTAAAGTCTTCCAACAATATTAACTCTCTAAGAGAACACAGATTATTTGCTTGGCATGTTGTGCTCCATTTATCAAAGAGTGTTCCCTTTTCCCTGGTGAACTCAACTTAAGTTTGATTTGTATTTTTGGGGGGGTTTTGGAATTTTTGTTTGTATGCTGCGGGAACAAATTCATATGCCGTAAAATTGCTGCTTTAACAAAGTCATAATTAAGACTGTCCTCCACAGGGAACGCAGCTACAGCTTCTTGGGCTTTCCCGTGAATTTTGTATTGTAACAAAATAGGTCAAACTTCAGATGGCCACTGCATAGCTGTAGCGATGCATTCCAATGTGCCAAAAGTGGAATCTACCTCAGTTTCATGAAATATGGGGACTAAAGCAATGTGCTTGCCAATGTCAAATGTACTACGCGATAAAGTGGTGGAAGAGGAAGACATACTGTACCTAAGGCATCGGCAGATGCACTCAGCGCCTGAGTCTCCTATTTTTTGAGAACTCAATGCATACAAGGTCCAGCACACAAACAATGATAAAGTGACAGTGTATTGTTGGCCTGTTTGAGGTGAACTCAGTAATGCCAAGGAATAATTCTGAGGTAGGATCTTAAGCGTATCAAAGAAGCATCATTCTTAAAATTATAATAGACGTGCTATTTACAATATGGAAAGGAGAGATAAAACAGAGATTGTTAAGAGCATTTTATCTGTTCAATAATTCCAGAAATCTCTGTCCATCACAGATCTTTGTGGCACACGTTCAGGATTCTGTGCACCGAGTCCAGAATTTTTTTTTTTATTTGCAGCCTTGTATATGTCCTGTTTACATTGTGTTTATTTTTGCTATTTTTACATTTCCTCATGTTTATATTGCATACTTACTTATTTATTTAATTTTTAACTGATGCTTTTTATTTTAACAATGTCTTTTTTATCTTATCTTGTCTAATGTTATGTTATCTTATGTTATCTTGTCTTGTCTTATTGTTAAAAAAAAAAAGCTGCATTTGGGTGCAGTGAATCAATGTAAAAATAGTGAAGCTCTGCCGGAAAAGCTTCCTGCCGTCTTCATCCATATTACATTAAAACTAAATAAATTTCCATATCAAAAGTTGTAAAATAATTTAAGTCTTTTTTTTATTATTTTATTTGAAGAGGACAGAGAGAGAGTACGGGTCAGACTCGAACCCAGGCCGCTACGGGTTTTTTCTGATATGCACATCAACGTAATGAGTTTTGTAGTTATTTACCAGATTTATGCCACTGTTTTATACACAAAGGTTAAATAACAAATGGCAAAACTATCAAAATTCATACAGATGGGGCCAGAGACCCTAAAGCTGTAAAATCAGGATTTGTATCCCATTCCAGTTCTACAATATATATATAAAAAATATATAGGTGCTTTGGTACTTCAGTGTAACAAAAGAACATTCTCATTCTGGGGGATAGGGAAGAATCCTTTCACACACATTACATTTTCTTTTACAGGTGCCCTTCCAAAAAGAGATCATCTGCCAGAAATTGATCCCCATCCGCAGGAGTGCGCATGCTGCCGGTTAAAGTTGTATCACCTTGTTTATATGCGTCTACAGCTGCTTTTATCTAAATCAAACTGTTATAATGTGCAAATACACATACGTTTATTTCCACGATGATATCGAAGGTATGTTTTTGTGAAACATTTAATGTTTATCGTAACCGAATAATCACAATTAAGGCCATAGAAGTTAATTGCATAGTCAGACATGACAGTATGGTAATCATAGACTACACTATAGTATATACTATAGTATATATACTATATATACTATATATTTTCTATGATATTTAGATATCGTAGTATTTTCTACGCCTATTATCCATGTTTACGCAATATTTGGAAACCAGACTGTAACTAACCAGATTTATGGATGGTTTACATGTAAAATAAAGAAATTCTCTTTTTTTACCATAATCCCTATGACTATGACCTGCTCTGAGCCCAAATGATTAGCCAATCCTGTCTGTAGGAGCAAGTTATGGATGTTTGAAATACACTTCTTTTTTAAATATCCTTTTCCTCTTGCCAAGTAATTGCAGTACCTGGTTTGTAACTTTTTTCTGCCTTAAAATGGCTTGATTTCATTCATGAAAGCCAATATTACCTGCTGAAATACCTGAAAATGGCTTTCACAACACAACATTTATTTTTTCTCCTTGCCAAAAAATGATTGCAGCTCCTGGTTTCTAAGTAGAAGTGTTTTTCTGCCTTGATTTCATTCAAAATTGTGATCATTCGGTTACGATAAACGTAAAAAATTTCACAAATACATACATTCATTATCACCGCGGAAATAAACTTATGTGTATGTGCACGTTATGACACTTTGATTCCGGTAAAAGCAGCTGTAACACATATAAATGAGGTGATACAACTTTAACAAACAGCGCGCGCGCTCCCGCGGACGGCGAGCAGTTTCTGGAAGACGATCACTTTTTGGCACGACACCTGGAGGTGACTCACAACCAGGGTTGCCAGGTCAGCGATTTTATTTCCGCGAAATTGGCCTAATTCGTGTTGCTGCCGGTTGCCCTTCAGACACAGTATATTATCATAAATAAACTCTGAGAATGTGGTGACAAATTGACTGATATACATATCTTTGCTATCATTACCCTTCCTCATCCACCCTGCCTGAATGACATGCATTTGCTGTTCATAGGTCTTATATATTAACTATAATTAATGCAATACCTTATTTCAACTGATTCATTGTGTCTAATTATACAAGGTTATTTTAGGACCTTGGATTAAGAACTGTTTCTGCTTTTTATGCTGGCACACTAAATATTTATGTTTTTCATGCTATCTTTGTAGATATTACAACACATTTGACAATAATAGAAATGCTGTTGTGTATGGTATAGCAGTGGCATATTTTGAGTTCTGGTATTGGGCTGTTTTCTAGGCTGGTTGTGTTGCCTTTGGCTGGTTTTTGGTAGATTTTGATTGGCCACTGGGCTGGTTTTCTCAGACCTGGCAACCCTGCTCACTGCCACACGGACACAATGGAACTGCTGTGACAATATCTAGCAGACATCCCTTGTTGTAACAGAGTCGTGTCTCCGTCTGTCAGTGCAACGTTGAATAGGTGTTGTCTTTAGACTGCTAACAGCTAGCTTACTGTCATTTTTGCGTTAACGAATTAGCTTGGTGAGAGCGCTAATATTAGCTAGCTAAGCAGCTGCTTGAGCTCTGCTCCTTGGTTTGGTTATATTCCCTCAGATACATTATTGCTCTCCAACTAATCTGATTGAGAGGGATTATGGCGTTTCCTTTTGATATTAACCAGTTATTCCCCGAGAGGGTCACGCTCTTGGACCAGACTCTTGTTGCGGAAAATCGTAAATCAACAGAAAGGTGAGTTAGAAGATCCGATGTTCCTCTTTGTAATTAGTTTGTGTTTTACATAGTACCTACTGACATATAGTACTGTGTCTGGATCTCTTAAGTGGAGAGAATGTCACATCTAATTTCAGAAGTCTCAATTTAAGGTGTCATGCGGATGTAATTGAAACCTTTCCTATGTGTTTTCACATTATTCTCTCTGGCCATTGTCATACAAAAGATAATGTCTTAGCTGTTTTACAACAATGCCCAATTGCCTCTTCTTATTTTATCATATTTTGTTCTACCATGTTCACCTTTGCAGACCAGATCTTTTGGCACACATAGTAACGGTCATTGATGAACTTGGAAGAGCCTCGGCAAAGGTGAGTTTCTGTAGGTGTTTTTTATGATTTTATGTTTTTAAGTATGTTAAAGCACAGTTTATTTTGTAGAGATATATACTCAGTGACCACAGAAATAGAACACTTATTGCTGAGAACTGCCTTTTGCCCTGATAGTAATTCTTGACAGAATCATTAGCATTTCGTGTGTATAATCACACCCTTTCAAAGAGCAATGCACTTTTAATGAATATTCTGTATGACATTTGAATTAGAATGAATAATAATAAATAATATATAATAGCGGAAATACTAGATCTGTAACCACACCCATCGACAGTGATGTCAAGGTGTTCTGACATAACCTTGAGTTCAGTTCTTCATCGCCACAGCTAGGGCGCTTGATATTGTTGATAGTAGTTATTTCTAAAAAATGTCCAAGGTGATGTCAGCCCTTTATGCTGGGTAATGTACTCATCCGTGTGGTTCCTTGTTTTCCACAGGCCCAACAACTCACAACTCCAATAACAAGTGCTTCCAAACTACAGTCCCAGAAGCATCAGCTGTATCTGCTGAAGGACGTAGAAAGCAACAGGTATATCTTGTTTTGTCCCTCAGCTTTAACGTATTTCACACACACACACACACACACACACACACACACACACACACACACACACACACACTCTAGTCTCTGGACTTACTTCTTCAGTCATACTCTGCATTTACTATAGTGAGAGAAATTATTCATAGCAGAGAGTCTTGATCACTGCACTTAACTGTACAACCCCCTCCATCCCTTTTGAATTTGCTAACCCTCCTTTCTCCTACAGAGGACATGGTATGGTTGTGGGATTTCTCAAGGTCGGCTACAAGAAGTTATTTCTTCTTGTGAGTCACCTATTTTCCTCTTTTTGTTAAAGAATTCTGTCTTTTCAGGCCAGCTATAACTCTACATGTTAATATCTGGTTGAACTTCCTTTATCAACTGTACAGTTATGCTTGTTGCTCTTCCTCCACAGGACCGACAGGGTGTGCACATAGAGGCAGAGCCACTGTGTGTTTTGGATTTCTACATTGCAGAGAACTTTCAGAGACATGGCTACGGATCAGAGCTGTTTGACTTCATGTTGCAGGTGAACCATTTCTCTCTTGGCCAAATTATTTGAACATCGACAGACAAGGTGTGATGGGACAAGACAACACAGATCTTGTTGATGGGAGATACTGCATGTTTTGTTATCTTGTAGGATAATTAGAAAATGGGAAAAGTGGAATCAGTGTTGACCGAACAGGTGACCAGGGGGAGCATGCAGTGCGCACTTGTGCCCTAACTCTGACCCATGCGTGTGAACATTTTGGAGACAGGAAAATAGTGATGCAGACGTAAGGTGGTGAACTAAAGTCGGATTATTGATCCAATTCATCATTAACATTAAAACCAACAGCGTTATTTGTGCTTGCAAGACATAACTGTTCTATAAGAACCTTCAATTGAAGAAGATATAAATCAACTTACAGCAAATTATGTTCAGATTCCATTAAACAGTGTAGTTGCAGAGCCAAGTCATTAATAGTTTTTAATATCTTCTAACACTGTGCGTGTATGTACAAGAAGGAGTGTGTGTAAAATCACTGCAGTGAACGTTACTGTGCCATCAGGCGCACAGAGCGCACTGGAGATTACTTACAAAAAAAAAATGATATCCCAAAGTGGAGGTTAGAATCCCACTTGTTGAGAAATTTTTGACCATCCTCACACATTACTGTATATGCCACTATATAATGTATATTTTATATTATATCTATACAGGAGAATAGCGCCTGTCTAATTCCACAGATACTCCCTTCTCTCTTTGAGCAGTACCCAAGGTCAGGTTATAGATAAAGGGCCAACCAACAATGCATTGTAGTGTCTACGTTAAGGGACTTTCATATCTAACTCAGATGCCCCAGATAGAGAGGCACCAACTTCAACTCTTTATCAGTAGCAAGACGTAAGGACACAATGTGATTTAGGAATGCATACTATAGGCTTATCTCTCCAATAGAATACAAACATCTACAGCAATTCTAGCCATTCATGGATGTGCTGTTAGAACGGGTGATGCAGCTGCTGCCTGAGTTCTCCTTTCACCAGCTTCCAGAAAACTTCCATAACACCACTGATGTGTGAAGTAACAAGTCCAATTGCTCTTGATATATAAATACTGCGGTGACACTCTGGCATAATGCACTGGCACTGATAGAGGAGTGCAGAGAGGATTAGGAGGAAACAAGTGCTCAGCGATCACAAAGATTTTTTGTCCCATGATGATGACTGACTAATCAGCTGATATAGATTCTATAGATCTGTGATCTTGGATCTTTGTGCTGAACTGAGTCCAGTATTACACAGATTGACCCGACAGAACCGAACCTGCACAAACACAAGTACTCACCACTCATTAGCCGACAGGTCTGTGTGTGGTATGATTAACACTGTATAATATTTACCTTTCTACGTAGAGCCTCTTTTAATCATTAAAAAAAAACCAATTCTGTTAAATTCTATAGAATGGGGATATCACAGCTGTCCCTGAATTTAATAATCCTTCAGTTTTGGATGATTAAAATATGCACAGGCAATACAACAAGTTCCCTCACATTCTAACAGTGCCAAGCGATTATTTTTTTTGCCTCCATGTCAGACATACGCTTTTAGTATGTTTTATAAATGAGGCCCCAGGTGTTTTTTTAGGATTTAATGCAGTTTCCATGCAAGTTCTTCTAGATCCTTTATGTGCATTTGTTGATCTCTCCAATTTATTTGTGTTCAGTGTTTCCCAACACAGGAAAACAGAAATCTCATGGAACTTAACAAAACTATAGGTTGA
This sequence comes from Hippoglossus stenolepis, assembly GCF_022539355.2. Classification (NCBI taxonomy): domain Eukaryota; kingdom Metazoa; phylum Chordata; class Actinopteri; order Pleuronectiformes; family Pleuronectidae; genus Hippoglossus; species Hippoglossus stenolepis. The sequence goes on along the minus strand of NC_061499.1, from coordinate 22,661,608 downwards.
TAAGTCCTATTTTTTTCAACCATGGTGAATGGCTCAAAGTAAAATGAAACCAAGGTCCCAGTATGCTTTTAACAACCTCCTCAAGGGTGAAAAGCCTGCTGTTGAAGGTATTCAAAATGGCGCACACCTTCATTCTCTTCATTCATTGCACTCGGTGACACACAAGAGGTGGCAGTAAAATTAATGATACAATTAAATTTGATGTTTATTTATGAGTTACATTGTTTTGATTTATTCATCTTTGATAATTACGGTAAGAGGCAGCAATCACTTAATTCAAAGTTCAAAGTTTAATGTCCATCCAAGCCTTGAATTTGCTTCATCTGTCAGTCACCTTCATTTTTGAAGTTGGAAATGAACAGGATGGTTGTGCTGGGAGACCCTGGGTGGCAAGGGACTTTGCCACAGTCGCACCCAACACAACCTGACGACAGCCACTTCTGACTAAGCATCTTTTATTAATGTAATCAAAAACATTAAACATGAACTCATTAATCACTTACAATCACAACATAAATTGCCCAGGACATAACCTCCTTGGCAGCACAGAGATCTACTCTGGCTCTGTGTTTCTCCAGTCCATGACACAGTCTCTCCAGGTGTGTCAGTCCCCTCTGTGTATCAGTCTCCATTTGTGGCAGCTCTCTGCTACATTTTAAACCAACTAGATTCAGCTGTGCCAATTGCCATCCCTTTTACAGCTGGAGGTGCTTTGATGAGCAACCTCCATGAATGCATTTTTTAAATTAGTTGAGAGAAATTAAAAAACTTTACCCTTAAACAAAGTTCATTGCTATGTGCTGTTTATCACTAATGGCATGTTTTCTCTTTCTCTACTTTAGCACAATAATTTAGAGCCGGTGCTGATGGCTTACGACAGGCCCTCGGCAAAATTTCTGTCGTTCCTGGCAAAGAATTACTGGCTGACACAAAGTGTCCCACAGGTATAATCTTCACTTTCCTATATATTATGAATGGGGTTAGGGTTAATGATTAGTTCTCTTTTCCAGTTCTACTAATGAGATATCTCTTCAATATCACTTTTCCCTAAGGGGGCACAAAGACAACAACATGCGCTTTAATCAGACTTTTTAATAGGGCAGTGCATAACCCAAGTGTCCTGCATGTTGACCTGCTGTTCAGGGGGGTTGCGGGAAGGGTGGGTCTACAAAGCAGCACTCAGTTTATGGTATAAATAACTCATAAAAACATTTTGTTCAATATATTGTGTATTATAGACTGAAATGCATGCTATGTTGTAACATGCGTCTACTGATGCACTTGGACACATCATCAGTGGTAGCACCTGGGGTCATCGGGTGTTACGGGTCTTTCAACTTCAGACACCCTTGCACATTGATCAGTTCCTGATCTGGTTTCCCAATGGGAGACTACTAATTCACTAACCCTTCTCCTACTCTCTCTGTCAATGTAGAGTGTTGTTAATAGGGTTTACCGATGTTTTCTTTCCTTAATGGTGCTGGTAGCATTTTTTTTTTTTTTTCCCACCAAAACAAAGAAAAAAGAGGTTATTACCAATAATATGGTGGGCTTATACTCTGATTTGATTAAACCAAGACTGAACTGTTTGACCTCAATTCTTAGTGTCATGTGGAGTAAGCGAGGCAGTGGGCATCGCTTGCCCAATGCTATCCCAGCGATGGAGCATGGGGATAGCGGCATCATGTTCCACATTATGAGGGAGATTATTCAGGATTGAGTTTTTCCTTTTTTAATAAATGTGTGAAAATGTTTTAAGTTTTGTTTGTGCTATGTCATTATGGGATATTCGGTGTAGATTGACAAGAGCCAAATTTAATTATAACAGTTTTCAGCATATGGCTGCAACATAAGAAAATTTGTAAAGAGTAAAGTGGTCAAAATGCTCTGTCAGTAGCCCATGTCTGCTTTTATAGCCAATAATAATAATAATACAATTATTATTACACAACTCTCTAAATTACATTGGAAAGGACAGTAGGCCTTGTTAGCTATTAACCTGAAAACTGAAACATGTTTTTGTTGATCATTCCACCTGTTCATACTGGTTATTAAAGAATATCCTCTTGGTTTGCTTTCAATGTGAGTGATGGGGTCAGAATTCTCATACAACAGGCCGTCATATTAGAGTAAGATGAGTTTAAGAGCATATTTTATTCAGAATGAGGAGAGGACTTGTCCCAGTCAGTTATATAGAGTGTATTTTACAAATTTTAGTGCTGAAAAGTTGTATAAATTAAATAGCCTTGCCATGTAGCACAATGAAAAAAAAACAAGACATGACACACACGTAGAGAGGATGTCAAGAGAGTTTGTGGTGAAAGGAGCTGACACTGGTGTCTGTGAAAGAAAATCGGTCTGCTGCACCCAGCTGCTCCACCTCTCACCTGAAAAATGCGGGGGATTGATGTTGTTGTGAACGCGTCTTTGCAGAGAACCTCCGACTGTGTAGTGCTTGTGTGAAAGGCAAACTCTGGGTAAACGTCATAGCCAATGGGTCAGCAGTAGTGGCCAAATCACTGCCACTCTCCTACCGGCTTCCAGCTAATATCCTCTATTTTATGCCAGAGCCAAAAGGAGGCTCTCTCTGCCACTTCTCCCAACCTCTGAACAGCAGTTTTTGTCTTCTGCCCTCTTACTCCTACTTTTGTCATCAGATTCCACAATGATTGAGCTGTGAATCCATGACACCTTACCTCCACTGTAAACAGCCTTGTTGTCCACCCTTTGTCCCGACACTCATGGACCAGCTGTTGCTACTTTCATTTTTTTTCTCTTTGCTGCTTCCTCACAACCCTCCTCCCACTGGATTGTTAGCTCTAACAAGATGACTTTCCTTCCCTCCTGAGACCACATGACGATATCTGGTCTCAGGGTTGTAGATAGCATCTCCTTTGGGAAGAGTTTTCTCCCCTGGGTGGACTGCAGAAGGGTTTTGTTTTGCTCCTCCTGGGCCAGCGGGCTTCTGACCCTTTTTCACGAAGTTGATGGTACTCAGCAGTGGTTTTGTTTTGGCTGGGAGTTTGTTTCATCTTCCCTGCTTCATGATGTCAGCAAGCGTTATCAACACTTATATTCTTATACTGTATATAGATTCTTGGTGTTCTGTGTTTGTACCCCCATGGTTCAATGCAATTATTGGAAGTCGCTTTGGATAAAAGTGTCAGCTAAATGATAAGTAATGTTAATGTAATGTAATGTAACACTTTATCATGGCGCCACCCAAAGCATATTTAAGTTTTGAAAGACAGAACCCCTCCCACAAGGATACAGGCAGACGAAAACTAAAGGTAAACTGAGTGTGTAATATTTGTATTTTGTATTTAAAAAATCTTGATCTACTTCTTCCCTTTTTTTATCAACCTTATATCAAGGCCCGTTTTTGTTGTCTTTCTGTTTATTCTATCCAGGTCAATAACTTTGTGGTGTTTGAGGGATTCTTCCTCAACAAAACAGGTAACATTTTCACTGAGTAATATGAGCTTAAAATTATATTATACAGTGTGTTGTCATTAAGTTCAGTTACATAACATTTGCAGCTTCAAACTTCCTTTGTCCAATAATTAGGTCTAAATTTATGTATGATGCTTGGTCTATAAAGAAGGGTCTACCTGCAGCTTGCTGTCTACAAAAATTTGGCCAGTACAAAGCCAGTGGTAAAACTCCAACCCTGCAGAGACAGGCACACCCCCATGTTTTGTTTTTTAAGTACTGAAATTGGCAAAGCAGAAAAGACTAAAAAGGTGTCATGGTAATTTTTTTTTAAATTAACAGCTAGCTAGAAATGTGTAAAATCCTGATGTCACATCAGCTCCTGTTCCATCAATTTTCTGACACTGTCTGAAACTTCTGAAATGCCTTTCTAGCAAAAAAAACATGATTCAAAGATAATGAGTATTTCTTTATAAATAGTTGCTGTTACAATTACAAACCTTCATGGTTTAATTTAAGTTATTGTTTCTTCTGATATTTATCAACATCCTTAGAATATTATCTTCCCAGATTTCGAACTTCAATTTCGTATTATTAACATCATTAACATGCAAGCTTCGAGTTTTACATTAGAAGTTTCTCTTCTCAAGAGAGGACACTTGTTTTCCCTATTCCGCATGCTGAAGTGTTCTAGGGCAAGAAACTAAACCCCTAAATCGCCTATTCTAAAAAAGAAAGTGTTGCACAAGGGATGCACTGATGAAAAAAAAACAGTACAGTACTGTAGGGCGCTTTGAGTGGTCATCAAGACCAGAACAGCACTATATAAATACAGACCATTAACCATTTATTCAAACTTGTTAACACTTAACTTGCCAGAACTAATGTCTGATTCACATCATTTAATAAATGAACACAAATATGATCATCCTATATTAATATATTTATTTCAAACTTTTTTATGTGAACCCAAATTCAAATCAAAGTTATTTGCATTTTTATTGCTTGTTTATTGGCTATTTTGTACCACCTTTTGAATGGGATATCAGCATGTTTTGTAGTAACATGGCCTAAGGTTTAGAAATGCAGTAGCAAATTGCAGAAAGACTAATGTATTCCAAACACGGGACAGGGTGTAAGGTCGCTAGTCAATGTCTAAATTTAAGAAACATTGGCATGGCTGGTGTAAGATTGAGGCTGCTTATAACTGTGAATTTTTTGAGAGAAAGTCAGGAGCTAGATATTTTGATGATACACTTGGTTTCAAGTTAAAGTTTTAAATCTGCTTTGAGCAGTATGAGATTTCAAGACCAGTATGTAGATTGTGCCTTAGGGTGGATTCCCTTTATAAGATTTCACAAGCCTTGTCAGCCTTCTCCACCAGCTAATCTTAGGCAGTTCTCTTTCTTAGCATTCGTTACGATGCCTCACTATGGGATACGCCCCTCGCGCGTATTCACAGAAGCACTTATACCAATTCGCCAGCCCTGATTGGCTAGCAGTCATAACGTCCACATCAAGGTGCCTTAAATACGGTGGACGCGGCGTCACACGTCATTCAAACACCTCTTCTCGCTTCACAAACAAACTACTTTGATCTGCGTCGATGCTAACTAGCTGCTGTCCATAGACTAGTGGTAAGAAACGCCCATCCGACTGCCTTCACCATAGGTAGTAGTTTTATTTTTTTTATTGAAACCAGCTAACGCGTTAACTTCCTAGCAAGCTAATGGCACCGGGAGCCTGCGGTCGCCACTGGAGCTAGCTAACAGAGATTATCACTCCAGATAATTTGCTCCCCTTTAGCACACCAAGCTAAATGGACCAAGCTGTCAAGCTTCCCTCCACCTCGCAACTAGGCGATGGCCATCGCCTGTGCACCTGTGGAAATAAAATCTCGAGCAAAGACATACACCAGGTCTGCTCAGCGTGTCTCGGGCTGGAACATGCCCGCGCCGGGGCTCCACACTGGATATGCTGAACCCGCTAATGGAGCCACCCCTGTTGTTGGATTACGATGAGGAGGATGAGTCCGACGGCGAGGATTTTCTGGTGTTGGATGGTGACGACGAGGATTATGAATCCTCCTTCGTACCACCTGCACAGGCTCTCAGCTCTCCAAGCCCGGCAAAGGGCTCGGGTGAGGCGATTATGCCCCAGCCTAGCGGCGATATGCACGATGTGTGTAAACGCGCCGCGGAGAGACTGAAGATTCCATGGCCCGCGGCCGTGGCGGAGGCCACAAGGTCCCCCTACGAGGAGAAGAAATTACCCCAAGCTAAAAGGGCCGGGAAACAGCTTCTCCCGGTGTTCCCGGAGCTCCTGGAATAAGTTACCGTCTCATGGAAGAAAAACCCTTACTCCAGCAAAATCACCATTCAAGGTGCGTCTTCCCTGGATGTTGAAGGGATGGCATGCCATGGAGCCCCTGGTGGCAGCTCACCTTCACCAACGGCTGTCAGCTGCCTCATCCAGTGCCCCCACCCTCCCCACGAAAGCTTCCAATCCGCCATGACTGAGCAAGCTTATAAAGCGGCAGCTTTGACAGTGAGGGCTCTCAACGTCACCTCCATGTTGTCAGCTTACCAACCGGAGCTTTTTGACGACATAGCCAACATGCCCGAATGTTCCGCGTGGGACGAGATCACCACAATCACGGATATCTGCCTACGCGTCCAGCGTTGCGCTGTACAGGCGGCGGGGAAGTGCATGTCGATGTTGGTGTTACAAGAGAGGACGAGATGTCTGAATCTGACCAATCTGTCAGATAGAGAAAAGGAGAACATCCTGGACAAGCCTATCGTCCCCGAGGGCGTCTTTGGCTCCGCTCTCGCCTCAATGCAAAAGCGCTGCAGGGCGAAGAAAAAGGAGGATGAGGCTCTACAGCTCTGCCTTCCGAGGAAAACACCTGCCGCGGCGCAACCGCCCCACCCGCAGACTTTCGCTCAGGTTGCCTCTAGGAGCGCCCCCCCTGCTTTCTGCATCCCGAAGCGCCCCAGGGCTCAATTACCGGGTGCGAGCACCAACGGCACCCCGGACACCAAGCCCGCTTGGCCTAAAAAGCCCTCTAGTCAACCCAGGCTGCTCAACCGGCTACAGGCTTCAATTCGCCACAATACCCCCCCGTTTCAACAGTCTCATCGCTTCCCGTGGAGAGTCGGCCCAGGTGTTACGGGAAGAAATATCAGCTCTATTAAACAAAAGTGCCATACGAATAGTGACACACAAGCAGAGGCTGGAGGGTTTCTATTCAAGGTATTTCCTGGTCCCAAAGAAAGGGGGGACCTGTTTACGTCCCATCCTGGACCTTTGCATTTTGAACTTGTATCTCAGGAGATACAAGTTTCGCATGCTAACACACACAACGCTGATACGTTTGATACAGCCGGGGGACTTGTTCACATCAGTCGATCTGAAAGACGCATATTTTCACATTCCCATTTATCCTCCGCACAGGAAATATCTGAGGTTCGCTTTTCAGGACATAGTGTACGAGTACCTAGTACTCCCATTTGGCCTGTCACTGAGCCCGAGGGTGTTTGTGAAATGTGTCGACGCCGCTATAGCCCCCCTCAGGGAGCGGGGTATACGCTTGGCCACTTATCTGGACGACTGGCTGCTGCTGGCGCGCTCAGAGCAAGAGGCTGCGGTGCACACAGGCCTTGTGCTGACACACCTGGCCGATCTGGGTTTTGTGGTGAACAGGGAAAAGAGCGTGTTAACACCGAGACAGGACATTGCCTTTCTGGGTCTCACGTTAAATTCACTGACCTACACGGCTCGCCTATCAGCCGAGAGAGTGGACACTTTCAGGTCCACTCTCTCATTTTGCCATAACACGTCGGGTCACGTATGGACTGTGCCTACTGGGACTGATGGCCTCAACAATATTGGTGGTGAGGCTGGGCAGGCTGTACATGAGAGATTTCCAGTGTTGGGTTGCTTCTCTCAGACTGGATCTTGTGCGCCACAGACGCCGCAGGGTAACGGTGTGCGCGTCGTGCGTCCTCACGCTGCGACCCTGGCAACAGCTTTCTTTCTTGACAGCGGGGGTGCGCATGGGCGCAATATCTGCCAGAAAGGTAGTGACAACGGACGCCAGCCTGTCAGGCTGGGGCGGTGTGTTCGAGGGCAGATCCGCAAATGGGGTGTGGAGCACGGATCTCCGACATAATCATATAAATTAGCTGGAGCTGATGGCAGTGTTTCTGACGCTGAAACGTTTTCTGCCGTTCCTCCGGGGACATCATGTCCCCTTTTGTCCAGGGGAAATCCTCTCTACGCGGAGTGGACACTTCATCCGGCTGTAGTAGATCAGATTTGGTCACGTTTCGGCCGCGCGACAGTGGATCTGTTCGCATCGAGGGGGAACGCACATTGCCCACTGTTCTTCTCCCTGCACGACCAGAGCGCATGGATGCGTTTGCTCATGAGTGGCCGTGCGTCCCGCTTTACACGTTTCCACCTCTGGCTTACCACCAGACTGCCCTTCTTGCTACTGGGGTGAAGCGAGAAGAGGTGTGCTTGTTTTGAATGACCATATTTAAGGTGTGGCACCTTGAAGCGGATGTCACGACTGCCAGCCAATAAGGCTGGCGAATTGGTATAAGTGCTTCTGTGAATACGCGCGAGGGGCGTATCCCATAGTGAGACATCTCACTCATGCTACTCAGAGAACCGGGGTTACGACAGTAACCTAAAGTTTTGCAGGGTGGGGGGAAGGAGGGAGTGAGACTCTATCATGTTCTGTTTTTGGCCCTGCTGAGTGTGTTCTCTTCTACAGTTGCCCAGTTGAGAAAGGTTCCCCTGAAAAAACCAGACGGAGAGATCAAACCCTACTCTGTAATGGAGAGAGAAGGTACAATCATTTCACTCAGCCATACACAGAAATTAAACAAATGCATTCAACAGAAGGAAACATTGGTGTCTGAAAACCGTTCAGCCATGTTACCAGCAAGGCAAATCATAGTGACAGTATGTGAGAGCAAAAGATGAATGTATTGTACAAACCCATAACATAAATATTAATAATCAATTAAAATAGATTTATTTTGAATGAGGTTACCTATCGTGCCTTCTACCGTTTTGCATTCGGATTGCATTGTTATATTGTGATCTAATTGGCCTCTGCACAATACCATGTAGATATAAGAGTTAATTATTTGTTATAGCTGTGCATTGCAAAAGCATGTCTAGTGTCAGACAATATCTAACTTATGACCAGTTAAAAAATTAACTGAGAAAAGAACAATTCTTTTAGATATGAAGAACAACAATTAGATTAACACCCACACATTTTTGTGTCTTACAAACAATTGTAAAGGTTCAAACTAAATGCTGTTTTTAGATTTACAATTATTTTCCATTGTATTCACTGTTGTTTTTGTTATAAGTTAATTATACTTGATGGAAATTGATTGCACACCCTGCTCAGGTGGACGAGTAAAACATGTCTTAAAATTGTTACAAGATCAAATTTGACTACAGCCTAGATCACTGAAGTGCCACAAACATATAAACAGATATATGCATCTTCTCCATGATAGAAACAGAAAAAGTTCTTTCATGTTTTCATATAAATGAATTTACTACATAGAAACACTTTACTGTACAGTTGTAAATCAGGAGCAGAGGGCTCTTCCTTGGCCATTCCCTCTGCCTCACTCCCCCCAGCGGTCAGTATCGTCCCAGAGCTCCAATTCCCTCAGTGTGGGATCCTCCCCCAGCAGGGTGCCCCTTCAAGTCACCTCAGCTTCTGCAGTTGCAGGCAACAGAGACAACAGCCCACAGTCCCCTCTCACTGAGCATTGCAGGGCAAGACGCACCAGGTAAGAAATGGCATACATCCCGTCCTTCCTAGGTACAATGTGATATGTTTTTGCTGGGAATCTTTTAAAATAATTCACATGTAACTCCAGGATAGATCGAGAGCGATAAATTCTGTGATTCTGTCATTAATTGCTTGTGGACTGTATCTAGCAAACTTCCTGCAGTTCTCAAATGCCTGCTGGATAGGCACTGCTGACAGACTCTAAAGTGATTTATCAGATTGGTAGTGTTGAAATTTGCAAATGTTTTCCCCCTTTCGGAACCTTGGCACATTTGTTGCAAATTGCAATCCTACAGTCACTCTCAGAAAGTGTGAAAAACTTCCACACCGGGGACACAGTTTTCAGTTCAGACCCTATGGTTCAGACGTAAAACCATCACGCTGGTATGGACAGGCCCGGATGTATGATGTCATGAGCGCGACCAGGCACGCTGTGTTTATCGGATGTTTTATCGGCTCTAATTACCGATTCCGATAAATAAATAATAATATAAAATTCCCATTATTGAGCCGATAATATATCAGACCGATATATATTTTGCATCCCTCCACAAAAGTATTTTAAAACTGCAAACACACAGGATGGTGGTTTCAGTTTGATCCGGATCGAGACCATCCTTTTTGGAGGGACTCAATTTAATTATTTGGGTCTGGACTGTTGCCCGAGGCATCTGTTATTTTGGTTGTCACTAAACTGAAAAGTCAAAAGGTCTCGACCAAAAGTGTTTGAACCCTTATAAGGGTGATAACATTTCTCTAATAAATCACTTAATTGTGTCCAGCATAAAGAAGCAATACCTGCTCTCGCCTGTCTATTTATTCTACTATTCCACAACTTTCTAAACACTGTCTCTTTCTCTCTCTTCCCCTTCCCCATCATTGTGTTGTTAAACCATTCCACCCCATGTATCTGCTATTACCTCTTGATAAATGTTGTTATCTCAACCTAACACTGTCCTCATCAACCACTAATACAGTTCTCTTAATAGATCTAAACTGGACTTCCATTGATCAGCCACTGATTTGCACCATAGGATTCTTCCCTTTGAAGAATTGGTTCTGGTGTCTTAGTTTACTAGATAGCCTGTTTCTTTTATGTGGAGAAAGAGACTAATGTTGATTATTGGACCGAAATCAGGAGAAGCTCTCTTAGGCCTTTTAGAAACATACATGTACTCCCCTCCTAGCAGCAGAGGGGAACTTGATAGGTCTGTGTTATCTACTTACTTTTGTTTTTTTTTAGAACCAATTAAATCTTGTGCCACACAACTGCAATTGAGATTGCCTTTTGTCATACAACAATCATGTACATGCATTAACCATTGTTAGTAACCAAACAATACTAATTATTGTTAAATGATAGGGATTATTCCATTCTGTGGCTTTTTATTTTTTATGTTTGGTGGCATTGATACACCCTGAATGCATTGTTTTCTCTTTGTTTTGTAATTATGTCCTTTTTTTTCCCATTCTTCACTTTTTTGTTTGCCGTTGTCTTACTTAACTGTCCTTTGGATTGCACTATTCTCCCTTCTTCTACTCTTGTCCTTTTTTTTTTACCATGTTCTCTATATTTTTGGTTTTCTTCTCATCCTCCTTGCTTGCTGTTGCCATCTCCCCTATAGCCAACAGGGTCTAGCTGCTAGATGCAGCCTGTACCATTGGCACTTGGACACCAGAGCTGTTGGACTGCTCGACAGACATACGCATGCCAGGTAAGATTCAGTATAGATGTTAACTTCAGTCAAAAACCTTGTTAGACTCATACATGGAAGTCATACTGATGCTTGATTATTTGCATCCTGCCTTCAAATGCACCTCATAGTTACGATATTGGAAATTCATGTGGTTTAGTCGTGTAAAACAGTGCTGCAAGGCTACGGCAACATGGACACTGATGTTGCAAGCTGGCAGGCATGTAATGTAATGCAGGAAATGCAAAGGCATAATGATTGAGGGAAAAGATGAAGCTGTTGAAAATATATTGGGAAATATATATTCCTCATAGTGTTGTAAAATTTTGAAGGAAAACTCAATCCAACTAACATTGCTAAAATAATCATCCATACAACAAAAAAAGAACTTTGGCCTTTGCCATTTCTTTAAAACAAACATCGCACAACCTGTTCTGAGGTCTAAGGCTGTAAACACTACAAGGCGGGGGTGTTAATATGGACTCTGTGGTAAACATGACCCCATTTACATGTGGCAATATGCTTACTGTGTTATACTGGTCATCATGTTTTAGTATAACATGGTTCACGATTCTGCACACTTGATCGCTACACTTTATCAATGTAGCTCTCCTCAGATCCTCTTCAGATGTTCAAAGGACTGTAAAGCAGAACATTTTTTATAAAACGTAGAGTACAGTGTGCTCAGGATTCTTTGGTTTCCTCAGTCAAAATGCTTCAGTTCTACGCATCTCTCAATAAGACTAGGATGTTAGGCGGTATTTGAGTAACAACATAGCATCCTCGCCTGTGTTTATCTGGCTCTAATTTCCAACACTTCAAACTAATATTCCAAATTAATGGTAAACAGTTGCAGCATATTTAGCAGCTGTCAGTTAAAAATGTATTTAATGCCTGTTCACTCCCAGAAACAGTTTAATAGACCCAGAGGTATACGATTCTAATTTCAATGCTGGCCTCTAAGGTCCATCTAAAGGTTAGCCTACTTATTAAATATTATCTCTGCAACTAAAATTTCATATAGTATAATTTGAGGACCATATATGTGATTTTAAATCACCATATTGCAGAAATAGTGAATGATAACCTCAGTACTTCCAGGACAGTGGTCTAGGGCTGCACTATATTAGGAAAACATGCGATATGCGATAACCATGTTGAATATCGCAATGACGATATGACTTGCGAATTTCTCCACAGAGAAGGTGTACAGCCCGGCCGCAGCACCATCTAGTCCAGTGTCCACAGACACACAGGGAGCCATGCACAGCTCCACTAAGTCCACATACAGTGTTAATTTTTCATACATTGGATCGTGAAATGTTATTATTTTTACAGTTTTTAGCGGTTACATCAGTAATTTACTGCTCCTCTCTGTGTCTTTATCATTTGCGCTGCCCACTGCGACAAAAGCGTCAAAACAAACCAAGCATGCAGTCGCAGTGTGTATGTGTGTGTGTGAATATTTAATTCGTCAATTATCTCTGTTATAAGGTGCTCAATCGCTTTATAATGATAGTTGTATATTTTTTTTTTGTCTACGTTTAATAATGATATTGGCCTATAATCCCCACAATATTCCGTGTCCCTTCCTTGTTTTGGAATAACTGTTGTTATTGCTTCCTTCCATCAATCAAATTGTATTTGCATAGCCCATATTCACAAATCACAATTTGTCTCATAGGGCTTTAACAAGATGTGACATCCTCTGTCCTTAACCCTCAACAAGAGTAAGGAAAAACAAGAAAAGAAGTGCAATAGATGACACGTGTAATGGAGCACATCAGAAAGATAAGGGTATTTACAGCATTGGCTAGAATAAACAGTTTGTAGCATAATGGAAGGTAAATGAATTGTTAGTAATGGTCGAGTATCTGAGTAGACATATTGTATATCAGGCATGTCTTGTTGTAATCATAGTCCATGGTCAGCAGCCACCACCATCAGGATCCACCATCAAGATCGGATGCCACCATAGTCCACAATCATGATCCACTGCCGCCATCAGGATCCACCATCAGCTGCCACCTCGATCGTGGTCCACCACCATTATCAGATGCCAACAAGATACAGGATCCGCAACTGTTATCACGATCAGCCAGCACGATGCAGGGTCCGCCAATATGATCACGATCCACCATCATAATCCACGATGTGGCCGCAGCCGCGGTCCTGGGTCTGCGGACGATAAGGCATAAGGACACCGAGGAAGAAGTCAAGTCAGTAACATGTATTGATGAGACATTAATTTCTTTGATGTGATAAGGAGGGAGAAGATGAAAGAGAAGCTGCAAAGAGAAGCTGCATGTGTCATGTGTCCTCCGACATTGGCAGCATAACTAAGAGCAGGTCTAGGACAAGCCTGGACCAGCTCTAACTATAAGCTTTATCGTAAAGGAAGGTTTTAAGCCTACTCTTAAACGTACAGATGGTGTCTGCCTCCCGAACTGAAAGTGGGAGATGATTCCACAGGAGAGGAGCTTGATAGCTGAAAGCTCTGGCTCCTCCTCTACTTTTAGAGACTTTAGGGACGACAAGTAAGCCTGAATTCTGGGAGCTCAGTGCTCTAGTGGGGTGATAAGGTACTATCAGCTCTTTGAGGTATAATGGTGCCATATTATTAAGGGCCTTGAAGGTGAGGAGGAGAATTTTAAATTCTATCTCCAGATTTAACCGGAAGCCAGTGTAGTGAAGCTAATACAGGAGAAATGTGTTCTCTTTTCCCGGTTCTTGTCAGGACACGTGCTGCAGCATTTTGGACAAGCTGCAGAGTCTTTAACGACTTACTGCTGGAGCCTGATATTAAGGAATTACAATAATAAAGTCTGGATGTAACAAAGGCGTGGACATTTTTTCTGCATCTTTTTGAGATTGGACATGTCTGATTTTTTAGATGTTACGCAAGTGAAAGAAGGCGGACCTAGAAATTTGTTTTAAGTGAGAATTAAAGGACAAATCGGGATCGAAGATGATTCCCAAGTTCCTGACTGTTTCATTGGAAGCAAGGGCAATGTCATCTAGCGCAGCTATATCGTTAGATAATGTATCTCTAAGGTGATTAGGGCCAAGTATTAGAACCTCTGTTTTACCTGAGTTTAATAAGAGAAAATTGCGGGTCATCCAGGTTTTTATGTCCTTGAGACATGCTTGGAGTTTAGTTAATTGAGAATAAAATTGGGCCGAGCACAGAACCCTGTGGAACACCGTGGTTAACTTTGGTGCACTTAGATGACTCATCATTAATTTGCACAAATTGGAATTGATCTGAAAAATATGATTTAAACCAGTTTGGGGCGGTTCCTTTAATGCCAATTAACTTTTCTAGTCTCTGTAATAATATTTGATGGTCAAGAGTGTTGAATGCTCCTCGATCCAACAGAACGAGGACAGACACAAATCCCTGATCTAAAGCTATTAGAAGGTCATTAGTGACTTTTGCCAAGGCTGTGTCTGTGCTGTGATTAGCTCTAAACCCCGACTGAAAGTCTTCATATCAATACTTTCCTGGAGAAACTCACACAGCTGATTGGATACAAACTACTCAAGGATTTTACTGTAGACAGGAAGAGGAGGTTGGATATCGGTCTGTAGTTGGCTAAAACCTCTGGGTCCAGAGTGTGTTTTTTTAGAAGGGGTTTGATTACAGCTAGTTTAAAGGACTGTGGTACATATCCTGATGATAAGGAGAGATTCATTGTGTTCAGTAACGTACTATCAATTAGGGGCAGAATTTCTTTAAGTAATTTTGTGGGAATGGGATCTAAGATACAAGTTGTGGGTTGAGAAGATGAGATTATTTTGGTCAGCTGATCAAGGGTGATCAGAGAGAATCTGTCTAAATAATTGGTTTCTCAGCTGTTTCTGAGATTTCTGTTCTTGATGGGGTATTAGTGCCAACTGAGGGCAGGAGATGGTTGATTTTATTTCTAATAGTTCGAATTTTATCATTAAAGAATGTCATAAAGATATTGCTATTCAGGGATTGAGGGACACTGGGTTCTATGGAGCTGTGACTCTCTGTCAGCCTGGCTACAGTGCTGAAGAGAAACCTGGGGTTGTTTTTATTTTCTTCTATTAATGTGGAGTAGTAGGCAGCTCTATGAAGAATCTCTTATTAAAAGGAACACCTAACCCCAAGACCAATTAGCCTAATGGGATGTGACACAAAAATCCTTTGTAAAGCGCTTTCTAGAACACGTTTGAAAGTAGCAGTGAAATTGTTTGAAAAAAATATAGAAGTTTTTATTATATTTATTTAACTTCCCAATCTCAGATGGTATTATATGGCTGCCCAGCTGACCTCAGCATCATATTATTTCTGTATAACAGAGCCGCAGAATGTACATAACTCCTGTCAAGCTCCATCATATGCTAATATTCCAGATGTTTGTACAAAATGTTTAGATGAGAAAGGTACTTTATTTCATTATATATGTGAATGTCCAAAGATCAAAAACTTCTGGAAAGTTGTTTTAAAACTTGTGTCAGAAATGTTTAATATCAAAGTCCCTTTAAATGTCAAACTCTGTGTACTTGTTATTTATCTTAAGGACAAACCTCTGGACTTTGGAATTATTCAAGCCAGGAGAACTATTGCACTCTGTTGGAAGAGTGTGGATGCACCATCATTGAGAATGTTTATACAGGAGCTTTCGGACTGTATCAGTCTGGAAAGACTAACTTGCATTGCTAAGGGCAAGCGGAAACACTTTGTTCAGCTCTGAGAACCATACATGAACATCATGATAGATGGAAGTCTAGGCTTTACCTGGAAGTAAATTGTAAACAAAGTAGGGAAATACTGTATTTCATCTTATTTGTATTCTATCTGGTATCGATGCAGGGTGAATGTGCGTGTGAGTTTGGATATGTATGTCTATGTCTTGTACGTACTTCTGGTCTCAAATTGTTGTTGATGTATGTTTTTAATGTGATGTTATAAGAAAATGACAATAAACATTGTGGGGGAAAAAAACAGTAACTCATTTAATTGTTTCAGTAAGGATGAGCAAATTTGTTACTGGAAAGCTACAAAGGTTGAAAAGTTTGCTCTGTTGTAGTATTAGGTTGGAATGAAAACCTGCATCCTCTGCAGCTTTCCAGGAACATGTCTTATCACGTTTAGTTTGCACTAAGGGCAAGCTTTTTTTATTTCAACCACATCATGTCTTTGTCAACCAGCTACGTACCACAAGCTTTTAAGGAAGCAGTAATTAAACCTCTGCTTAAATAGTCCACTCTTGATCTTTAGCTAATTATAAACCCATATCAAACCTGCCCTTCATTTCCAAAATCCTTGAAAAAGCTGTTGCTAACCAGCTGTGTTATTACTTAGTTAGTAATGGTTTGTTGGAAGACTTTCAGTCAGGATTTAGAATCCATCACAGCAAGGAAATAGCACTATTAAAAGTTACTAATGACCTTTTCATGGCATCAGATAATGGACTTGTCTCTATACTCGTCCTGTTAGATCTTATTGCAGCATTTGACACCATAGATCATAAGATTGTGGAACAACATGTAGAGATTAAAGGAACGGCATTAGGCTGGTTTAAATCATATTTATCAGATAGATTTGAATTTGTTAATGTTAACACTGACTCCTCCATGCATACACAAGTTAGTCACAGAGTTCCACAAGGTTCTGTCCTTGGACCGATATATGCTCCCTTTAGACAACATCATCAGAAAGCACCACGTATACTTCCATTGTTACGCAGACGACACTCAGCTGTACATATCTATGAAGCCTGATGAATCTAATCACATAGTTCAACTTCAGGAAAGTCTCAAGAACATTAAGGCCTGGATGACCCAAAACTTCTTACTTCTAAATTCAGACAAAACTGAGGTCATTGTTATTGGCCCTAAACATCAGAGAAACACTGTCTGACCAGGTAGTCACCTTGGATGTATTAGTTTGGCCCCTAGCTCCACTGTGGAGTTATGTTTGACCAGGACATCTCATTTGACCCACATATAAAACAAGTCTCTCGGACAGCTTTCTTCCACCTGCGCAATGTTCTGTCTCAGAAGGATGCTGAGAAACTTGTCCACGCATTTGTTACCTCTAGACTAGATTACTGTAATTCTTTATTATCAGAATGTCACAGTAGGTTTGTGAAAATCCTCCAAGATTGTTTTCATTATAACTAGTCAGAGCTGAAACCTGATGGTGCACAAGTGTTCCTGGTCTCTCGCTCCTCTCTCTCAACAGCACCAAAAGGGTCCTCTGGAAGTTTTGCATTACACCCTTCTTTAGCCAGTTCATGATAGGAAAGTGAGTAGTGAGATTTAAGGGGTTACAGTTAGGTGATAATAATTCAAAAAGAAAAGTTGCCAAAATTTGTGTTTTAAAAGCACAGACTTTCAGCTTTAATTTGAGGGTACTTGCATGCTATTGTCAGTCACTTAATTAACAAGTCATGCTTGTAATGTAGCTATTATAATGAAATCAATTTGACCAGGGATCCGGTGTACGTTCCATGGCTCTGTGACATTTTTTTGACCATCTGGCATGTCAGATTTGACACACAATACTTTGATGTGTTGTCCTCCATGTTCAGTTCTTTCTAGTCCACCAGCTGTACCAAAGCTGTCTTCAAGGGGTAATTGACTCAGGCATTCACCTCAGACCACACATGGTTCTGTGTAGGTTTAAAAAATAGTAAGTCTCTTTGCCGCAGTCAACTCCGACCAGGTTCCCATAGACCATAGGTTGTAACGAGCCAGCACACTCCTGTCGCCATGGTAACGCTCCGGTCTCTGTTAAACAACGTCACACAGCGTTACATGGCGTTTTCCTGCAAACGCTCACCGGAGTCAGAGGGTGTGAGATGTGCCGGCAAAATAGTCCGCAAACCGCGTTAAAGTGAGAAAGTCAAAGTTGTTTAGTCCCTCTCAATTCTCCACGAGTGACGGATGATAACCAGAATGATTAAACTGGACGTGAGTGATGTACAGTTTGCTGGCTGTGACTCAACCTACTGCTCACTGTTGACTGACGCGATTGCCGTGTGACTTTTAACGCTGGTTCAGGAGTACTCTTCTCTCCTCACAAAAACGGGAAATCAGGGGTTCAAACATGACTATTTGTGTTGCTGATGAACAAAAAAAGTTACACGGGATGTTATTTATATACTGTTTGTTTATTAACTGAAAAATGTACTCTTAATACCACCAAAGTGGAAATTGCTTTGTTATTTGTTAAGTTGAAAGTGTCTTGGTTCCCAATCAGTGCGGAGGAGAAAACAACTGACATGCAGGTATGGCTGGAATTGCCCACAGCCAGCAGCTCACGATGGGTGACAGGGCCCGACTGAAGTAGGGAGCCCCCACCCCCACATTCCTGGCATCAGTGTCCACGATGAAAGGCTTTTGGGCATTGGGGGTGGGCCAGACTGGGGCTTCAGTTAGGGTTGCCTTGATCGGGTGAAGGCTGCAGCACATGCATCATCCCAGTCGAATGGTTATCCCTTTTCAGTCAGGCAGTGAAGTTGGCTGGTGATGGTGGCAAAGTCTTGGACGAAGCGGGGGTAGTATGAAGCCAGGCCCATAAAGCTCTGCAGTTCAGAGTGCTGACAACATGGCCCAGGAACTATTTTGCAGGGTTCAACTGCAGCCCAGCCTGGCAGATGGGGGTGAAGTCTCCACGCAAGTTGGACAGGGCTCCTTTTAAGTTGGCATGCATCAGCAGGTCGTCAAGGTACACAACACAACAGCTCCAGGGCACATCCATCAACACCCTCTGCATCAACCTCTCAAACGTCTCTGGTGCGTTCCAGAGCCCGAAGGCATGACCAGGAAGTGCCACAGCCCCTGTCCGGCCGCCAGGAGCCAACTCCACCTGCCGGTAGCCACTTCGCAGATCAAGGGAGCTGAACCAGCTGGATCCTGCGATGTAGTCAATGGCATCATCAATATGAGGAAGTGGATAAGAGTCCTTCTTTGTGACAGTATTCAATCGCCGATAATCCACACAGAAACCAGGTGTCATCCTTCTTCCTCACCAAGACTGCATGAGCTGCCCATGGGCTATTGGAAGGCTAAATCACCACAGCCACAGCTATCTCACTGATCTCGTCCTCAGCTGCCTGTCGTATAGCAAGGGCCAGCTAATGGGGGCGTAGGCAGATGGGCTTGGCGGAGCCCGTCTCTATACTGTGCTGGACCAGCCCAGTCTGCTTGCAGTCTACATCTCTTGCAGAGAGGATATACATGTAGTCATCGAGGAGGCCTTTCAGCTGGTGGCGCTGTTCGGGGTCTAGGCCGTCACTGCTGCGTTGGCATAGGTTATGTATTGTTACATGGAGAGAATGTGGTCGGAGGTTCATTACCCTTGAAGACAGCTTTGGTACAGCTAGTGGACCAGGAAGAAGAACAAAACAACAAAACAACATGATTTTTTTTACATTGAAATTATGCATTTGTATTTTTTTCAGTCTTCAAATTTTCAATATGAGTTTTTCACTTTTATTTTTCAATGTTCACAAATTTAGAATCAAAAATTTGTTTTTTAAATTCTAAGTATATACATTCAACTGCTAAAATTAATTTGCAAAAATTCAGATTAAACATCCGGGATATCACGCAAAAGCAATCGATTATCTCACATCGAACCAATACTTCGGTCAATCAGGTCATGTTTCAGTGGTCATGTGACTGCGCCATACTGTCAGCTATGCTACGCCAGCAATGGCAACAAACCAGCATGATGGTGTGTTTGAGAGTGTATTAACTCTTTTATTTGGCTTTTGTGTCATTTGTTTGTAAGATTCATTAACAGGTACCTAACACTATTGCCACATCCAGACTCAGTTAAATCGGATTTTGCTGTTACTTTTTCATCAGTTCAGCGCACCTGCAGAGCACCTACTGCCCCACACTTAACCCAGCAAACCATGGAGTTGCTCCTGTGGGCTGCTCTGGCAGCCTGCAGAACGGGAGCTGAGAGCGCTGCTGCAGAATTCCCTTTCTATCACCTTTCATGGCTTCCACAAATATATTGGGTTTTGAAGGCCTATTATGATGAAAATGATCAACTCTTGACTTAAATGGAACGTGCTGAGAGTATGTAGTACAGTGCAAGGTTTTTCTATATTCATCAATGTCATGCAAGACAATCTTCAAATATGCCTCTCCTAACATTATAATATTTGTGTGTAATTAGAAAAAACAGATAATGTGATAGTTCATGTTTTAACACTCTTTATTTTCTATTGGTCCTGTCCAGGTATTTTTACCAAGGGCAAAGGGAAAAGGCACTTTCCTGCTGCAAATCTTGTTCCTGCAAAGAGACTTAAACCACTTGAAGTCTATTAAATCTATTTGCTGCCAAAGTAGTGTGAGAAAACTGTCTATATGCAGGCAGGGCTGGGCCATAGGACTGCTCATTTAGATGAGAGCACAACACATGAAGATGTAATCTCATGAAATGATTATGTTAATTAATTATGACCACACATGAACACACCTCAAATAGGTTGGGTGAGGACAGTCATGGTTACTTTAGTAAAATGAACAAAACTATGGGTTAGGGTTTTATGAAATAGGATAGGCCTCTGTTCAGAGCTTCTCTTTTATTTGACGTTAGTTGTTTTACACAGATTACGGTCAGGTGGTGCTTCATACATGTTTCAGAGTATTAAGCTTTAATAAAAATAAATGTAAAATTGTTTATATTTACTTTGTCATGGTGTGTGATACACGCTATTTTTGATATTGATGATTTAAATGTTTTGAGCTTACATTGTGTACTCTTTTGCTTAGAGTTATGTGATGCACTCAACATTAACAGCAGTGTTAATGTTGCACATTCTTAAAAAAGTGCAGAAACTGACTGCACTTTGTGCAATGCACATTGTTACTTTATTTTAACAGATTATACCGAAATAAAACCTTGAAAGATTATAGTCAAATCTCTGTACATTTATTGTTAAGCCTATCTATATTGACAATAAACATTTTGGTGAACATTTATTAGGTCATGTCTTACTGTAAATCAGCAACTGCACACTAATTGTTTAATTTAAAAGTCAAGTCAAACAACTTGGACTTCTTGTTTTGTCTTCAAAACTCATTTAGATGACCTCTTAAGTCTGGACTGTAATCAGTCAAGAGGTCTGGTTGCTTTGACTTAACTTCTAGGAATAATTTATACCTGATAAACTGTTAAAAGTTTGTATCTAGTTTTCGTCTGCATTATTTTCCACAGCCGGATGGGGTAGCCGAAAACTCTGTCTTGTGGCTCCTAATGATACTGGCTATACAGGCAGGATCTTAAAGGCTGCAAGTCGTGGGGGTCAAAATCTGTTCATAGCCCCTGCTCAAGAAGAACTCAGCACAAATGCTAATGAAGCATTCAGAAGCATGCCAAAAGCCACATGTCAGAAGTATGGAATAGCAATTCCCCAGCAGCTCCTGACGGAACACATCAAGTATTGTGTTGTCATAATGTTGACCGTGTCTATTAATACTATATTAGCATATAATATAGTATTAAACAACAAGAAATTCAGAGACAGTTTGTTTGAAAACGACACTGTTGCTCTTGTTTGAAACTTCAATTTTTCAACAGCAGCTATGCAGCAATGTTCTGTCTGTTCATATACTGTACATATACTAAACTGTATATATAATGAATACATTGATTTGATTTTGTTATGCTCAAATAAGGGTTGATGGCTTTAACTTGTGATTTGAATCTTTATGTTTAAGTTATTTTTGTATTAATTCAGGCTGGTTAACTATCAGTGACACTACCAAGGCCATATCTCAGTGTGTGATTCATTTTCTCCCTATTCATGAAATGGAGAGTCCCTTACTTCTCAGCATGGACATCAGAACAACTCCTGCTAAATAGGACTTGGCCCTTATCTCCTTCTACATGCGGCCTAATGTGGAATGGGCAAGACCCCTGAATTGCAGACTTGAAAGTAGCTCCATGTTACAGTTAGTCAAAAAATAATTAAAGTATTTCCTTTTTCTTTATTCTGTCAAACCTTAAATTATGCTACAGGAGATGCTGCCATTGGACAGGTTGTAAATCACTTTTTCTTCATAACATGCATGGAAATCTGAAGTACACGACTTTGGCCATCTATTCCCGTCAGCCTCTTGTCAGTTGTCTTGTCATGTTGTTTTTTTATGCACAATGACTCATACTTTTTTATTGTATCCACCATCCTTGATGGGTCATAGAGTGACATTTATATATGGCCAGCTCAACTTTGTCAAATGAAGAGGAAGTGAATCAGATTTGTGATACACAAATAATCCTGATTGTACAGCCACTTAAATGCCAATAATCTGTAAATAAAATTGAGGGTGGAGTGTTATATTCAGCACTTTTTACAAGTGTACATAGTATCTAGCATTACACATTTTGTTCTATCTAATTTGCTTCCCTCTGTCTTGAAGCTTGAAGGTGAATCCAGACTCTCAGATAAGGACAAAGTAAGTGTCCAGGACTTGGCCTTTGCCTGGGACCTTCCCTAACTGAGAACAACAGGAGATGGTTTTTTGAGAAGCTGTTGATCCATGCTGTGAGTGAATGTTTGCAAAAATTGATTTCCTAAAGTAGAAGTGGCAATTCTTTTTATTAATTGTGTGATATACTCCCAGCAAAGTTTATCAAAAATTGGTTTGAAAACATTAAATTATTCCACTATTCTGGTTCGTCTATTCCAAAGGGGAAAATAATCATGGTCAATGATTTGAAATGCATCACTTCCTATATGCCAAATTATTTTCTTGGAAACATAAAAGATTGTGGGTGGTTTGTTATACTGCAAATGCAAGGAGTTACAGGTTTTTTTGAGCAAGAGAATAGGATCAGTATTACCTCATTCACCAGTGGATAGGAAAACAAATTATTTAAATGCCTCAACAAATTTCAGTGCTTGGAAATATGTACTTGAAAATATTCCTTTTCTAATATACTACTCATACTGTTCGAGCTTGCTTTATATTAAGGGATGCTATGTGTTCTACCTTCTCTGTCTTATTACTATCAAAAGGTAATTGGATGTGTCACAAAACAAATAAAGCAGCTGAGACAAGGTCTTAAAGAAACCCCAATATGGACAGTGCTGACCCAAACACCTGACACAGTTGGTTTTACTTTTTCCAGAAGAGGGAGCAGGGAATTTTAGCCCTGAGGTAATTTTTAATTACTCTGATCTTATAATGTTTTTTTCTTAGTATGCCTTTGTCGAATACTAGTAAATATTAGAACTCATACCTGGTCAGCATCCATTACGGTCCATTTTCAATCTTATTCTTGTTATTTCTGTCTTCCTGCATACTAGTGATATGTGATCAAAGAACGACAGAAGATTACATAAGTCAGGGGTCTTCAACGTTGTTCAGGCCAAGGACCCCGAACTGATGGAGAGATAGAGCAGGGACCCCCTACTATATAAATTGTATAAAATTGTGTTTTATATTAAACTGGGCCTAGTGCCATGTATAAACATAGCTACCCTGTTATTGTGCATTCAAATAATACACAGGTTCATATATTCATGTTTTTATTATTGTGTGTCGCTGAATGTGTGCATTGCTGACTGAAAGATAACGTCTTCTGCCTCCATTTATCCGTTCGCTACAATATGTTGGATTCATGTTAATGTGTATTTAAAGACATTTAAATTTGTGGGAAAAAAATTGGTTGGAAAAAAAATAAAAAATTAAGAAAAGATAAAAATTGTCTAATCAACCAACAATTTCGCGACCCCCCTGCAGTACCTCCGCGGACCCCCTGTTGAAGACCTCTGACATAAGTGATATGCAGTAAAAGAATGTTAAGGTGGAAAATTATTCAAGCCTTTCTCATGCTTTTTTCCAATTAACATACTCTTTCAGCGAATCACCTGGCCATGTGAGGATGATGACGATGCTGATGATTGTTCAGTTTAAACCAAATGCTGCATGTTTGGCTATCTTTGACAACTCATTGCTAAAGGTAGGTAAATGGAGTACACTTGGATGTTCTATTTAAATATTATTTGCCAGTTAGCGACATAAGTTACATAACTGTTAAAATATTCAATATAAACTTCACGTCGGGATGTATTTTATTTATTATAAATGTTGTCATGTTGCAGTTTTCAGTTTAATAGTCGTCTAACTGGTCTCATTCTAAAAAATTACTTCGACCAACTTATCTCAAGGGTTATACTAATCTTCTATTGAGTGTAAAATGTTAGTGCAATAGTTGGTCATTTATGCTGATGACTAGTAAAGTCAAATTAGTTTAAAATTTAAGTTTTCTTGTTAATAATTTGATGTACCCATTTATGTAATCAATTTTAATCTATTCCATAGCAGCACCAACTGAACTGACCAGTCTTGTCAAATTCTGGACTGGATGGGAGATTCTATCACCAAGTTTCTCTGTAGAGGTAGTCGAGGGCAGATACCCAACAGCCTCCACCTGATTTGAGACCTTGCGCATCCCAGGGCATTACAAGAATTACACATCTTTTAAGAGTGACATCCTTGCCTGTATAAGCACTTAACAGACAAGATAAGTTCATGCACTAGAAATATTGTAATGTTTTGTTGGTAAATAAAAAGTCAAAGACTGGGCCCGACTTCCTATCTAACACATATATTCTATTACTACTGGAGTCTTCAGTTGTTGGTCGAAATAATTCTCTGGAGATGGTCATAGTTCAATGCAGTAGAGTTTATTATTTTACAAGCAATAAACCCAAGCAGGCTCCTAAACCTAACCAAAGACCGATCTTCAAACCTTTTGTTTTATATGTTTCATTGCCTGTTCGGTTGGAGGTTTTTCCCACTCCTTCCTCGTTTATAGCTTCTGATTCGTCCTGAATCTAACGGTGTCACCCTTTCATTGTAGATTTTTGGCTTTAGATCACTCAGTCATGGGCAGTGGTGTATAAAGTACTTGAAAGCCATACTTGAGTAAAAGTACAGATATCTTACCTGAAAGTGACTCCGGTAAAAGTAAAAGTCACCCGTAAGAAAATGACTTGAGTAAAAGTCTTACAGTAGCTCATATTAAATGTACTTAAGTATCAAAAGTAAAAGTACAAGTACCAAACTTAAAAATGCAAAGTGCTTTTTATAGTAGGCCTATACAGAAACAAAACAACCCAAAATTGTTCTCTTCAGGCTTTATTTCTACTGACTGAAAAATTATAACAAAAATATACATTTGTAAAATTATACATTAGTATAATTTTACAAATTTTGAACACTCAGTAAGTTCAGTAATAAAAACAGAATTCTCAGAACATTTTGCCAAGCAGCTTTGTTGAACTCACAGTGCTAATGTAATGCAAATACTTTTTTCATACCTGTCAATGTTTGAACTATGAATTCAATATGAACAAGAACAATACAACAACTTGGTGGAAGGATGTGAAAAAGAGAACCCATTACATTTTGTTACAGATCCATGATTTTCTTCATCTCTTCATTCACTGAGACAAGAGGTTTTTTGACATATTTACAGATTTCGCAAATAATAATTCATGGATCTTGAGAAAGAAAAAGAATCAGGCATATTTACAACAGACTGATATCTATGAGTGTGTAAAATTTGGTGCAGCCTGATTTAATTTAATTGGACTGAATACCTGCACGTCTGGAGACAGTGGTCCCAACACGGTAAGGTCTCAAAACAAAGGTGGGGACTCGATGAAAAGTCGACTCTGTCTCTGTCGTCACTACAGTGTTTTGTTTACCAGGCATCAGTGCTGAGACTCACTGAATGTTGGAGCAGACGCTGTGTTTGACTGAGCTGCACACTGCAGAATTTATCTTTATTGCAACACTTGTTTTCCACAAGACTTGAGCTGAAGCCTCAGTTTCAATTTAGGCTCTTGATGCAAGAAGTGGTGAATCTGTCTGGTTGGCATCAGTCTGGTTGAAGCACTCAATAATGTCCCTTTGGCGATTTGCTTTCATGATAAACACATGTCTCTCCTGTTTAGATTTCAAAATAAAATCAACTTGGCCTGTTTTACTGCAGCAGAAGCAGAAATTTCCCTCGTATCACCTCACATAGAATTGATTAACATGGTCGCAAATGCAAAATCCTTCACAGCCGGTGCTCATTAAATGTCAGACTTCTTCATCGTCTTTTTGATCCAGCTAAGTTGTTCCTCTGTGAGATACATGTACACTCCTGGCTTGTCAATCAGGCCACACCCGATTCCGAAAGAAGTGACTCCAACCAGAACCTCCGCTGCACATCAGTGGGCCTCCTGAATCCCCCTACAGAGAAAACCACGATCACTGAAAGGCAGTCCAGACACTGACAGGAGGGACGGCAGTTAAATCCCTGCAAACAAACATTCACCGTTACTTACCTGACAGGTGTCAGCTCTATTTTTCCCATCTGAACCGGCACATATCATGTCGCTGGTGATCACGGGTTTGCTGTTGTAATATTCAGGAGAGTTGCACTTCACTCTGTCGACCACAGTCACATTGACGGACATCAAGACGTCGGACACATACTCGTTGTTTGTTCGGCCCCATCCTGCCACCATGCAGCTGGTCCCAGCTGCCGGATCACCCAACTTAAGATACTTCACCGTCTTGGTTTCCTTCACAGATTTGTCAAGCTGAAATAAGAAAAGAACAAAATGTATTCATAAATAGACACCAGTGAAGTTATGATAAGTAAACATAAGATACTTGTAAGTGCAAGGAAACACAAATGAACTAGTTTGTAAACAGAATATATACAGTGGGAGAGTATATGCCTCATTAGATTGATTGTATTACAGTGATCATGTGCGTCCAGTATGATAAAGTAACTGTGATTAAGTCATAATTAGTTTATGCATTCAGATCATGTTAACATATTATTGTATCCAACACATTTGCATCGGCAAATAAATCTGAAAGAAACATAATGCTGCATTTTCTATAACCACATAAAATTTCTTAGATTTTAACCAGCACATAATGTCTTTTATGCTGTCCATTGGAAATGAAGATTATTGTTGGCGCATGTTCTGAAATGTTGTAATTATGGTAACGCACACTTCACAGCGGGCAGCGGTCAGGACCCATGATTTATCGATCAGTATCCCTCCACAGACTGGTATGGGTTTCTCAAGCAGAGCCATGTACGGCAGCGAGTGGGGCTTCACTTCTTTCCCATCGATAATCTCAGAGCCATCACCTAAAACCAAAATTCAGATGATACATTTGAAAAAAAAAAGAAAGAAAAAGTAGTAGCTGAAATATTTAAATCAGAAATATTCTACTCACTTGAGTGGACGATGAGGAGGACCATGCAGGAGAGGAGACCGGTGAAAGTCCCCAGGCAGGACATGTCTTCTTTTCTCTCTCTTTGATGTGATGGTGAGATGCACTGAAGCCCCCCTCAGTGCTCACACTCGTCTTTATGTCCTGAAGTCAAAGGATGTGGTCTGACCATGGAAACTCACGAGTCAGCGTATTGGACGCAATCTTGCCATGAGATCTGATGTCCACTATCTCTGTGCAGAAGTCTGTGGTAACCGCTGTTATCATTTACCGCTCATCTGGTCGGGTGGAGACCATAAGTGATGCGTTTTTTTTAATCAGTACAAAATGTAAAACAGGCACATAACACTAACAGCTAGTAAACTGTGGGATAGCAACCAAATATGAAAAACTAATCAGTGAGCATTAGGCATGGTTCCTATAGTCTTTATACTGGATACGATAATTAGCAGCTGACTGAAGCTTCACCTTTATTGTACAGGTAAGAGAGTGGTAATACTTTCACTAACTCTCTGTCAGAAAGAAAATGAGCATCATGTTCTTTAATAATCTTCAAATGAACAGAACACATCAATCAAGTCATCAATCTTACTGCATTAGTTAATTCTTAGTGACACAGTTTGCCACCACAGACACTAACAAATTGCTTTCTGATTACACCATACCTACACATCGTCAGGTATGACGGGGGAAACAGCTTTTAGTGTAAGTGTAGGTCTTAGAGAGTGAATATAACTCTGGTACAGTACATTTCTACTTGGAGAGGTTCTAGAACAGGGGTCTTCAACTAAAATTGCAAGAGGTCCAGACATCAACCCTCCTCCCCTTCTGGGGTCCGGATAATTAGAGACATACAAATATGGGCTCTGACTAAATCAGCTTAATTAACATTTTTATTGCACGAGGTTGCTTTTGTAACAATACAAAATCAAACACAAACTGGCAAAAATACAATGCCTATTCTGGACAAACATGAAACAAAGTGCAATAAACATTCTGTCTTGGAATTTGCATATAGGCCTACATTCCTTTTAACCATAAAGATGTAACATCCTCAAAGACAAACATATAAAGTGCTTTAAGTTGAACTGAGCTTAACAACCACTTAAAGATTGAAGCAAAAACTTCTTAGAAAAAGTAACAATAAATCATTTTCATAGGTTCATTCACATGTCGCCTATTGTCTGTAGGCCTAGTTCCCTAATTCAGTGGGAGAAATTGGCTTTAGCTTTCTCTGCTAGTATTTTGAACCTCGGGAGGAATGGGGTCAGTGTCATTCTCAAACAGGAATGTAAATGTAAAAGAATGTAATTCTTGAACGGTATTTGGTCTTGTGTTGAGAATGCGGATTCGCAACTGTATGTGGAGCCAAACATTGTCAAGGTGTGTACTGCCACTTTCGTGAGACCAGGGAAAACTTTCTCAGGTACAGTCTGTAGCCAGAAGGTGGCAGCATCACTAACTGCACACTGCTCTTTCAGCACTACATTTGCTTGCAGGTCAACAAGTTCCATCTGTAGAGATGCCATATCTACCCACTTGAGGGTAATTTTAGCCTCCTGTGAAAACGTGGTCACATTTTTTACTAGAAAAGGATTCTGAATGAAAAGGAGGACCTGTTCTTCCAGGCTGAAGTCATCAAAACGATCACTGAAGTTTCCAATCAGTTTTTGTATGAACTCAACGTGAGAGGAAATATCTCTCTCACCCTGAATTTGCTTCATTGCTGGAAAATGTGTAAAGTTCTCTTGGAGATCCACTTTGAAAATCCCCAACTTCCGCTGGAAAGACTGGACAGCTGCTACCAAATCACACACAGAGTTGATCTTGCCCTGCAGTTTTAAGTTGAGGTCATTTAGGTGTGAGGTTATGTCAACTAAGAAGGCCATAAAATCTTTTTTTCTCTCATCTTCCAAAAACTGAGCAAACTGTCTGGCCTTATGATTCTTCTGTTGTTCCAGGAACATTTTTATTTCATTTCGAATGGCCCAAACGCGTGCTAGAACTCTACCTTGGCTCAACCATCTCACATTGCAGTGCAGCAGTAGGTCATTTGAATTTACATCAACTTCCGTAAGGAATTCTCGAAGGAGGCGATGTTTATGTGATGACGATGCCCTGAGACAGTTGATAAGTTTCATCACAGTATTCATAACCTCTGCATATTCTTCTGAAAGAGCAGAACAGACTGATGGATAATGCAGTGATAGGAGGAGAGGTCTGGATTGTCCTCTCTCATTCGAGTTACTGCTCCTTTTTCTTTACCCATCATGGAGGGAGCTCCATCGGTGGTGATGGACACATCTTTCATACTGATACCTCTGTGTTAACATTTCTTTTATAGCTAAGTATATGTCTTCCCCTCTGGTGTGTGTTGTTACTGCTGTGATGCCTAAAATGTCCTCATGCGGGTCCGAGTCTTCAAAGTGTGGCGTTTTAAATTGCCGCTTTTGACAACCGCAACAGACTCAGAGCAAATGAGACGCACCGGTCTTGCTGAGCTCACTGCAGAAAGAACCAACACATACTTTTCTGTCCACTCTGCTCGGAAGACTCGGTTTTAAACGTCAACTTTCCCTAACTTTTGATAACGCCATATTTCGCTTTTCATCTCCGTCTGCGTGCTTCTCTCTGCCTAGCAACCCAGCTACACAGTATATGATAGCAACACATAGGACCAAAGCGGCTCCACTGGGCTGGCGTCGTTATGCCTGATTAAAAGTCTCTTAAATGTCAAACAAGGCCGCCGATGTATTTATACTTTTTTTTTTTTAATGGAGAGTCGCGGTCCGGATGGAAACCTCTCGCGGTCCGGATTTGGACCGGAGTCGGAAGTAAAACTCTTAACAAAGTTTCTGAAGGTGAACCTGCGGAGGGATCATTACCAGTACAGCCTGCTCGACCCCGGTCGACCAAGGCAACCCGACCAACCTCCGGAAGCTCAGGGTCTCGCGCTGCCCCCCGAAGACAAACGCGCCGCGCGCCGTGCGCAAACCTCCGCTGCTCAAGTAACGAGACAGTTTTGATAATATAAGAAGTAGAAAGTACAGAAATTTGTGTTCAAATGTATCGAGTAAAGTAAAAAGTCGTCAGGAAAATAAATACTCAAGTAAAGTACAGATGTGTGAAAAATCTACTTAAGTACAGTAACGAAGTATTTGTACTTCGTTACCTCCCACCACTGAGGAAAAGTGGTTCAGAAAGAATTGAAGGCCACAATGTACAGTGCCTCTCCCATAGTTCTTCTTACCACAAGGTTAATTATGTTTCACAGTTTGATTATTTTCCAATGGTTGATGAACACAATGATCGGTTAGGCACAGCTCTTTTTTTCATGACACTGGATTTGATCATGGGCTACTGGCAGACTCCTTTGTCACCAGATTCCAAGAAAAAGATGGTTTTCTTAACTTTGCATACCAATTTGGGCCAATTCCATTCGGGTTCTTTAGTGCACCAGCCACCTCATGTGCTTCCTCATGCTGCATATACTGACGCCAACTTGGATGACATCATCATGCACAGTGACAGCTGAACATTTCATGTGCAGTGTGTGGCGGCAGTGCTCGAGTCACTGAGGCTGGTAAGACTCACAGGCAACCTGAAGAAGTGTCCAGTTGAATGGCGGGACATACGATATCTACGATACAACTTTTGACTAGCAATTGCTGCCTGCCCGAGGGCCAAGACCAGAAAAAAGGTGGGATGGTTCTTGGGGCTGGCCAGTTATTAATGCTAGTTCATTCCGGCATTCATGGATCTGACCAGCCATAAGATCTCAACCATAAGGGTTCCTCTGTCCAGTGAATGGAGCGGTGCCAGCTGGCGTTTGAGAGGATGAAACAAAGCCTCTATTGGGACCCACACCCTCAAACACCTTATTTATGGCTCCCTTTCATTTTGCAGATCGATGCCTCAATCAGGAAGCAGAGGGTGGTTCTGTCTCAGCAGGGGGAGGTTGTTGAGTGGCCTGTGCTTTACATCAGCTGGATACTTTTGGAGAGGGAGTCTCGTTACAGCACGATTGAGGTGGGCCTGGTGATCCGGTGGGCAGTTGACGCCCATTGACCCTATTTTCTGACCATGCTCCCTTTCAGTCCCGTTAGTAGCTGGCTTTATAGTCACAGGCCAGGGGCACAGATGGCCTTGGCTGACTTCCTCCTGGATGCAAAATAGCCAAGAAGTTGAATCTAAACCTTTGGCTCCCATTGTTGACAACTGAGTTGAAATTAGATTGGATCACTTTGTGGCCAGTGTGAAGAGGAGGAGTGATTGAAAACACTGAACACAGCAACATTTATATTTGGGCATTTATTCAATACACTGTGTACAAAAGATTTCAACTGAATATATGATTTAAAAAACATGGAGGGTGGAGAGCAACAAAAACATGCTATTCTTACTGTCCCACAAGAGACTTTAAGGTCATTGTTTTCACTGAAAACATTTAAAATAGATGAACTAGAAAGCATTTTACCATCATCTGACTCTAACACTGACACGTAAACCCCTTCTAAGTTCAGATGGGAGTACAGAAGACACAGCCAGCAGCTTTCCCAACCAGGGAGAAGCTGCTTTTATGACAGGTCACAGCATGTTTGAACATGACTGTCGCACTACACAACACATCAAGCTGATGGTCAGACTGCAAGCTGCTGAGCCAGAGTGCACATTATATACAAGCTGCTGTAAGAAAAGAAAAAAACGCAAGACCCTCCCTATCAGCTCAGCAGAGTTCATTTCCTACATTTTTCTCAAGACTGAGTGAAGTGAAGCAGGTGAAATTGCATGTAGCTCTTTTTCAGTCCTTGTTTTAATAAACCATTGCTGTTACTAAATTATGTTGGCCTTTATCCTCATAAAGTGCTTAATTTGTTTTGTCAAACATTTAAGAATCATGAAAATGGAACACATAACAGAACTGGGACAAACAAAAAGTAATATGAAAGCAACATCAAACGTAGGTGCACAGTACAACAGCAACAATGAAAAGGTAATTCAAGCATGGAAATTCAGTCGTGTGGAAAGCTTTCTGCTGAGTAGGAGTTCCCCTTGGTCAACCATGTTCATGGTGTGGAAAGTAACAGCACACAGGCAGCTAGCTGCAGCAACTCAGACATAGTGGTCAAGTGTGGAGGCTTGTTTTAGTCTCAGTTAAAAATTATCACATTAAAAAACAGCCCCATTAGTGATTAAACAGCCTCAGTCCCTCTTGTTCAGGTTGTTCTTGTTCTTAGATGAGGCAAAGCTCACTGCTTCCGGTCAGTCACCAGCAGAATGACTTCAGACCCTACAGACTGTGGGACACTGCATCCTTCTCTTTCTATGCTTGTGTAGTAAACTGCGGCGCCCACATCCGGCAGGGGTTTAATCAAAGGATGGCTCTTCTAAAGGTTCACAGTTTATCCCATGGCAGCAGTGTCACCTAGTGTCCATGCTGTGGATGCTGGTTGTTAGCAGGGTGGTTTGGAGGCAGCGGTGGTCCGTTTACGCCAGGGTGGTAGAAAGCACAGTTGCTCTCATACCTGCAGCTTCCTTTCATCATGAAGTGACGACACACAGGCCTCTTGGACATGTCTGATATGAGAAGATATAGTAGCATTAACCCCACATGACACAGACATGGAGATCTTTAAATTCTTAACTGTAGAGAGGGGTCTTTATTTTGAAAGACAATTAAGTAGTAGTAAACTCTGTAATTAATTGAATAAAAATGAAAATCACATAAACTGTTTTTATTGTTTAAGACATTTTACTCCACATCTCAGTGTCAACTTTACACTTGTTATGGAGCTTTCTACTGAACTGCAATCATCATTGACAGAATGCTCTACTACAAGTAATATAACTGGATCTGTGTTAAAAAGAGAAAGTGTGAGCAGAGTGAAGACTATGACACGACTGTCGTTGTACTTTGATATTTAGAAAATTGTGGGTAACTCCCAAACTTAATGTTTAATGTACCGTTCATGTTGTTGTGTCCTCCTCTGGGCCCTCCTCGTCCTCGTCCCCTGAAGCCTGGGTCTCCTCCTCTCCCCCGTCCTCCTCGGTGGAAGTGACCCCCTCTGTGGGGCCCTCCTCTCATGGAGTCGTCTCCCCAGTAATTGCCATTGTCTCCTCGGCCCTGGCCTGGTGGCGGCCCCATCATGCGAGGGCCTACACTGGCATTAAAAGGTGGTCCGTGGTTGTGAGGGGGTGGGGGGTGGTTGAAGCGGGGAACACCGGGTGGGTTGTTGGGTGGGTAGCCACCATTCATGGGCATCTGCATGTGCATGTTCATGTTGTTCATATTGTTCATGCCTGGACCGTGGCCTAGTAAACCCTGGTTGACTAGATATAGAGGAAAAACTGGCTTAAAACGAGTAACACAAGAAAGAGAACATGTGGACTTCAGCAGGAGACCTGTAGTTCTACAATAAAATAAAATGTTGAGGTTACCTGGTGGAGGTCCGCCCTGGTTCTGGTTCTGCAGGGAGCCAAGTAGTTGTTTAATCTTGTCTGAGAAGTCAGGCTGCTTGATCAAGTCTTCAGTAGACTGGTTACCAGAAGCACCCTAATGAAAGACAGATGGTATAAGCTACACATTATAACTACAAACAACATCCAACTGCTGAGATATAAAACAAAGGAATAGTAGGGTCCAAGCAAAAAACTAAATAGATAAAAATGTGTCACTAGTATATTCAATGTAGTGATATATTAACTAACGTAAAAGTTATTTGTAGCCATTTGTTGACAAACATTCTGTGTTACCCTCAAAGCCCCCTTGATTTTCCTATTTGGCCAACTTACTATTGAAATTGAAAAGCCCAGATCAAGGTGTTGGGCTTACTGTAGCTACATGACCAGTGAACAACCTTGTTAGGTCAAACATTGTACTTTATAATAGACACAGTCAGCACAGCACAGTCTGATTGCTACTTTTTGATCGTTACGGAGTAATGGAGCTGTCTGATAAATGTATTATATTAAAACAATTTCTTAATGTATCCAGGATGTAATTACGGTATAAGTTACAAAAGTTAAATGGTGTGTAAAAGAAGAAACTGTTATTAGTAGATGCTCTGTCTTTGTTAAACTGTTAATGTATAATCTATCAGTTCCACCAGTTTTTATGTATTGGTATCAACCCCAACATAACTATATTATCCGATATATCTACCATGATGGATGAGAGCAGCTCCTGTACATTGACAGAGGGAGCAACCGGGTTGTTGACTGTGTTTGTAGTTTGCGGGCTGCGAGTGGTGTTGCTTAGGTTGACCATGAGGTTGGCCAGGACAGGCGGCAACTTGGAGCTCTCATTCTGAGCCACAGCAGAGCCCTGCTGTGAAGTGGAGTCCATGGGCTCAACAAAACTGTCATCCAGCATGGAAGAGTCCTGCGGGAAGAAAGGACTGATAGCTTAGCCGGCAAGGAAAGGTATTACACACACATAAACAATATGAGAGAATATAGGAATATATAAGAGAGAGACAGACAGTGAGTGCGTGTTCACCTCGTCCAGTGGAATGAGACGGGGAGGCATAGGTTCATATGGCTCTGGGTCTGGCTCATGTGGACTGTCAGGCACACTAGTGATAAGTAAGAATAGAAAATCCTTAACATTCAGTACAGGCCCTCAGTAAGGGTGAAATTCTAGGAAGCTTACACACTACCGAATATACACCAGTTTTTCCCCCAAGAATTCTACCTCTCTTTGCTGAGGAAGATCTCCTGCAGAATGCCCATCTCGCGATCTCTCTGGGTAAGTTTCTCTGTGCTGTTAGCCCCAGTGATGACCAGGCTACCAACTAGTGTCAAGGGCCTTGGGGGTGTCCAGGGAACCCTCTCTTCCATAGTGTCATGGGAGAGCCGACGCGCCATCTCAAACGTCTGCCTGTCCATCATTAGCTCTCGTTTGGCAGCCTCACCAAAGTCTTTGATCTTGTTGACGTTGACTGTGAGTTAATTTAAATAATAAAATTAATAATTCATATTTTTTACAGACCATCTGGTGTCAGGGAAAAATAAACATCCAACTTAGACACGTTTGATATTTACAAACACATGCCATACCTCTCTCTGTCTCATCCAAATCAAAGTAGAAGTAATGTTTAAGCTGCTCCTCCTCAGCCCAGTGAACTGTCTTCTTCTTCTTTCCCTTTTTGGTCATGCTTTCTTCTTCTCCACGTGGTTCTGACAGAGCATTAGGCTTCTCACCTACAAATAACAAAAGAATGTAATATGTTAAGAGAATGGAAATTTGTTAAGAGACCGAGATACTAAATTTCAAACTACAAAAACACATACATAAGAAATGTACTGTCACATCATCAAGAAGTAGATCTTACTGTTGTCAGAGGCCTCAAGATCCTCAGAGGGAATAGGGGTCCCAGGCTGCTCCGGCTCCTGATTTTCATCAGTGGGAGTGGTGGAGGCAGCGGTTTCTGGAGATGATGGTTTCGCAGTAGATGAAGAATACGTAGAAGTTTTGCTTTCAAATGGACTTGCCTGAGAACAAAAAAAGATCACGAGTAAGCATTTGATAAGTAGAAAGACAAATATACTGAAAACTAATGCTTCCTTATTCTCAAAAAGTCTTGGATGAGGAGCTAAGACCAATGCTCTGATTCAGCCAATTTCTTAATTATTTACAACAGTTATTGACATCATTAGCATCAGTACATCATGTTTTACTGTTTAACACAATTTGATTGATTATGAGGATATGGGTGAAACTCATTGATGATTAAAATCCAAATGAGGACATTTTGGATTGACAATAATACATACTGATACTAGGTCCAAATAAATCAGTCATTACCTTGTTGGATGTAGGGGAGACAGCCTTGGTATTTGTTGTAGTACAGGTACTTTGTTTTTTCTTCTTTATCTTAATCCCTGGCACTGGGGCAGAGTTCAGAGCATCTAAAAACCCAGTTCCCTCCATCGCTGAAGTGAGGATAAAAGACAGACATGAGTACTACAGCACCCACAGCACTTCCATTTCTTTGAAATATGATGTATGTTTGAACTCACGCTGTGCTGGAATAATTTTGACTTTTATTTCTTTGGCAGAGTTGGTGGGGGTATTAAGAGGTTTGTATTTTTTCTCCTGAGGTGGAGCATCTGATGGGCCAGAGCTGTCGAGTGAAAATGAGGATAAAATTAAATGTGACTATTATCAGCCACCTGATGGCAGCAATGAGCAAACTGCATGACTATACCACATGGAAGCTATGGTTTCTGTTGGAAGGGTGAGAACATGTGAAGTTAACCTAATTAGTACACAAACGATTGCAATGTGATCATATGCCAGGGGGGCAGGAGGTCAGAGTCTGAGGATATATGTACTGATGGGAAAGGTACAGTACCTAGGCCTCTTTAGAACTGGTGGCTTAATGTTGTACTTGTCACCCAGCTGCGGGGCAATGGGTGCCTTCTTAGCAGGGGCTGGGTTGGTCATGTCCATCTCCAATCCTACCCAACACAAAACATAGTTATTATTTCATACAGTACTTGACATACGGATCCAAAAACATCACTCCATCATCAGTCTGTCCATTAAGGTTTACCTATGGAGCGAATCTTTGTGTGGCTGGGTGCATAGGCTTTAGGTTTCTCCTTCTTCTTATCCTCATCTCCACTCTTTTCTTTCAAATCACGGACGGGCAACTTACTCTCCTCTTTCTTCTTTTTCTTATCTAGCAGATTAATATATATTGTGTTACAAACTGCTGCAAGGAAAGCCACAGTAAAACAGAGAATTGTTTAAAGTAAAACAATGAGCTTGTACCTGCAGGTGAGTTGCCACTGCTTGAGACACTCTGGGACCGTATTGTTGCCATCCAGCCATCTACGAGCACCGATGCCAACTTCCTGAGGTCTAATAAATAAATAAGAGACAATCATATTAGTGGGACATACAGCGCAGCCTGCCCATTGAGTATGGATTTTTGATGTAAAAGCCAACCGACCATCAGTCTCTGCGCTCCTGGTCAGCTGCTTCACCAGCTTGGCTGTGTTGTTCTAGAATAATATGAAAGCAGATAGAATTGCTAAAGTTGCCTGTATAATGTTGCATAAGTGTGTTTTGGTGGATAAACTGAGTACCTGTTTGAGGTGGTCCACTTTAAGAGGCAGCTTCTGCAGGATGAGAAGAATGAGCTGCAACAGAGGGCTATTGTTGGTAGTTTTGGAGTAGGTGAGCCAGGAGTTGAGCAGCCTGTAGCCACCGACTCTGATAAAACTGGATAAAGGAGGGAACAACCAATATATAATGAGGGAGGCCTGGAGTGAAGGCTTTTGTCTGTGCTAAAGAAATTATCCGAAGCACAGAGGTTCAAGACTAAGCAGTCTTTGAATAAAAATACAATACTTGTTAGGACACATTAGAGTTTAGACCTAGTAGAGCATTTCAAAGTACACTAACGTAAATAGTGTACTTTACAGGTGACTATGACTATTTATTAATACATACATTGAGACAAAATAATACAACAGTTGTACTATCATATTCAAGCTTACCGGTTAAGAACATCGTGAGATTTCGTCTGCAGCAGAATGTTCAGGTACATACATCTGCTGACCATCTTCGTAGAAGCTTTCATGAGGCTGCATTGAAAGATATGAGCCATGAGTGAACTGTTAAATAAAAGGTTTAACAATTAGGGCACACAAATGTCATGTTTAGTTTCATTTCCTCACCTAAACACCTTTGGGACTCCCTCCAGGCTGCGTAGTTCTCCATCCTTCCCCAGCAGAGCCTCCACACCCTTCAAAATCTCTCTGGGGTCCATTGGTCCATCTGCCATATCTGAAACATATACCTCAAGAGTTAATACACATGCCAAGCAGACAAAATTATTTGCTGGTGTGTACACCAGCAAATTTGCTCTTTGTTAATAGAAATCAAACTGCTGTTTATGGCTGGCTATTTGCTTGCAAACTAGAAATGATACAAAAATCCACCCAGGTTCTCACGCCAAAAAATCCATTAAGGCTCAAAAGCAGGTTCACATCAAACATACAAATAAAGTGCATAAAGCCAAAAAACAAGGCTAATCAGAGTCAGGATCACCTCACCACCAAGCACCATCCATATTTCATTTTGAATCATATCACATTAGTGAGTCTGTGAAAAACTGCACCAGTCTGTTTATATCAAAGTCATCTGACACAATTCACACAAATAAATCAGGAAATCAACACCAAGAGGTGGACATGGTCTCATCAGATTTACATTGGGTTTGAGCATCAGTTGTTCATCAAACTGCCAAACACACCTATTTACAAATGAATGAAAATGCCATCCTGAGTTCTTGTCAGCAAGGCATTTTCAGTGACATTAGTGTAACTAATAAGTGACCACTAGTCTTGATGAGTGGCCATCAAGACTTGAAAAGCGCAATATAAATACAGACCATTTACATGTTCAAACATATTACTAAAACTTCCGACAATAGTGTTTTCTTCCAGCCACACTTTACTTTTTGCTCTGGTCGAAAAACATCCTCAGTGTATTGTGGCTTCTGTGTGCTGCCTCAAAATTCTCATTTTTCTGGACCGTTTCATAGGGCCAACTTGACACCAGTTGAACAGGAATATGCGGGGTGGGGGGTGGGGTGTTTACTTGCAGGAGAAGGCAAACGGGGAAAAGTCTGTTATGTTCGCCTTGGGTGATGTACAGTTCGTTCCACTTCAGGCTATATTTAAGAGACAGCAGCAATGCAGAAAATGAAACTGCACGTTTACAAATTGATGCACACTATGTTACACTTTTAATTTTAGCTATTTACCTAATCATTCTTTCTAACCATTTTCCAACTAGTAGTGCATATTATAGATAACTATTAATTAACAACTCCATTTATTTTACGCTTAATAAAAACAAGGGGAAAGGTCAAAGTTTTATAGGAAAAAGAAAGCCAAAAAAGAAATTTATGCAAGTTACTAATCATTACTTATCAACTTTTTAATAGCATACATCTATCACAATAATTGCCAAAGTACAAATTCAGGTTATACACTCCAGCAAATTAAAACAGGATTGGCAACAGTATGAAATGCTTATAACTGCAGTTAGTTAGTCAAATATTTATCAGTGTCCTTTCAAATGCAATCATCAGACTGAAGGCATCTCTATACTGAGGTCGTGGTAGTAATGGCATCGCTGTCATATCGGACAGCCACAGGTTACAGATCAGGTCACTTAATGCCACCTACAGGCTAGTTCAGTGCCACACTGACTCTACATGAGAGCATTAGAAGTTATTTCGACTTTTCTGCAGCATCACAACAATGGTGTGATCTGCGACAGTTATCTGACTGCAAAACAAACTTGTGACTTATAGACACTGGATTTTTCATGATTTTATAAAATGGTTTAAAGTCATAGTATCTTTGACATGTCTAACCTGATCCAAAAGAACTACATATTCTGCGCTCTATGAATGCCTTTACGTTTATGGATTTTTAAAATGATCATGACAAAAGGTTTTATGAATAACCTTCAAATTGTTCATTGTATAATTTCTTGGCTGAACCCTGTAACCATGCACTCTTTTCCATGTTCCTGCATTCACTAATGAAACCATTTTTGTATCCGTCCATCAATTCATGTACAGAATCTGCAATTCTGGTGGAAATCAATCCACTGGAAATGTTACAATGTGAGGAATCAGTCAAGTCTTACCCGGGTAACTGCAGTAGAAGTTTTATATAGTCTCAGACCTCCACAACACTGCAAATAACCAACACTCCTGTAAATGTCAATTGTCACACATGACCCTGGTTTAGTGGGGGAAGAAGATTACTTGTGCAGTCAAACAAGTCTAGTTACATATTACTAGTGAATCATGGCAAAACAATTCGACAGTACTCGATGACCAAGCCTCACTTAAAACAAAAATTACCTACCTACCTATACATATATATATATATATACACACATATATATATATATATATATATACACACATATACATATATATATATATATATATATATACACACACACACACACACACATATATACATATATATGTGTGTGTGTGTGTGTGCTTGTTGAAGGAGAGAAAGAAATGTGTGTAACCAGGAACACACAGATCCAATCAACTTACAGTTTAACACTCCTTCAATTTTATAAGTGCAAAGCAAGCAGCCTACAAAAGGTCTGACATTTGTCATAGCTGAGTTCAGGCCTGCTGCTGTGGCTTAACTGTCCGACAAAGGGGGAGGGAGGTGGGTTCTGACTGCTAATCAGGTCCCTCCCCGTTAACCACTTCGACGACGGCACAGCGACTATTCAAAACAACAATGGCCATCTGAGCAACGGCCGTGTTGGTTGATAAAAAACAAGGCGACCCAGCACCACTTGCATGTTTAATCATATGCGTAAACCAGACAGTGCGATGAACATCAGTCTGCACATGTTCAGCACATGAATTACGTACAAACCAGAAATCCCAAATGTTACTTCGAAAACAATGCTAATCCCCAGAGCTATCCGAGGACGAAAAGCAAACCGCAACTAGTCCATCACATTTGCAAAATCCCGACTGTTTTTGCTTCGGAGGATCTAGTCATCCTGCAATCTTTATCCACAGATTGCCGAGCACATGATGCGGATTTCCGGAAAATCACTGTGCTAAAATTGTCAACACTTCAACATAGTTTCAGGAAATACGTCCGCAATCCTCAAACTAATGCAATCTTTATGTGCAGATTGCGGTGAATGATAATTCCGTAGAGCAGCCCTTACAAAAACTAGCAGGCGAAAAATCCGACTACATGCTCTGGAATTTTTTCTCTATGCCTACGGCAATCTTTATGATTAGATTGCTTATAGTTCTGCGATTATTTATTATCTCTATTTATTAAATTAGCCCATTTCGTCTCACACACAAAGAAACGGAGCTTTGTGTCTCCGTTCACTTTCACGTGTGAGCTCATACTACAATAATGATCTTTTCAAATTGTTTGCCAAGAACCAAGTTAACTTACGGTCCCTGCTAGCAAGCTACCAATAGCTAGCATATTATTTACGATTCTCTTTTCTCATTTGATGAATTTCGAGTCAATTTAACTTCAAAATCAACTTACTATATATTTCATAGATCCAAGCGTCTCGGGAATATGATAACGTGCTTTTCTGGCATTTATACAACTTATTTAATAAATTTTATGTCGTCAACCTTCATGGTTTTAATATAAACTTAAAGACTTCGTATGGGTGGGGCTGTGGTAGGTAAAAGCTAGCCTTTCCTTCAGGAACACACTGGAGGCAAAAATAGTAATCAAATGTCCATTACTTGAAGAAAAAATGTGAATTTGAGTTGTTGAAAGTCCCCGATGGTTCAGTCTTCGGCAAACCGTATTCATACCTGTAATCACACAAAAAAACATACATTTAATGTCGATTCATATAAATTCCTAAGACTTTAGTCTGTATTAAAGTCTTTTGTTGGTTTCTGAATACATTAGTTATGTATTTCGCATTTAACATGGTGAAAACAAGCCTCGACGTATTTCCAACCGGACTTACCTCTGACAAAATCCAGGAATGAGCTCTAGGGGTGGGACTGTGCTTTTATACTATGTGACGGTTTTTACGTCACGGACAGCGTTTTTTCTCTGTTGTAACAAACAAAATGGAGGAAAGCTGACCTTCGGTGCATATTCAAAGGGCAAAATGGCGTATGTCGTATTTTGAAAACTATCATTCTGAATTTCTGAATGGAATCGCAATTAACACTCCAACTTGTGTTATTTATGGCGAGATACTAATGTATACTAACTCATTTAAGTGATATACGTGTATTGTTCTCATTTTTTACGTCTGAATTTAGATTTTTTTAAAGTTCCTCAAAATGGCGCATGGTCTCTGTTATGGGGTGATCACATGCTCCAGTCCGAGATAATGTTGTATTGCAATAATCATGTACAATCATGGTGGATTTAAATGAAAACGAAGTTCGTGTAGTTTTTATTTTTACTCTATTATGTTTCAGTTTACACGCAATGTGAAGATTGCTGTTGATTAAACTTATATGTAATGTGACGCTGGACTTAGCTACAGCGTCACTCGACCTATTACCTTCACCCTACAACCTCACGACAGCAAAATGGCTACCGCCATCCAACGCATCGCGAAGGATTTGTGCAGTCTGTCGCCTTCGATTTTTCATCCACTACGACAGATTCAGGTATGACATTAAATTGTGCTGTTGCCCACCGCCCGTTTAGTTTCCTTGTTACCCCTTAGCAAGAAGTGCTTAATATATTG
Organism: Hippoglossus stenolepis; assembly: GCF_022539355.2. Lineage (NCBI taxonomy): Eukaryota > Metazoa > Chordata > Actinopteri > Pleuronectiformes > Pleuronectidae > Hippoglossus > Hippoglossus stenolepis. The sequence continues at coordinate 22,619,130 of NC_061499.1, read as the reverse complement.
AAGCCACAAGAGAGCCGGGTCGGTACATGTTTTTTGTAGGCTGGAGCTGTTTAACCAAGAGTGTCAGAATGGTTATAACTTTGTTTGATATATAAGTTTGATAAGTTATCGGCGCGACTACACGCTCGATAGAATACATGAGTTAATAAGGCGCTGTTAGAGTCCGTACATTCTCAAACAGCATGTGGCAGTAAATATCAATAGTGTCACAATAGTGACGGGGCCCGAAAAGCAGGCAAATTGTATCGGACCGCAATTCATAAATATATACATGGGCATTATACGTGAATGTGGTGGATATAGTTCTGAGACTGTCACAGGGATGTTGAAGTGATTCTTTTGCATTCTGTTTATTCTACAGAGGCTCCCGCGTAGACTGGTCCCCTCGCCATACTTACCTCACAGTCATTTTTTCTGCAAAGCGGCATCACCCCAGAATGAGGACTCTACCCAGGCTGCTGAGGCTCTATCCCGCTACAATGACAGACCCTGGGATTATCTGGAGAGTGAAGGTGTCTTATCTTAAACCCTCACACGTTTTAACGGGCGGCTGTGGTCGTCCACTAACCAGAATGTCAATGGTTGATCCCTGGCTCCTCCAGCCTGCCCAAGTGTTCTTGGTCAAGATACTGAACCCCAACATTGCCCCTTCTTATCTATGCACATAGATGCACTTTATGAATGTGTGTGAATGGCAAAAACTTTGCTGTAAATTGCTGAATTGCTTAAATTGCATTTAAAGCACATTGAGTAATGGATAAGACAGGGAAAACACTATATATGTATATATGTGTGTGTGTATATATGTGTGTGTATATATATGTGTGTTTTTACAATCTATCTATTTACCCTGACAGAGTACATTGAGAGGTATGGAGCCAGTCCAGTGTGGGAAGGCTACAGGAGGAACCACAAAGGAGGCATTCCCCCACAGAAGACACGCAAGACCTGCATTGTAAAGTTTCTATTTGAATCCACCAGAGATACCTTACATTAGATACAGATATATCATCGGTAATTTACAATAACATTAACTCTTTTTCTATAGAGAGGAGACAAGATATGTGGCAACCCCTGTCCAATTTGTCGGGATCCAAACACTGTTATTCACCATCAGGTTAGTTAGCATCTCAGTCCCTGTGATTGTCTCACAGCACACAAAACATAAACTTTAGGGTTATAGTACACTCTAGTCCCCTATCATGCATTACTTTTCAGTCTCTTGTCACCAACATCAAGAGTCTGGATATTTTCACACATGCACAATACAGTTCAGTTCAATTTTATTTGTATAGCGCCTAATCATAATATACATTATTTCAAGGCACTTTACATATAAGGTTAAGACCTTTAACATTTTTAGAGAAACCCAACAGTTCCCACAATGAGCAAGCAATTTGGTGACTGCGGAGAGAAAAAAAACTGCAGAACCAGACTCGATGTGGGCCACCATCTGCCTTGAGCGGTTGGGGTGAGCAGAGAAAAATGGGGAAGAGGTGGTTGGAAAAGAGGGGAGAGAAGAATGAGACCAGGAATAGCATCAGGTTTCAGCTAGTTGTTATAATGAAAACAATGAGTGATAATTATGGATGTAAAGATTTTATTAATGAGAGCAGTAACAATTTGTATAATAGTAATAATAATAATTGTCTGAATCCTGCAGTTCTGGAGTCAGAGATACCTGCAAAGAGAGAGAGAGAGACTATGGGAGGGAAAAAACACAAAGTTAGTGACATGTAGTAAAATAAATGTGGGGGTAGAGAGACAGAAAGAAGGGGAGAAGTGCTCAGTGCATGATGGGAATTCCCCCAGCAGTCTAGACCTATAGCAGCATTACTAAGGGATGGTTCAGGACTCACCTGATCCTTTGTTATCACATCGACTTCTGCAGACTTTATACTAGGGGGCCAGGTGGAGAATGTCCGTAGAAATTCAGGAGGCTCTCCCTGTAACATTTGCGTTCACACATAAACCACCTCTGGAGAAACTGCGAAGAATCTCCGGAGTTTAGTGCATGTCTGAAAGCATCTTAATTCTTACTAAACCGCAAACAAACTACTTTTTTTTTACTGCAAAAAGCCCCACAATTCTAGACATAATTATAGATAATTCTTTGCAAAATGCTCAGGAGTAGTGCCGATTTTTGTTAGTTAATCTCTGCAAGTCTTTTTTTTTTGTTAATCACATTTGTGCCTCTGATTTTGGTTCATTGTTTAAAAAGAGAAACTAGAGTCTGTCACACTCAAGAAGGGGTATGATGGAGTATTTTAGTTTTTTGTCTGATGACGATCAAACTATTAAGAACATGTGATGCAGATACAAATTTTAGCGTTGTCAGACTGTTTCAAATCACTGTGCTGTGTTCAGCTCTACAATAAAATAGAAATAAACAGATGAAAAAATTCAAAATCTAATTGTGGTGACTAGTTTTAATATCATGGTGGTGGCCCCAATTAACAAAACTGTAGAGGTCAGAGGATGTCAGCTGAGAAGGCCCATACTACTGATAACAGATGTTTTCCTTGACAAATTACGCATTCTACAATTTTAACACAACCTTGCATTAAAAAACAGATGGGTAAGAGTTTCTGGCTTGATACAAGGAATATCTAAGAAAACTGTTGTTTCATGGACTGATTAGTGTTGAAAATTATCACATGAAGTCACCAAGTACGGACAGAAAACCCCCAAAATCCTGAAGAAAACACAGAACTAGAATTACCGCCCTGCAGTTGCATGCCTCCGCCAACCAGTGCTTTTTTTCCAGACTCATAAGGTCACTGACCTTTAGCCACTGAAAACGTGTCAGTTAATCTTTGAGTCCTTGTGTCAAATTTTAAAGAAATTCCCTTAAGGCAGACTTGAGATATGATTAAGAAGCCAAAAACACGTTTTATGAGGCCACTTTGACTACCCAAATCTAAATGATTAGAACATCTTTCAAGACAAGTTACTGTTTGTACCAAATTTGAAGCTGTTCTTGAGATATAACGTTCACAAGAATGAAATGTACATGTATGTACATCAGCACGGAAAACCCAATGCCTCTGGCCCCTGGCTGCCGCTAGTGCAGAAGCATAAAAAGGTCTAATGAATATTGGAAGCATCATCTTTGGTCAGATGCAACCAAAATTAATTTTGTTAAAAGTACACGACTCATTAAAAATCGAATAATGTTAAGTTTGTTTTATTGGTGCTTTGACTCAATCTGAACATGTCTTACACCACTGTTGTATGGTTTAGCTCAATAGTTGCCTTTCACTCCTGCAGTGCTCCTATATGTGGCTTGATAAGAACACTAATCTTGAATAATGTAAATGTTATGAGTTCATGATTAATATTTGATGTAATTAAAATATTGGCAGATAATAATTTGCTGTCTTGTAATTAACTGATCAGATTAATTCTGTATGTATGCTAACAAATTTACATTCTTTTGTAGAATGTGAAATTATTGCAGCAGTTCATTAGTCCCCATACTGGAATCGTGTATGATTCCACTCAAACCGGTAAGTAATCTGAGTGAGGACAAGTATTGATGCATGAAGCTTGTCCAGTAATATAACAATGTGGCTTGTGCTGATAGTTCTACTGTCTGCAGGTTTGTGTATGAAACAGCAGAAGAAGCTAAATGAGGCCATCAGCACAGCACAAGATCTTGGTAGGTAACGCAGTCAAGACTTAACCCTAACCCTTTGAAATCAGAGTCCCTGACTATAAGCTCAGCCCCTTCCATTTATATCCTTTTCAACACTAATATATGTACATATTACTTCATAAGATACAAAAATGTGGCAAGTTAGTTTCGGTCAATATGACATAGTTGCCATACCATCTAATGGAAGCAGAAAAGTACAACTTTTATTTTTATAAATCTAGATTGGTTTTTGACTTAAAGCCTCACTGCAGGTTAAATAACTGTTTCAGTGTCAAAGTGTTAAAATCAGCCACTGATGTAACAGGAAGATTTGGCATCAAGTAGCACTTGCAGATCCCCACTGGTATTTTTTTTTTTGTAAAGAACCCCAAAAATATGATTTATGAATGCCAGCCCATTACCTTTAATCTAGTATTTTCATAAATCATGGGAAAGTACATAACTGAACATCTGTTTGGATTATACCCCAAAAGCATTTAGGATGTTCCTGATTTCATTCTTGACATATTTAGAGTAGAAAAACTAATACCCATCTCAGAGTACTGGCTCATGTGGCACTTCAGTGCACCATTAGTAGTCACGCTGCTTCTTTAGGAAAAGCAATTTGTTGAATGTGTGGTATGTTTTTGGTAATAACAGTAATTAGTCATCAACAACGTGTTGTGTCCTTTCTCAGGCTTACTACGCTTTCAGATTCCATATGTGAAATTTACAGGAGAAGACTTCAACAGTTCTCATGATGCTGTGGGGTCCACACCACCTCACCCGTCCTTAACCTCTGGCGACACCTGGTATAAATGGTACAGTGAAATAATACCTGAGGGGAAAGAAGTGGCTAAAGTCAAGAAGGCATACAAGGCTTATTTAAAGTGACAGAGACCACTTTAATTATCACTTAAGTTTCCTTTGATGTGCTATGTTGAAGTCTTGTGGACCATGTGCATTTCCACCCTGTTTCATGTCCCACAGTATGAGCATAAAAAATAAAACACATAATGAAAACTGTATTTGTTTTATTGTTAACTTTAGTAGATCTCAAAGACATTTTTCTCTATATATTTTGGAAAATTAATGTTAGATGAACACTCCAGCCTGTTGGAAGATGTTACAGTTCAGAAGGGAATACCTATAAACACCCCAACAAATCAATTTTTACTGTCAGTGCTGCTTTGAGAGACAAGCCAGCTGATCCAGGTGGAGGGACAGCAGTGTGTTCGATCATACATTGACCTTGTTGACCATGGTCTCTCCCAGGGACTCCAACACCTCCCGCTTGTAATCATCAAAGTCTCCATCGATCTGGTTGATTGTACTGTCCTCCACCACCCACATTTGACACTTGGACTCTGTGATGAGCCGGGCATCGTGACTCACAATGATCACAGCTGGACACAAAGGAACAATGTGTTAGTTCAGTAGTGAAGATTACCATGTGTTTTGAAGATGTGGACACAGATCATTTGAATGTAGTCTTAGTTCAAAAGTGTGTTTCTTTCCAGGAATCACCAATTGTCAGTCAGACATATAACCTAGAGCCTGATCTATATAACACAGACCAACATAACCTGGGGCCTCATTTATAAAACTGCATAGGAGTCACTTACGATTTACAAATGCACAATGTTCCCCCAAGGCAGTTTCCTTTATAAATCAGTCTACCTAGAAACTTGAGTATGTGGATCTGCCTCATAACCTGCCCTCTACACCATCAACCATAAATGGTCAATACAAATCACTTGAATGTTAAATGACCCTGATGATCACTGAGTTTCTGTGGGTGAGCTTGTGAGTGAGGTGAAGGTGTTGCCACAGCAGTGATATCCCCAATAAAATACAATTCACAGAGTGGTGAGGTGTTGCTGCTGCAGTTAATGCAGTGAGTAAGAGTGACTTGACAGAGATGACAGTTCCTGAAATAAGAAGTGGTCGGACTTCAGATTTACACATCCAGAGACTGTTTTTTTAGTCTATACATTCTTCTTCCTGTCGCCTAACTTTACCCACATTGCAACTCTACCACTGACAGCTGTGGAGGTTGAGGTGCAATATATTGTAGGCAGCAGAGATTACATGGCTGCACAGGTATAGAAAGCTCACCTTTTTCTAACTCCACACTTTTTCTTTTCAAACTTTGAATTTTCAAGACCAACCAAATGAAAAACATCTGTGCCTTAGCACCGAAACTCTGGGGTTTGGAGTTTCTTTTTAAGCTCATGAATTTTAAATTATTTTATCTCTGATGGACACCTTGTGTATAAAATGCACAATGAGCATAATTACAGAAACACTCCTCTTACCTCCTTTGTATTCATTGATGGCCTCTGATAAGGCATCAATTGACTCGATGTCTAAATTGTTGGTGGGTTCATCCTATGAGAGAAAAAGACAGTTAGATATATCATTTTTTGTGTACACTATAGATAAAAGGCTCAGTGGCTCTTACCAAAATCAGTACATCAGGCTGACGACATGCCAGTTCAGCAAATACTACTCTAGCTTTCTGACCACCTGTTGAGATAAATCCAGACAGTGTTAGAAAATGTCTGTCTCGACAGTTGAAAGTAAACAGGACAGATCATTCTGGTACCGGAGAGTTTGGAGATCTGAATGGTGTGGGCATGGCTCTCCATGCCAAAACGTCCCAGGCACTTTCTGCTATCCTGATAGGGAAGGTTGAAATTCCTCATCAGGTACTCTGTAGCTGCTTCCTCCATGTTCAATTGATCAGCATACTGCTGGTTGAAGAAGCCCACTTTCTATAGGCACACAAAACATCCATGTTACAACTTTTCTTCATGTAAATTACCCTGCACCACTTCAAATAGAAAATGTATGTGATGTGTAAAATGTGATATTTCATGCAAAGACCTCATGTACAGAGTTTAGATATCTGCTTTGGGACTTTTATTCTGCTCAGCAAACTTTTGCAGATAAGACTGTTTTCTGTTGAAAGGAGTTGGCAACTCTGTCAATAAGTTCCCGGCTCACTAGTTTTCAACACTCCTAATTAGGGCTGCAACTAACGATTATTTTGATAATCGATTAATCGATTATTAATCCGATAAAATGACAAATGCTACATTTTAACCTCTCCTGCAGTTTTTTGCAGAAGTTTTTTTATGAATTAGACATATCTGCAACGTAATTATGAGGATAATTACAGTTTCAGATATCTACAATATAATTCTGACTATTTATATTGCAAGTTCATTATATCTACAACACCATTCTGACAAGTTGCTGACAACTTAATTCAATGTATCTCATATTGAGGCGAATTAAAGATATCTTGAGCTGGAATTTAATATTATAATATGATATAATACACTGTTAAAAATAATTAACACTTAATCGTTACAGTATAACACCAAGTCAGTTAAACTTCAGGGATATTAATCTTTCCATTTAGAAAGCAAAGGTGATTGTGAATCAATTTCACCTGCTTTGGTGCAAATGAAAGTAAAAACAGGTGCAATTGACAGGCAAAAGCAAGATTGAAGGAGTGGTTTTACATGTGGTGGCCACAGACAATTGCTCTCTCCTTATCCTTCCTGACTGATTCTTCTCTAGTTTTGTGTTCTGCTAGTGTCCTTGCCACTACAGGTTATACAGGTAGTCCAGCTCCTCCAGGATGCCACATCCATACGTGTGGTCGCAAGGTTTGCTATGTCTCCCAGCACTGTCCCAAGAACATGGAGGAGATACCAGGAGACCGGCCGATACACAAGGAGAGCTGGACAGGGGAGTAGAAGGGCATTAACCCAGCAGCAGGATCGGTATCTGAGAGAGCCCTACAAAATTACCTCCAGCAGGCTACTGGTGTGCATGTCAGTTTCTGACCAAACTGTCAGAAACAGACTCCATGAGGGTGGCATGGGGGCCCGACGTCCTCTAGTGGGACCTGTGCTCACACCCCAGCATCGTGCGGCTCGATTAGCGTTCGCCAGAGAACACCGGAATTGGCAGGTCCGCCACTGGCGACCCATTCTCTTCACAGATGGGAGCAGGTTCACACCGAGAACATGTGACAGGCTTGAAAGAGTCTGGAGACGCCATTGTGAACGTTATGCTGCCTGTAACATCATCCAGCATGACTGGTTTGGCGGTGGGTCAGTGATGGTCTGGTGAGGCTTGGAGGGTCGCAGAGACCTCCGTGCCAACAGTACCCTGACTGCTGTTCGGTACCGGGATGAAATCGTCAGAGCGATTGTTAGACCTTATGTTGCTGCAGTAGGCCCTGGGTTCCCCCTGGTGCAGGATAATGCCCGGCCTCATGTGGCAAGAGTGTGTAGGCAGTTCGGGGATGATGCCATTGACTGGTGTTCCATATGACATCAGCTTTACACAGTTTGTAGTTAACGGTCTTCTTGGAAGGCTTAAATGTAAAGTATTCCCACACTTTTGACAACTTATCTCCGCTGTATCATGAGCGGTGTTTGTCTCCAGCATTTTTCAAACGTTGACTCCAGAGAGGAGATGGTGTCGTCACGTGAGGAAAACAAGGCACAGGATTGGCTGGTTTACTGCCCCCATCTCAGGAGACGCTGCCACAGTGTGCACAGTGCATTATAACAGACCCGACTACTGACTACTAAATTAGTTGCCAGCTATTCTTATAATCGATTAAAACATTTAGTTGTTGCAGCCCTACTACTCCTAATTGGAAATGCTCTTAGATTTTGAATCCCACTATGCATTTTATCTGAACTTCTATACTGTGGCTCAGGGGTTAGAGCGGTCGTCCTTAACCAGAAGGCGGTTTGATCCCAGTCTTAGCTATTCTGCATGCCTAAGTGTCCTTGGGCAAGATACTGAACCCCAAATTGCCCCTTCTCATAGAGAAAGTGATGCAAAAATAAATGCACTGTATGAATGTGTGTGTGGGTTGGTGAATGTAAAACTGCAGCACTTAAGAGTGGTCATCAAGATGAGAAAAGCGCTTTATAAATACAGACCACTGACCATAGACAAACTGTACATAAACAAGGCTGGTCTTAGCAGCAGAAGCGCAATTCAGAGACAGTGAGCATTTAGTTTATGGTTGCAGTTTGAAGTTAGTTATTTTAAGATTCAAACATCAAAAGTAAGTTACTCACCAAACGATGATTCTTTCTCATCTCACCTTTAGTCTAAGAAAAGAAACATCAATTAGTGACATTAAGCATTCTATTCAGTGAACCTTTGGAATAACCTGGTTTTCCTGATTAACTGGTCCTAAAATGTGACAAGATCTTTGTCGAAGTCACAAGTTAGGCGTAGGCGATATATCGAATATACTTGATGTATCGCGGCTGGTACCATGTGCGATGTATACAATACCATCGAGTATAAATTGTCACATGAATGTTTTAAGCCGTCAGCATAAAATAGTCTTTCAGTTTTGCTTCTCTCTTCTCATGCCCCTCTCACAGCAGACAGCTGACTCCCCCGCCATTCCAGTAAACTCTCCTGCGTGCATGCATATTTTTGTATCAGGAGGAGAAGGAGGAGACTCAGAGAGCATGGAGAGAGAAAGTGAAGAGTCCCTGCGAGTGAACGAGAGTTTAGAGTTTGTTCATATTCTTTGTGAACGCTGAACCGAACAAATCAATTTACAAATGATGAACGTGAACCTGAGCGGCATTCACTCCAGCGAGAGTGGACAATTGTGCGTTTGCTCGAAGAGAGTTGGAGTTTATACACACACACAACCCCCCACCCCACCCGGGTCTCTGCCCCTACTCACTCACTGGGCCTCATTCACTAACATGAGCGCAAAAATGTTCTTACTCTCTGCAGAAAATAAGTGCGTGCGCGAAAGTCGCCGCAGGATTCATGACACAGTGCACCAGCCGATTTTGTTCTCACCACCATGCGTATGATTATGAATCAGAATCATTCTAAATTGACAGGCGCGTATCCGCTCTCTGCAATTAGCATACTGCCACGTCTCCATTTCTTCATATAAGGACATCGGTTTGTCATTGGGTGTGCTGAACAGTTGAAGTTGTGATAGACGGCCCCAAAAGGTAAAAAACGGAACAATTTCACAAAAGCAGAAATTAAAGGCGTCGGAGGTGGAAGACACACTTTTCTGTCCTCCGGAGTGACGATGTTTAAGAAAAATTAAGCCTGGGCTGCAATAACTGAAGCGATGAATGCTGTGTCCTGCACAGAGCTGAGCACTAGAGCTGTGGACATTTCCCTTAGATGCATCGCAACGTGGATGTGGACTCCGCAGAATAATTATAGCCACCACTGCTTCAGGATCAGACGCACATTAAAGGTCCGGGCTGTGTCAGTGTCTCTGTCGGAGTGTGTCGATACGGCATCAAATGCTGTTATGGCAGTTTTGAAAACGAAACATCACCTATGGTGCAGTGCACAATAAAACCAATAGGTGGCAGCAGAGGCAAAAACAGCACACATCTCAATTCAAAACAAACATGGAAGGAAACAGTGAAAAACTGGCGAAGTTAGTGCACGTGAAATGCTTCGCGCACAGTCTGAATTTGGCCGCTCAACGTACACTCAAGACGCCCAGTTTCCCGTCTACTGGGAAGAATTCGCAGCATCGTGGCTTTTTTTTTTAGGAAAAGCACAATTGCAAGCCATGCCCTGAATGAAAAGCAGAAGCTACTTAATCTCCCCGAGCACAAGCTCATGAGAGATGTAGCTACGAGATGGAACAGCGCCTGTGATATGTTGGAGCGCTTCTTAGAGCAGCAGCCCGCAATTTGCACAGCATTACTCTCCACTGAGGTGCGGAAGAATGCCAAGGAGTTGTGGACCTTAACTGAAGCGGACCTGGCCAGAATTTTAAGTGTGACGTATCGCGGCGTTTTAACTTTATTGTTGCAGAAGAAGTGACGCCCCGTTTATACAGAAACATAAATTCAGCAGGTTTTTATAGAGATGAGGATAAAAGGGCGTCAATTTCATACATTTGGTCAATGCATTAGTAAATTAAATTATTGCTGTCAATCTATTTTTATTTAAATAAATGGAATTTTAATAAACTATGCATTTAGTTAAAAGGGTGTGTTTACAAATTTAGGTAAGAAAATATTGATGAATCCCAGATTCGTGTGTCAAACGTTCGTATGCACGGTTTAAGCACAGATCTGTTCTAACGCACTGTTAGTAAATGAGGCCCACTGTGAGCTGAGAGGCTCGTTCACGTGAGGCAGCCGGTCACTAACTTTGTTGAAGAACAGTAGAAACAAACAGTGAAAACACAGATTTTCCTCTATGATCCACAGCTGCTCAATGATCAGAAGGCATGCCCCGACATTTATATTCGACTCGAAACAAGGTAATTTACACCATGTTTTAAGCATAAATGTCCTCTGATATCATCCGACGAGGTGCATTCAGGGGCCGTCGGAAATTCTAATGTCCACTAGCTTAGCTACTTCCTGTGGACTTTTCCAAATTTAACATTTGTACAGTGATTTGGAAGAGATTTCAAGATATTGATATATATACTGTGTATCGCGATATAGACTAAAAATATTGCGATATTTGTTTTAGGCCATATCGCCCAGCCCTGTCACAAGTACAGATACAATGTGCTGAAGCTAGTAACACTAATAAAATAAAAACCACATCTTTCCTGTCTTTATGGAACACAGCCATTAGGCATTCACGGTGCTGGAGGAAAAAGTGAACCCCGGAATTTAATAACCTCCATGGGCAGCAACAAACTCAAAGTTCATCCAGTAACTGTGACTCAGACCCGCACAACGTTCAGGAGCATTTGGACCATTGTTTCTTCAAAACTGAGGGTAAACAGTCTGAATGCTTGTGTCAATTTAATATTTGGTTTTTTTGTTTAGTAATTTTTGTTTTTTCGCTTTATGGGTATTCGGTATAGATTGATGAGGGACAACATGTATTCAAACAATTTAACTACAAGGCTGCAACAAAACAAAATGATGAAGTAAAGGGGTCTGAATACTTTTTGAATGCACTGCACATAAATGCAGATCATTCCAAAGGGTTCACTTACCTTTGCCGGTGGGTATTTAAAAACATTTAAAGCTTTAAACATCTCCTCACTTACAGGATTTAGTTTCCCAGTGAGAAGCAGCAGCAGGGTACTCTTCCCAACACCATTGGGTCCAACTATACAAACTACAGAAGAAAGAAGAAAGTAATGTCAGAGTATAAATAAACAGTGGGCACACTTCTTTGAGATGAGAAGGTCAGCTGCAGACTGACCAAAACTCAACATGATCGACAAGGGTGGTACTGCTGCTTTTTGGGCCATGATCTCATCATTAACAATATAGTAACCTCCTTGTACACCTCCATGTTTAGTTCTGTTTACATGGCAAAATTAGAGAAATAAGAAGAAATATATTTGTGGCACGCAAAGTTGCTACCGGGGTATCCTAACGACAGCCAGTGACTTTATTTAGCTAACAGGAGCAAACATAAATTCAAACAAAACAATAAATTGCCCGCACAACCTTTTCAGGTCCAGGCTCCTCAGCCTCTCATGGCAGCTCTCTTAGCTGCCTTTTAAACTATAGAGCAGAGGTCTTCAACAGGGGGGCGCGGAATTTTGGGTTGATTAGACAATTGATATTTTTTAATTTTAAATTTTTTTTCCCAACCAATTTTGTTCCCACAAATTTAAATGTCTTTATGTCACATTAACATGAATCCAACATATTGTAGTGAACGGATAAATGGAGGCAGAAGACGTTCTCTTTCAGTCAGCAATGCATACATAACAACAAAGTGCTGCTTATAGATGCACTGTATGAATGTGTGTGAATGGGTGAATGTAAAACTGTACTGTAAAGAACTTTGAGTGGTCATCAAGACTAGAAAAGCGCTATATAAATACAAAACCATTTACCATTTACACATTCAGCGACACACTAATAAAAACATGAATATATGAACCTGTGTATTATTTGAATAGCTTAGTATTGAATGCACAATAACAGGGTAGCTATGTTTATACATGGCACTAGGCCCAGTTTAATATAAAGCAGGCCAAGGGGTCCTTGGCCTGAAAAACGTTGAAGACCCCTGCTCTAGAGAGTTATCAGCTAACAGCCACCACCCCGAGGTACTGATTCACCTCCCATCATCCACTGACACAAGTACACAGGCAAAGAGGCAGCAATCTTACTCCTGGAGTCCATGTCAATTCCAAAGTCCACGTTTTTGAATAAAGACTTCTGACCATCATATCCAAAGTCAACACCTGGATAGAAAAACAATGGAGTCAAAATGTTTTCATAGTGTTTAAGACAATGTGAAAATATGAATATATTACATTACATGTCATTTAGCTGATGCTTTTATCGAAAGCGACTTCCAATTAGTGCATTCAACATCTATGAGGGGCCATTAGGGGTTCAGCATCTTGCCCAAGGACACTTTTGCATGGGCTGGGATTCGTGCTGCCGACCTTTTAGTTGGAGGACGACCACTCTACCCCTCAGCCACATCCCCCCCGGTATATATACTATAGTTTAATAATATATTAAACAAGCAACATTTACTATGGTATCTTATGGCTTTTCATTCCTGAGACTGTTGTCCTAAACATGACTGAAAGGTTTTATGTTATCAATCCTCACTTGTCACTTCTCACCTCCTGTAACATCTAAAAAACTAAAAGTGACAGGTGCCCTGAGCAGTAAGCTGTACCAGCAGTGTTTAAATGTACTTACTATGTAGTCCCAGTATGGGTGGTGAAAGTGGAGGTGGGTTGGGGAAAGTAAACTTGACAGTGTATTCTTTAGGCCTCTTCAGCAGCTCCGTGGCATCCTGGCTTTCCTCCTCCTGACCTCCTTTCTTCTTGCCTCTCTGCTGCTTTCTGGTCAGGGCCTCCTTAGTCTGCTTCTCCTGAGGGGAACATTTTAAAGAAAACTTAAACCAGCTGCGAGACCGAATAGATGGATAAGGCACTTGTGTCAATTGGGAATGGCAAGATGTTGAATCTATAGCTCTGCTTAAGTTTGGCGGGTAATGTTGTCCCCAAAATGTTAACTATGAAAGAGTAGTTGATGTGATAATGAAGCAACACATTTGTAAAAACTGTGTGTGTGTGTGTGTGTGTGTGTGTGTGTGTGCAGGCAAACATTATTGATCCCAAACTATATATCCACTGCTGCAAAAAATTAAGGGAACACTTAATTGTCACAGCATAGGCCCCAAAAAGGGAATGGTTTTGCATGTGGTGGCCACAGACAATTGCTCTCCCCTTATCCTTCCGGACTGATTTTTCTCTAGTTCTCTTCCCGTTCTCTTCACAGATGGAAGCAGGTTCACACTGAGCACCATTTTGCTAGATGCGCACAGACACGCTCCCTGCGCACTGGACATTTAACTGCCTTGGCGCAAAAAATAGGTCCCTATGTTTTCATTGACTAGTAATTTCAAACTGCACAAAAAATTAGTATCCATCTGGCCTCAGTGATGCACCCGGCTGCATTGAATGATTGCTCCTTGCAGCGCTCCTTGCAGGAATGCACAAGATTCTCTTTCTTTGTAGTTGTGGGCGTGGAGGTGGCTCAGGGAGCACCTCCAGCTGTACCAGGGGGGTAATTAGCACAGCTGATAGCTATTGGCTGATTACTTCCCTGGTTATATAGGCAACAGTTAGCTGCCACATAGGAGAGACACAGATACAAAGACTGAGGACTGTTACATGTGAAGAGAAGAGACTGAGCTGAGCTATGACATCTGGAAAAGATTATGTGCCAGGCAATTTATGTTCATTTATTTTGAGTTTATATTAATAATGGATAATGAGCAGTGAATCTCTGTTGTCTGGTTGTGTTGGGAGACCCTGGGTGGCAGGGGACCTCATTTACGTTTTAGCGAATTTTACACATTAATGATGTATTATGCCTATTTCACCCACCAAAACCCATCCACTATTCATCAGAAATGTAAATCTTTACGACCCTACCCACCCGACAAGCAGATCAACCGTGCACTGTTTTATAAATGAGGCCCCAGGTATTTCTGGGAATCCATGATGCCAGTTTCACCGATAAGATTGCCACTTCATTCAGCAGTAAAACATCCCCACATCATCAATGACCCCCCGTGGGGATGGTATCCTTCTCATGCCAGACATACCGCTAGTCCATGTGTCCAAACAGTTCCAGTTTCATTTCATCAGTCACCAAAAACTGCAGTTTTTTGCAATTCCCCCTAGCATATTCTCGTCATGACATAAGTCCTTTGTTTTTACACGCAATGCATTTCTTTCACTCCATGCAGGTGAACCTGATGTCCCTCTCTGTAGAAATGTTTTTTTTTCTTTCTTTCTTTCTTTCTTTCTTGCCACAATATCAACACTGATCATCACATAATGATCGACACTTCTAATAAAATCTCTCTCTCTCACACCTAATTTTAACCCTAAAACCAAGTCTTAACCAGTCCATTAAAGAGGGTCAGAAAGTGAGGACCGGCCAAAATGTCCTCACTCCGTTGGTTGTAGGCTCAAACCGGTCTTCTCTCACACACACACACACACACACACACACACACACACACACACACACACACACACACACACACACACACACACACACACACACACACGGAAATTCTGGACCGATACCGATATTTAAAACAACAATCTAGCCGATACCGATACCTGTTTATTACTTGAATAATATGAAAAACAGAAAAAGTGACAAGTGTAACTTTAGATGCCATGGATGGACATAGACACCTATTCAGCCAAATATTTAACAGTATCACCAGGCCTACTCAAGACATCATCTCAACTGTAAACAGATGCTTGCAATGCAGCCTTACAAAACACTAGCATAAACCCTTAGGGAATGCCATACAAATTCAAGTCAAAATGCAGTGCTACTACTAGCCTGCTGTGCAACACAACACAATAGGAGGCTCTGATTACAACAAATAAAATAAAAATATTTTTCGATGAAAACTGCCTGCCATACAACTACCTACTCAATGACAAAAATGTTACTTTCTGTACTTACAGTAACAGAGTAGACCAATACAAATATTATATTTGTTAAATTAAATAACAGCCCAATAAAAATATTTTGTTAAACAAATTAAAATAAATAATTTAAAAGTGACTAGAAAAGCAACATAAAATTAAATAAGTATGAAAAATAAAATAAATACAAAGTCAAATAGGGCTATCTTTCACAGTTTCACCTCTTGTATTTTTCATACACAATACACCTTCTTGTGTATCCATTGCAGTAGGCTGGCGGAGTTGAACATGGGCCTCAGTCTTTAACAAAACTAAATAGACACAAAAAAAAGCCTTCCCTTATAGTGGGCCTCTACTTCCTAGTAAGATGCATGTTTTTCTTTACAAAGACGAGCATCTCTGCCTTGTCAGGGGCCAGTCTATTTCTCTTCTCATACAAAATGTGAGCCTCAGTGCTGAAGAGCCGCTCACTGTCCACGCTTGTGCATGGGGCACACAGGTATTTGCGGGCGATTTGCGCCAGTGCTGGAAAACGCTGGTGATGTTCCTGCCAATATCTGAGTGCAGCTTCATTTCTGGGTTAAAATCATCTTCAGTCTGTTTCCTGGCGCGATACGCTCGCTCGCACGCCGAAACCATCGGTGAAGGGCGCTGGCGCTGGCGCGGCGCATCACAGCCCATGTTAACCGCACAAAGGTTTAACGGGGGTGGATGGGAGGCGCCTGGCTGTCCTTGGCGCTGCGCTTCAGCGCCCGGTGTAAACCCAACGTCAGTGTACCATAATCTGGATGCCAGATTGGCAGGCTGCAGAAAACATACCAATGAACATCGGCCAATGTTATCGGTGAAAGTCAAGTTTATTACCGATACGCCGATGGCAGTAAACGAGGCGAATATCGGCTGCTACCGATATACGGCCGATACATCGGTGCACCACTAACATATATACATATACATACATATATATATATACATATATATATATACATATATATACATCCTGCTGCTGGACAACAACCACTCCTCAGAGTTGGGGAACATTGTCAGAGCAGAAGGAAGCAAGTTTTCTTCCAGGACAACTTTGTACTTGGCTTGATTCATGCGTCCTTCACAAAGACAAATCCGCCCAATTCCAGCCTTGCTGAAGCACCCCCAGATCATCACCGATCCTCCTCCAAATTTCACAGTAGGTGCGAGACACTATGGCTTGTAGGCCTCTCCAGGTCTCCATCTAACCATTAGACGACCAGGTGTTGGGCAAAGCTGAAAACTGGACTCATCAGAGAAGATGACCTTACTCCAGTCCTCTATGGCCCAATCCTTATGGTCTTTTGCAAACCTCAGCCTGGCTCTTCTTCGCTTCTCATTGATGAAGGGCTTTTTTCTAGCTTTGCACGACTTCAGCCCTGCCCCTAGGAGCCTGTTTCTAGCCGTCCTCGCCATGCACTTCCCCCCAGCTGCCGTTTGCCATTCTTTTTGGAGGTCACTTGATGTCATCCTACGGTTGTTGAGTGACATTCAAATGAGTTGGCGGTCATCCCGGTGAGTGGAGTCGTTTTTGTCCTCTGCCGGTCTGTAGCTTTGTTGTCCCTAATGTCTGCTGCTTGACCTTGTTCTTATGAACCGCCGTCTTTGAAATTTTAAGGATGGAAGCAACCTGACGCTCACTATATCCTTCTGCCAGTAAAACCAGAATTGAACCCTTCTTTTCCTCATTCAAAACTTTTCTTTTTAACTCTTTTGGCATGGTCAAATTTTTTTATTCCAATTACTTTTGAGGTACTACTAGCACTGTTTCTGCCATCCAGCTGGTCCTATTGCAAGAGGATAGTGATGACCACAGCACTGGTTATTATACTTTTCTTCATTGAATAAGATTTGGTTCAGGTGATCACCTAATCAGTACCTCATTAAGTAGAATCAGGTCTGCCTGTATTGGAATTCAACAGACACTGGAATGGAATGGCTGCCATACACGTAGAGATGCTGATTTAAGAAAAATTTGGAGTGGTCTCTTAATTTATTCCAGAGCTGTATATATACACACGACTAGGGCTGTCAAAATTAACACGTTAACGCGGGATGATTAATTTGTGGAATTAACGTGTTAATTTTTTTTAACGCATGCGCAGAATGACCCGCCCCATGTACCCATACCCGCCCCACTCACTCACTCAGAGTGACACATGCAGTGAGATCAGAGCTTCTTCACGTGAAGCAGCCGGTCAGTGACTTTGTAGAAGAACAGTGAAATACAGAGTTTCTCTGGTCACAGCTGCTCAGTGATCAGCGCCGCTGCGTCATGATCAGAGCAGAAGCTGCAGTTGGTTTGTACTGAGCTGGAGTTTCTGTGTCCTCCTCCACTCTGCTCTCACTTGAACTAATAAACACTCATCACTAGTTATCAGGACCTGATCAGTACATGAAGTAACTTAGTGTTTGTTTGATTCACTCCAGAGTTTATGAGGCTGCATTTAAACATCATGGAAATGACTCGTCAACATGTTGTGCTCAGTACAACACGAGACGTGACACTCACAGTCAGGACTTAGTGTTAAAATGAGCGGGGCGACACGCAGACATGATCCGACATCATTGATTCATCACCAAACACATGACCGTACGTTTGTCACCTAAATCATCCCAATAGAAAATTAACTATGAACGTGAACTAGTTAATTTTCATCTGCATGAACTGAACTTGGAACTCGATCTCGAAGTGTGAACTGGCTAAACACTGCTTCTAAAGATGGGCTCAGATTCAGATTTCACATTTAATTGTGTAAAAGTTCGGTTGTTTGTTTGATTTAAAAAAGAAAATTCTATTCAACAATCCTACATTTGCAAAAAAAAAAAAATAAGAGCAAAGGCTATGTCATAAACATGTTCTTAATAACATCATCCTATGTTTGATCAGAGACATAGCAAAGAGACAGACAAATTTAATAATGGTGTGGTATGTTTTAGTTTGATTTTATTTTCAATCTTAACTATCGTTTGGACCGCCTTCTATCATTTATCTTTCCGTTCCCACAACAATATATAGAGAAAATGGGGATTTTCCGGGCATTTAGAAATGGTGATTAATCGTGATTAATCACAACTACCCTGTGATTAATCTGATTAAAATTTGTATCGTTTGACAGCCATAATATATACATATATATACTTGCATACATATATATTTCACTTCTTACTTACAGCCTGTTTTGTGGACTTTCCACCGGCCTTCAGCTCTTTCAGTTTCTTCTCCTGCTTGTCGTACAGCTTCTGTAGTTCTTTCTGCTTCTGCACATACATCTTCTTGAAGGTCACTGAAGGAAAAGCAAAATCATTCATGTAAAGCAGTATTTCCAAGATCCTTTTTCAGCCAACTATCAAACAAACTTGAAACACTAGGCTGCTGTAACGTATCAATTCTTTGTATTTAAACACAGTAATAATTCAGCCTATTTCAGCTGTAAGAGTGCCACAGAAATGACACAGCGCAAAAAACTGACAAACCACATGGAAAGAAAGAGACTTATGAGTGTGCAATACCGATAATGGCTAGAGCGTCCACACCTAATATATTCTGTAGGCCTACATTGATTGTCGGAGGCCTGATTATATATGATATGGTAATGGCCTTCCATCTTTATTTTATTATGTTTTTTTTCCTCTTCGACAATTAAAGGGGAAAGGGATGCCCCTCAAGGAGCGCGCATGCAGTTGATGGGCCAGTGACCTTAGTCAAGCAGCAGATCCTGATGAAAGCACAATGAGGGATTATTTCCAGAACTAGATTATAACCTTGGAGAACTTTCAGGAATGACTGTGACTCTTCCTCTGGGTGGTCGGTGGTGGTGAGATTGGAATACTCTCTCGGCAACCACACCTGCATAAAACTTTTGTCTTGGGACTTTTACATTATGGGACTGAGTTAAACTGACTATATAAGTTTTTAGACTAAGGGCATTGGGGTTTGGGGGGGGGGGGTTAATTTAGTTTGTATTGTTTAGGTTGATGTGTTGTGGTTGCCTCCCGACCTTTGTTTGCATTATGCCTTCCAGGTGGGACATGTGATTATTAAATTTTCTTCAATACAAGCTATATTAGATATTATATTAGATATTAGCAAGACATCTTTGTCAATTGTTAATATACATTTTTGTTCATTTGTTGGTGGGATAAAGTACAGGATTTCTGGTCTAATTTTGTATATTTGTATTATTGTAAGCAGGTCAACTGGCGGCATCCGTACACAGCGTGTCAGATCCACCCATTCCCTTAAATATAGTGTTTGATTTTTCACTCATGTTTTTCAAGTAAGGTGAAACAATTACACGTATAGCCATGCTTTCATTCAGCACTAGCACCAGCGCTAGCACTCGGTTCACTTTGGTGGAAAAGTGGTAACAGAACATCACCCGTCTGGGATTGCATGGAGAAAAAGACACTGAGGCAGCCAACTATAAATCTACAGAAGTTCTCCAAGGTGATCTGAACAACCTTCCTTCCATGTTCCTGAAACACTGTGTGCAGGTGTACTGAGGAGAACTGAGACGGTTTTAAGGCAAAAGAGGGTCACAACAAATATTCAAAATATTCATGGGATAATGTTTGAAAGAATCCTGACTATACTTTTAGTACCTAAAACTTTTGCACAGTACTGTATTTTCAGGATCATGTTAACTGAAAGATCTTGAAATAAATGGGATACTTACAGTAATTCCCTCTGTAATAGTAGAGTTTCTCGTTGTCTAAGTGGATGATATCCGTACACACATCATCAAGGAAACTCTGATCGTGGGAAACTATGAGAAGAGTCTTCTTCCAGCCTTGAAGGTAGCTGAAGTGACAAGGAGAACACACTTAATAAATGACCAACACATATGTTTTCTTGAAATATAATAGAACGACATTATGGCTGCAACAACTAATCAATTTAATTGATTATAAAAATAGTTGGCAACTCTTTTAGTAATGGATTAGTCGGGTCTGTTGATGCACAACACGGCACACACTGCAGCAGCATCTCCTGAGGTGGGAGCAGTACACCAGCAAATCCTGTGCCTTGTTTAGCTCACTTGACAACATCGTCTACTCTCTAGAGCGGAGGTACTGCAGGGGGGTCGCAAAATCTTTGGTTGATTAGACAGTTTTTTATATATATATATATATTTTTTTTTTTCAACCAATTTTTCCCCCACAAATTTAAATGTCTTTAAATACACATTAACATGAATCGGTGAATTATTTTAATAGCTCAGTGTTGTATGCAAGATGTATGTTTATAAATGGCAGTGGCACGGCCACCCTGTACCTTGCACATGTTTAAAATAAAAACATGAATATATGAACCTGTGTATTATTTAAATAGCTTAGTATTGAATGCACAATAACAGGGTGTATACATGGAACTAGGCCCAGTTTAATATAAAACACAATTTTATACAATATATATAGTAGGGGGTCCCTGCTCCATCTCTCCATCAGTTTGGGGGTCCTTGGCCTGAAAAACGTTGAAGGCCCCTGCTCTAGAGTCAACGTTTGAAAAATGCCAGAGATAAATGTTGCTAACAATGCAGTAGAAGTCTGCAAAAGTATAACAACACTTTACATTAATGCCTTCAGAGACGTTTGCTGCAAACTGTGTAAAGCTGATTTCACACTGAATAGTAGCACAACATCACTGTGGTATGAGCCTGAAGAGAAAACATGTTGGAGAAAATGTAGCTTTTGTCTTTTTATCCAATTGAGAAGCAAAATTGTCAACAGATTAATCGTTTATCAAAATAATAGTGAGTTGCAGTCCTGAACAACATCTTTACCAACATTGCAGCCAAATGACCAAATTTAAAGGCTAACCCAACTCTAAAGGGAATGTCTGAAAAGTAGGGACAAAGAGGTCATTACTGGAAGTAAAAAATAGATACACAGGGTCAATCTACCGTATAACCAGTGTGCCAGCTGTGCTGTGTGTAAAGCAGATTGCAGCTAATTCAGCTGTAGTAATAGTTTTTTCTTTATCACATAAGGCTAGTTTAAATGTTTTACCTGATGGCTGTTTTATCCTGTCCAAGTTTAGCTTAACCTGTTTCTATATAAAATGTCATTATCTTATTTTGTCCTAAATAGTCAGCTACATTTTTTTATGTAAAATGTTAGTGTGTTTTCATTTATTTTGTGTATCAATGTGACAGCTATCAAAGAGAATGTACTCTTCCTCTCATCATCATGCATATCAAAATGGAAGGATCTCTGTCTGGATTTCAATTTGCTCAAAAACAACTCAGTTGTATTGCTGAGGACCTACTGAAGTGCGCTGCTTAAGTTTTTGGGATAAACGGTTCTTGAGAAAATGTCGAACATCACTTTTCTACATGTTAGCTGGAGAACCTACACTATAGATGCTTTCAGAAATGCACTGAATTCCAGAGATCCTCTGCAGTTCACGGAGGAGGTGTATGTGTGAAATCAAATGTCCGAGTCAGAGCCTGTAGAGTTTCTGTGGACTCTTTGCCTGGCCCCCCTAGTTTAAAGTCTGCAGAAGGTCTGCAGAAGTGATATGAGAACACAGCAGGAGATCCCCCCCGCTGGATTCACTGCGAGCGAGTGGGGGGTTGATGGCGCTTTATATTGATGTAATTTATATAATATATGACCTTATATTATTATATTATATGACCTATATCCTTAGCGTACAGCGCTTGCTGCTTGCACCCTCTCAAAGTCTAGTCTTTGTTGCAAACTGACCGTGTTTCTGTGGGTCCCTCCATGTTGTATGAACGGTTCATCAAAACGGGATGGACGTACAGTGGACTTTTCCTTTTTAAACAGCCAACCACAGATCAGCTGTTCTTACGATGCGAGAGGCTGTAACCTAGGGCAACAGAGGGCTGTGTGCGTCCTGTTGATTTATTATTTGATGGTTTGTATGCAAAGAATCTTAATTTGTAAACTAAAGCTAGATAGAGAATAATAGTGCAGTAAAAAAGTACAATATTTGCCTCTGATATCTAATGGAGTAGTAAAGTAACATAAAATTGCAACACTCAAGTAAGGTAGCCCCTCAAATTTGTATACAGTTATTGAGTAAATTAGGTACTTAATTATATTCAATCACCGTTTACCCCACACCAGTACAAATAAATAATAATAAATTGCTGATTTACTGGTCTATATGATTTGATTTCAGTTGTTCTAGTCTCCTAGTCTACATATAGTCTCGTATATGGGTGACTACAGTTCATCCACCTTTTTAATAACGGCTTATTAAAGGGACCAACTTCTATGCTTTTGCATATTTCACCAGTGTCAAGATGTAAGGACAGCGTGATTTAGGATTACATACTTTCGGCTTAACTATCCAATAGGATGCGAACACCTACATTTAACAGAGAGTGACAGCAATTCTAGCCATTCATGGATGTTCTGTTAGAATGGGTGATGCAAGTGGAGGAAGATATATAAATGCAGATGATGTGGGAGACATCTTCAGACAACTGCTGATGTTACTCTGTTAGCGTTTGTATATTGTTCCACCTTCTGGTCTTGATGCATCATTATGCTACATTAAAATCTTCTGCATAAGACACCAGCTGCTGCCTGAGTTCTCCTTTCCCCAGCTTCCAGAAAACTTCCAAAACAATGTCGATGTGCTGTAAATAAAATCACGTGATCTCTGCAGCGGAATTAATATTTTAAATCCTGCTACACCACCCCTAGCTCTAATCCTCCAGAGGATTTGTTGTTGTTGTGAATCCGTCTAAGCAGAGAACCTCCCGCTTCGTTGTGCATGTGTGAAAGGCAAACTGCGGAGAAAGTCCGGACCCAATCCTCCGCAGGACATGAAAACGGCTTATGAGGTCAATGCAGCACAGCACCCAAGGAATTTATTCACCAATGGTCAATTACAAAGTCCACCTCTCTACTTCTTCCATAATCATTTGTCCACAAATCCAATAATTTGTTCAAATATAAAGAAATTATGTCACAGATTGTTGAGAACTCAAATTAAATATCAAAGGTTTTGATATGTTTGAAACACAGGCTGAGAGTCGGAGGTAAATACCTGAAACCTCCCATTAGTCAGTTAGAATTGAAGACCTTGGATGGGGGGTGAAATGTCTTCAAAAATCACAAGCAAGTCCAGTTGCCTATGTACACTTGTACAACTTCTGATGATACCATGATTGAATGAGTGAGAATCTTCACAGATTCCCTCATCCATACACCAAAATGTATTAACTCAAATAGTCCATCCCATTTTTAATTCTAAATAAAAACTATAATAAAATGATTCAGGGAAATGCATTAAAATTAAATGCTTTATACTTATTGAGCCAAATGACAGCGTTCAGGTCCAGGTGGTTTGTGGGTTCATCCAGCATCAGCAGTGTGGGTTCCATGAACAGAGCTCTGTGGGTACAGAAGGATAAGAGTGAGTGAAACATCGTCTGACAGGTTAACATTGGTTCTGTTCCATCCATGAAG
Source organism: Hippoglossus stenolepis (assembly GCF_022539355.2). Taxonomy (NCBI): domain Eukaryota; kingdom Metazoa; phylum Chordata; class Actinopteri; order Pleuronectiformes; family Pleuronectidae; genus Hippoglossus; species Hippoglossus stenolepis. The sequence continues at coordinate 22,595,056 of NC_061499.1, read as the reverse complement.
TTTGTCATGGTGTACCTGGCAAGGGAGACTCTCATTCTCCAACCTCCAGAGAACCTCTTGGTGGGTCTGTTTTGCATCTCAGGGGTAAAGGACAGACCAGCCAGAATCCTTCTGGCTTTGGCCTCAGCTGCTGCAGCTCCAATCACCCTCAGCTCTTCATAGACCTGATGAGGAGGAGAAACAGAAGCATTTACATGATTACACACAGAGTAATCAGGTTAATCCAGATTATCATATTTTTGGAAGTCAAATTTAAAGTGAGTTCCCCTGAAATGTCACTAATAATCTTTAATTGGACAGGAAACATGGGCAATTATAGCTAGTATAGTGCAGTAATGAACGATGTCAGTCAGTAAACCAGACATAGACCAGGATGCCACCAGCCTGCCCACATTGCTTACAAACCACACAGCCAACTTTGATCAAAGTAAACTTTGTACCACAAAAATATATGCGTAAGAAAATAAATAATCATGAACTTGATTTATTGACTTGTTCTATGTTTTTTAACATTGAAACAAGCTGTACGAAGCCGCCAGAATATAATTGGTTGCTATGGTTCTTGCAGGCAGACACTGTGGTCTACTTTCAGCCGGCTAGTTAACTTTTCATCCGATGTAGCGTCATCGCAACAACAATAGATTAGCAAAAAAAATCTTCAATCTGTTCTTTTAAAAGAGTTTAGGAAGAGCACCCGTCCCTCCCTCCATTAACCAAGCCCACTGAGCTCAGTTCATCAGACTCATTGGCCCACAAGTAGGTTAGCCTGGCTGCTTGCCCCCTAGCCCCGGAATGCTCTCCTGGTCAGTAATCTCAGCTGCTTTCCCATCAAAGATGTATGCAAGTCTTGATTGGAATACAGTGAACATAAGAACATGCTTCTCTTTAAATGTGACTAAAAGCACTTATGCCAGGCATTCAAAAATACATCAGGCTAGCAAGCACCACTCTATTTCACCGGAAAGGATTCAAAGCTACAGGGCAAACCAAACCGGGCTCTATAAAATCAAATGGCAGGGCATTGAGCATAGAAAAATGGTTGAAAGCACCACCTTGAAAATTTTAAATGAAGAGTCCCTGGCAGCATGTGTCACCTACATTCACAAAACTTGGTAGGCACATACAGTGCATCCAGAAGGTTTTCAGAACCTTTCAAGTTTTCAACATTTCGTTATGTTTCAGACTCATCTTAAAATGTATTCAATTCACTTTTTTCCTCATAAATCTACACACAATACTCCACAATGACAAAGCAAAACCAAGTTTTTTCAAGATCAACCAGGTTGGATGGGGAGCGTCAGTGCACAGCCATTTTCAGGTCTCTCCAGAGATGCTCTATTGGGTTCAGGTCTGAACTCTGGCTGGGCCACACAAGGACTTTCACCGAGTTTTCCTGAAGACACTCCTGTGTTTTCTTGGCGGTATGCTGCGGGTCGTTGTCTTGTTGAAATGTAAACCTTCGCCCCAGCGCACTCTGGAAAAGGTTTTCACTCAGGATAGCTCTATATTTTTCAGCATCCATCTTTCCCTCTATCCTGACAAGTCTCCCAGTCCCTGTTCCAGGAAAGCATCCCCTCAGCATGATGCTGCCACCACCATGTTTGACTGTAGGTATGGTATTAATGAAGCGATGCTCAGTGCAATTTTTGTTTCATCAGACCAGAGGATTTTGCTTCTTGTGGTCTTAAGAGTCATTTAGATGCTTTTTGGCAAACTCCCAGGGGGCTGCCATGTGCCTTTTAGTAAGGAATGGCTTACGTCTGGTCACTCTCCCATAAAAGGCCTGATTGATGGAGGGCTGCACTGATGGTTGTCCTTCTGTAAGGTTCTCCCATCTGCACAAAGGAACTCTGGATCTTCTTCATAGTGAGCATTGGGTTCTTGGTTACCCGTCTGACCAAGGCCCTTCATCCCCAATTGCTCAGTTTGGCTGGGCGGCAAGATCTAGGAAGACTGTTGGTGGTTCCAAATCTCTTCCATTTGAGAATGATGGAGGCTACAGTACTCTAGGGCACTTTCAATGCTGCAGAGCTGTTCTTGTATCCTTCCCCAGATCTGTGTCCTGACACAATTCTGTTTTGCAGGTCTACAGACAATTCTCTTGGCTTCATGGCTTGGCTTTCACTCTGACATACTGTATTCCATGACTGTGAGACCTTATATAGACAGGTGTGTGCCTTTCCCAATTATGTCCAATGGATTAAATTAGGCATAGGAGGACTCCAATCAAAATGTAGAAGCATCTCAAGGACCATTGATAGAAGCAGGATGCACCAGAGTTCAGTTGCAAGTGTCAAAACAAAGGGTCTGAATACATATGTAAATGTGATATTTCACTCTTCTATTTTTAATAAATTTACAAAAACACTCCAAAAAACAGTTTTTGCTTTGTCATTGTGGAGTATTGTGTGTAGATTTGTGAGGAAAAAAAGTGAATTGAATCCATTATAAGATGAGTTTGAAACATAACAAAATGTGGAAAACTTGAAAGGGTCTGAAAACTTTCCGGATGCACTGTATAGGATGACCAGGCGTAAGAACATGCCTCTGGAGATTATAGCCTCCAGAGGCATATGATCAAGAAATAACATCTTACTCATTCGCGCAGTGTCCAATGTTATCAACAGCACAAAGCTGACAACTAGTGTCCTGCCTGTACCATCGACACGTGATGCATTGATGTAATCGACATCATTGATAACGTAAATACGTCGATTTGCGGAACGTGTGTCGATGCATCGTAAGGAAGGTGGCTGCGCACAGTCAAAGCATGGACTCACCTGAAAAGCAACCTGAAGCAAAAAAAATCACCCACAATCATCTAGCATAGGTCACCAATAGGTGGGCCGCGGCCCGGACCCAGACACTGTTCTATACGGACCCAGACACTGTTCTATACGGACCCAGACACTGTTCTATACGGACCCAGACACTGTTCTATACGGACCCAGACACTGTTCTATACGGACCTAGACCTGTTATTAGTCTGTGACTGACCGTTTCTTTTTTAACCTGCGCTGCTTTTTCTGTCTTAACGGTAGTAAATCCTGGCAGCACACGGTAGAGTTTACTTCTCTCACTGAACAAGAGAAAGGGGGAACAAAGAGAAAAGTTAAAGCTGTATAGTTGTTAATAATTGTTGAGATTGTTTATATGTGTAATGTAGTTATATATTGAGAAAGGAGAAAAAGCAAAACTCAAACTACATCTTTTTATTATTTATTTCTAAAATTAACCAATATATTTTTAGATGCCTTTTTCAAAAGTTCTTTATTTTGTTTTTAAATGCTGACCTTATTTTACTTGAAACAAGAAAAGAACATTTTATTATTAGAGTACCATCCAGTTCAGTGTGAAAATTAATAATAAACATTGTTGAAATACTATTGAATTATAATTACTTTATTTTATTAGACAGTTAGTTTTTGACTTCATACAGCATTTATACTTAGTTATGCCTTAACTACTAGGCTACTTCAAGATCATTTTTTTGACAGACTGCTAAACTTGAATTTACACAGTGTTTTGATATTCCTCCAGAAAGGTAAATTCATTATTATATTAATCGAATAAGAAAAAATAACGATTAATCAACAAAATAATAAGATTAATTTATAAAAAAAGAATTGATTGATGCAGACAAGATTTTATTGTATGTGGTTTATTTAGCCTAATAGAAATTGATTCAAAGTTTAACTGGGTATTTTTAGCTGGATATTTTACACGTGGCATCTATTGCACTTCTGTGTGTCCTGGGAGAGGGATCCCTCACATATGGCTCTCTCTGAGGTTTCTACGTTTTTTGGTAATTTTTCAATACTCTTGTTGAGGGTTAAGGGCAGAAGATGTTGCACCTTGTTAAGCCCGATGAGACAAATTGCGTTGTTAAATATACAAATATGTTAAAATCACCATCGACAACTCTTTGGTACCCCCCACGCAGATCACTAGGAACCTGGGTGTGACACTCAACAGTCAATGCAGCAGCTCGACTGGTCTTCACCCTACCTAAGTTCACTCACACTTCTCCGCTCCCTTGACTGGTTACCAGTGGCTGCCCGCATACTGTCCCCATAGCTGTCCCTCACTGTGAGGGACAGCTAGCCACTCAACAAATCACGACTGTTTACTGTCCTGGCTCCTAAATGATGAAACAATCTCCCCATTGACATCAGGACAGCAGGAGGTCTACAGTGACACATGACCAGGCCTATCACCGGTCTCATTCTGGCGCATTTGACGATCTCTCTGGTAAACACAGCTGAAAGTCACGCTATGTTTGGATACCGCTATAGAAGACCAGCCACATATTTACAGTCGGTTACAAAAGGATGTTTCCGAACAGTAAGTTACACCGTCCTCATGTTTGTTCAAGTTTTAGCAGGACAGTCGGCCAATGTAGGAGTATCGTCCCGAGTTCGGATGCTGGACTGGTACCTGCTGGTTGGGGCTGAGTGACGAGTGCGAACCCATATGACTCATACGGGGGAGGAAGACATATTTCTTAGAATGGACTGAGTGAAAAAGTCAGCGGAGTGACTGTTTTCATACTTTGAGGGTCCCTACTGAGCCCCTTCAAGTAATTATGAATAGTAAAAGCCCAGATAATGTGTTTTACACAATATGGGCACTTTAAAAAGAAAACTGCTGGAAAAATATTTTCCTGGATAAATGGGGCATTGCTTCTTCTGCAACAATGAAGTTAAAACACAGCGCTGCGTCATAATCTGCAGTGTGTGTCTGTGTCTGCTCGTCTCTGTCCCTCTTCACACACAAACTGATAATCACAGGTATTTAGTAATTAATCGAGGATGTCGGATCATGACTCCGGATTGTTTCGGTCACTTATACCCTGATGCCCTCACTGTGTGCGTCACGTTTCATGCTGTGTAGCAGGTTTAAACATGTTTCTCATAAACTCTGGAGCATTCAAACAAACAAAGTACACGTCAGTACTGTACGTGTCCTAATAACTTCTGATCAGTGATGACGTTTATTATAAAGTGAGCACACAGGACGTCGTGATCCTGGGGCACGTTCTAAAACAAAGAACATAGTGGAAAACATGAATCGATTATGTTCAGTCACTGCATCGATGCAGAGTCGTCATCCTTTATGCAGTAGGCCAAACATTAGCATGTGTGCTGCTGCTGCTCCTACACTCTGTTCTGTGTGCGTCAAGGGTGAGGTCCTAACTTGACGTGGGTTTAAGTCTATTCCAGCCACATGATTGGTTCTGCGCGGTGCTATTCTCATTATCATTGGCAGCGATCATATCATTCATTTCATTGGTTGACCAGTGGTCAACACCTCACCTGGCATTCTATTGGTTGGGGAATTTGGACAGGGTTGTTGCCAAAGAAAATCCAAGAGCAGAGGAGAAATCTGAGAGCAGATGATTCACGAGCGCGCAGAAAGCAGCCAGAGTGCTGAGAAGGGCTGAAACTTGGAGCACAGGAAATCCGTGTGAGCAAGAATATATCTGAGTGCAAGCACACAGTTTGAGCAGAAGCAGAGCAAATTTAAGTGCAAACAGGGGCAATTTGAGTGCAAGGGCAGGGTTTTGATGGAAAGTCATACACGATCTGAACATAAATTCAACAAGTCATGCGCTCAAACTGAAAGACCACGCTCTTGAATAAAGATAGGAAAAAAGCTCCATACAGCTCTGAATCAAAATCACGTGTCAGACTAACATAACAGCTGTTTTGGGGTTGCACAGAGGAGCTGCCTTGGACCTTTATTATTCTCACTTTACATGCTGCCACTAGGTGACATCATCAGAGCGCACAATGTTTGTTTCGATAGTTATAGTAGATGAGTGAATTTTTATTTTTGGGTGAAATATCCCTTTCTGAACTACTCCGTTATTCTTTTTCCTTATTTTGTTACCTTGTAGGGCTGTATTTTTTTAAATGGGGAAATTAGTTTGGTTGTAATGTTGAGTTAACTTGCAAAATAGTCTTTGATGTTGACACCAACATGAAAAAAAAAATCGTAATAAGATCTTTGATCGTGATCCTGCCTGAAAAAAATCATGATATGATATTTTTGCCAAATCGCCCACCCCTTATATCATTACATCTGACAAATGAGAAGAAAACTATGCTATGGAGACTAAATTCAAATTAACTTAAAAAGACATGATGAATTAAATTCAGATGTATATAGGTAACAATGATCATGGTGAGGTGTCCCCATCCGTGCTGTAGGACAAACAGAGAGCATAAAGATAAATTGGATAAGAAAATAAATCAGGAAATATATACATAGAAAGTTAAAAAAATTGATTAAGGAGATTCAAAAGAAACTAATGTACATGAAACAAAGATATTATGAAGGTGGAACTAAATCTGCTAATTTAAACTGCTGTCATACAGGTTGAGAGAGCAGTAGGCACACAATAGTATTTACAAAATAAGGGGTCCCTATAATAATCATAAATAAAAACTGAGGATATCCCCCCCAAAAAAATATATATATATATATATTATTATTAAAATTAATATTCTTAACCAGTTGTAAATATCAGAGTCCAGGTGAAGTGGAGTTCTTAAATTTACCATGTGTATCTGAGGAATACAAGGCTCTGACAAGAGAGGAAATATACAGACATTTTCTAATTAAAAACAAACAAATCCCTGGATGCGGATGAGTACACCTCAGAGTGATAAAAATCTGTAAAGAGAAGCATTAATCCTTTTGATACAAAACTGTGTGCTGAAGGAGGGATATGAACATTTATTTTATTATTAGAGTACTCTCCAGTAAAGTGTGAAAAATTATAATAAACATTGTTAAAATACTATTAAATATTACTTTCTTTATTTTATTTGACAGTTTTGACTTAATACAGACATTGATACAACTACTAGGCTACTCGAAAGATATGGGACTGTAAAAGGCAGATTAGAAATTCAGATTGGGCTATTTTTTGTTGTGGAATAATGCCTTGCAGTGCATATTTTGTTTTTTTCAGATTTATTTGTATTTAAGAGAAGATGATTAAATAAATATAAAGGACAAGTTTTTTTAAATATTTTTTTGGATAAATTCATTATTATATTAATCGAGTAATACAAAATAATCGTTCAATTAATCAAAATATTAGTCGTTAGATAATCGATAAAAAAATAAATAGGTGCAGCCCTAACGAGTAATGAATTATTTCCCTAACCCCCCTACAGACACAGGACGACCGGACCTTTAATGTGCATCTGATCGACAGGTGATGACATGTTTAGCCGCATGTTGTCTTTTAACCGCTGGCTGTCGAGGTGGTGTCCTGTAAACGGTGTGGGCTTTGTAGATAATTGGCAAACGTTTTGGAGGAAACCTGGTCTTGTTAGGAGAGACGGCGTTCATCCCACTTGGGATGGGGCAGCTCTCATCTAGGAATATTACTCAGTCTAAAAAATGACAACCCAGAGTTGGGACCAGGACGCATAGCTGCAGTGCTACACACTTCTCTGCGCTCCCTCTGGATCAGTCACACAACCACAAACCCATAGAGACTGTGTCTGTCCACCGTCCCATTAAATTATTTAAATCAAACATTAACAGAGGGAGAATTCTGCACAAAAAACTTCTAAAAATTAACCTCTGCAACAACTCAACAAACAAAGACTTTTAAATGTGGACTTTTAGACATAGGTTCACTATCATCGAAGGCTATTTTATTAAATGAACTAGTCTCAGATCAAAAAATAGATTTATTGTCCCTCACTGAGACGTGGCTGCATCCCGATGAATATGTCAGCCTAAATGAATCTACTCCCACCAGTCACGTAAATTCACATGTTCCCAGAGAATTTGGTCGAGGAGGTGGAGTTGCTGCTATTTTTAACTCCAGTCTATCAATTAATCCTAAACCTAAACTAAGCTACAACTCATTTGAATGTCTTGTTCTTAGTCTTCCACGCCAATCCAAGAAATACCAACAGCCAATCATATTTGCTGTAGTTTACCGTGCCCCTGGGGCTTATACTGAATTTTTAACAGAATTCCCTGAGTTTTTATCAAACCTAGTCCTAAAAACAGATAAAATTATTATTGTTGGTGACTTTAATATTCATGTTGACAATAATAATGATAGCCTTAGCGTAGCATTTATTTCAGTATTAGACTCAATTGGTTTCAGTCAGTGTGTACACCAACCTACTTATTGTTGTAACACACACTTGACCTTGTATTATCATACGGTGTCAAAACTGAACATCTTATAGTATTTCCACGTAATCCGATTCTATCAGACCATCATTTAATAACCTTCGATTTCTCATTATCAGAATATATGCCACTAATAAAAAACTCCTTTTCTAGATGTCTACCTGATAGTGCTGTAGCTAAATTTAAGGAAATAATTCCAATTACATTTAAACCTGTATTATCCGTCGATATAACCAACGAATTCTTTAAATACCCTAGCTCCACTGAGATTGACCATCTTGTCGATAGCTCTGTAAAGTCATTACGATTAACATTAGACTCCATAGCGCTTCTAAAAAAGAAACGTGTAAAACATAGTAAATTAGCTCCGTGGTATAATTCCAACAAACATGAATTAAAACAAGCGTCAAGAAAACTAGAAAGTAAGTGGCGCTCCAGCAACCATGTTGAAAATCACGTAGCCTGGAAAAATTGTGTTATGACCCTCTTTAATGATAAAATTCTAACTATTAGAAATACAATCAACCATCTCCTTCCCTCAGTTGGCAGAAAAACTAGTTCACTCCTTTGTTACATCCAGACTTGATTATTGTAATTCCTTATTATCAGGCTCCAGCAGTAAGTCGTTAAAGACTCTGCAGCTTGTCCAAAATGCTGCAGCACGTGTCCTGACAAGAACCAAGAAAAGAGAACACATTTCTCCTGTATTAGCTTCACTACACTGGCTTCCGGTTAAATCTAGAATAGAATTAAAAATTCTCCTCCTCACCTACAAGGCCCTTAATAATATGGCACCATTATACCTCAAAGAGCTGATAGTACCATATCAACCCACTAGAGCACTGCGCTCCCAGAATTCAGGCTTGCTTGTCGTCCCTAAAGTCTCTAAAAGTAGAGTAGGAGCCAGAGCTTTCAGCATCAAGCTCCTCTCCTGTGGAATCATCTCCCACTTTCAATTCGGGAGGCAGACACCATCTGTACGTTTAAGAGTAGGCTTAAAACCTTCCTTTACGATAAAGCTTATAGTTAGAGCCGGTCCAGGCTTGTCCTAGACCTGCTCTTAGTTATGCTGCTATAGGTCTAGAAGGTCGGGGGACACATGACACACAGAGCTTCTCTTTCCAGCTTCTCCTTCCTCTTCTCAATCCTTATTACATCAAAGAAATTAATATCTCATCAATACATGTTACTGACTTGACTTCTTCCCCGGAGTCCCTTTGCCTTATCGTCCACAGATCCAGGGCCGCGGCTGAGGCCACATCGTGGAATATGATGGTGGATCGCGAATCAGAGATCGTAATGGTGGATCCTGTATGGCGGATCCTATACCTAGCTGGCTGATTGTGATAATAATGGTGGATCATGATCGTGGTGGCTGCTGACCATGGACTATGATTACAACAAGACTGCTTGATATAAAATATTTCTCCTCAGATACTCAACCATTACTGACAATAATCCATCAATTCATTCACCTTCAGTTATGCTTCAAAATGTTTATTCTATCAATGCTGCTAATACCCTTATCTTTCTGATGTTCTCCTTTACACGTGACATCTATTGCACTTCTGTCCGTCCTGGGAGAGGGATCCCTCACATGTGGCTCTCTCTGAGGTTTCTACGTTCTTTTTACCCTGTTAAAAGGTTTTTTAGTAGTTTTTCCTTACTCTTGTTGAGGGTTAAGGACAGAGGATGTCACACCTTGTTAAAGCCCTATGAGACAAATTGTGATTTGTGAATATGGACTATACAAATAAAATTTGATTGATTGATTCTGAAGCAGCAGTGTTATAAATATTCAGTGGAGTCCACATCGCGATGCATCTAAGAGAAATGTCCAAAGCTCTAGTGCTCAGCTCTGTGCAGGTTACAGCATTCAGCGCCTCATTCAGCCCAGGTGAATTTTTTTAAAACATCTTCACTCCGGAGGACACGCTACAGAAAAGTATTAATTTTGTGTCTTCCACCTCCGGCCCTTCAATTTCTGCTGTTGTGAGATTCTTGTGTTTTTTACCTTTACCTTTACTTCAACTGTTCAATTTAGAATGATTCTGATTCACGAACATACGCATTGGTGGTGAGAACAAAATCGCCTGGTGCGCATGTGTCGTGAATCCTGCGGCGATTTTGCGCACGCACTTATTTTCTGCGCAGAGTAAGAACGTATCTGCGCACATAAGTAAATGAGGCCCATTGAGACTAGAACTTCCACTGACATGTAAGGCAGCAAAATAAGTAATAAGTAATAAATAAGTATGTATATGGATAGAAGTGCATGGGTGGATATGGAGATATGTTGTTTTATTTATTTATTATTTTTACACAGCTATTTTTCTAATTGTTCATGTGTGAAATAAAGAAAAAGAAAATGTTGATGTGAAAGACAAGTGAAATGTGTAATGTCAAAGAGAGCATTCACCTTTTCCAGCCGCTCAGCGACACTGTCCTCTCCCTTTTCGAGACGAACCTGGAGCCGTTTCTCCTCCTCCAGAAGCTTCAGGCGGCGAGTGTCTGCTTTCAGCACAGCCTGCACTGCCGGCGTGTCATCAGCTACCACCTCTAACATAAACAAAGTACACATAGTCAGTGGAAATAAGAGCATTGAAAGAGACAGAAATGATGGAAGGCACATTGTAGCAGGTAACTTACCCTGTTCACACAGTAGCACATCAATGTTGGGTGGAATACTGAGAGCTCTGTTAGCTATGTGTTTTAGTAATGTGGTCTTTCCTTTGCTGAAAAAAAGAGAACACTTAATCACACTTCAATTATCATTCATGCACAAGTGGACAATAAGCAAGACATCAGCCATCACTACAAGCCATAGTTTCTTGGCTACTTGTCATCACACAAAGAAACCAGTGGCTACTCAGAGTGGCAGAACAGGCAGAATCTTTAAGAGACCAAGGGAGACCAAGCTTCTTCAAAATGGTCAAGTAATAGTTATGGTTAAACTTTATATAAAGCTTCAGCAAGACTAGTCTTAATGATGTATGTAAGTTAATTAGACTAGTCTTGGATTATTAACAGATTTTGACTTGTATTCATGTGTTAACAGATATTATTTTGGTGAGAGAGCATGATTAAGCAAGAAAGACAGCTGAGACAAACAAGAAAGCTGTTGTTTTCTCATGACTAGCACAAGCAGATCTATTATTTTCCTTATGTTGAAATTTGGACGTTTAATCACACGAAGCCGTGCAAAGCAAGTTTGTATCTCGATGGAAAACAGACATCTCAGAACCACATCTGTTAACAGTGCAATCTCACTACTCAACTACTCAACAATACTTGCAGCAAATGTGCAGGAATATACATGAAACGTATAAATTTGTCCTGTAGCAATTCTCAAACTGAGACCGAAGTCTCAGTCCAAACATCTATGGTTTTGTGTCGTGATTCCAGAAGACAGAACCGCAACATGCCACCCTGCCCCACCCCACATGGGACATACTGGATGCGGCTGTGCCGCAGATCAACTGAATGTTGCGGTTATCTGTTCTTCACACTAGCAGTGTGTCTGCAGCAGTGCTGCTATTGCCAGCGCTATGTTTTTACTTAGGGTTTCCCTAGAAAATGGCCATAAATGTGTGAGTGTGTCAGTGAGAGCAAGCAAGTGCAGGAGCAGAAGATGCACGGCTTCATACTGTATAGTACTGGTATTTATTTGAGAATCTAGGACTACTTTAAACAAGGAAATATAGTAGTCATACCAGAAACCTCACAATGGCTGTATTTATATGAAGAATTAACTTAAAGAACGTTCCAGTCCCAGCAGAGCCGGGGGGTTAGGAGGCTGTGCCACCACCTTTTCATGACCCTAGGGGGAGTCCTGATGCCGTCTCCAAAGGAGCCTGCCGCTGCTGCCGGGCTGCATCCCATCAACTGCTTCCCTTCCTCTCTCTCCCCCCACTCCCACACAGAGAGTTCACAAAGTTCTCAGAGCGCACCAAGTCACTGACGAAAGCGGCGGAGCCAGAGGGTCCATTGACGCCTCAGCCTTGCCTAATGCCAGCAAAGGCAGGTATTAGCTTTCTTCGCCCACTCCCCATCTCAACTGCATCCCATGTAAAAGCCTTCACAATGAGGCGGTCTATTTAAACGGTCGGAGCTCCATCCCTCCTGCTTGGTCCTCCTTCATGATGCTGCTGAGCTAGCTGTTTAGCTAATTTGCTAAAGACTAACATGCTAACCACCTATTAGCAGGCTTGGGTCGAGCTAGCACCATCAGCTAGCTATTAGCTGGCCAACTGAAACAAACTCCACTTCGATTTGGGGGCACTTTGGAAGGGATTGCTGCTGCTTCACTTCAAAAATAATACATTTATTTATACAGCACCTTTCATACATAAAATGCAGCTCAAAGAGCTTTACAATAAAATCAATAAAATCAAAGACTGCTTCCCCAAACTTTTTATAGTTTGTTTTTGGGATATAGAGCAAGCTTGGCCGGCCCGGCAGGTAGACGACCTGAGGGAACAGTTTGGAACATACTCCGATAAACAATCAGAGATGTACGAGGGTGCTGTACCATTAAGAGACTTAAAAATAAGTAAAATAATTTTAAAATCAATCCTCAGGAAGCTAGTGTAAAGACACTAAAACCGGACTAATGTGATCTCTTCCCATTTCTCGTTAAAACCCTGGCTGCTGAATTTTGTACAAGTTGTAGTCGATCAATGGATTTTTTCGGTAATCCTGAATCCAGTGCATTACTGTAGTCCAGGCGAGAAAGTATAAAAGCATGAGTCACCTTTTTGGCATCTTCCAGAGTGAGGTACGGTCTTACGCTTGCAAGGTTTCTTAAACGATAAAAGGCAATCTTTGTGACATTGTTTGTGTGTGAATTAAAATCTAGTTCTGAGTCAAATGTAACAACCAGGTTCTTTACTTTTGATTTATTGTGATGCGCCAGACTTCCATGTTTGCTAATAATGTTTCGTCTCTGATCATCAGTACCAATTACAAGAATTTCAGTTTTATCTTTGTTTAATTTGAGAAAATTGTTGCTCATCCATTTTTCCACGCTGAAGAGGCAATTTATAACTTGGTTTGGAGCATCAGATTCATCTGGTGCTACGGATATATATAATTGAGTATCATCAGCATAACAATGATAGCTGACACCATGGTCACTAATAATTTTTCCCAGTGGTAGCATATATAGGCAAAATAACAATGGACCAAGAATGGAACGCTGTGGAATGCCGAAAAGGCTGGGGCGTCATAAGGAAGGTGGCTGCGCATAGCCAAAGCATGGACTCACCTGAAGAGTAAGCTGAAGTGAAAAATAATTGCCCACGATCATCTAGCATAGGTCACGAATAGGCTAAAAAAATATGTCCTGCCAGTAAGTTATGTTTTTAACCAGTTTAGAACTGTGCCTGTGATACCAATCCAACTTTCCAGTCCTTTCTAAAACCAGACTGAAATCATTGTGTATATGATTCATGAATAGGAATTCATCTAACTGTTTAGATATGGCCTTTTTAGAACTTTGCTAATGAAAGGCAGTTTGGAAATGGGTCTGTATTTGTTTAGCATAGAGGAATCAAGATTTGTGTTTTTAAGAAGGGGATTTACCAGAGCTATTTCCAGTGAACAATTTAAAATGACTAAAAGATTGAGAATAAAACTGTCTAAAACCTCTTTTAAAAAAAATCTAGTTGGGATTGCATCCAGTGAGCATGTGGAAGACTTCAGTTGTGCAATAATTTTACTAAGTTCCGCTTCACTGATCAAAATCTGTGAAGCGGAACTTTGTAAAATTATTGTGTGAGAAAATGATTGTCTGGGAAGAGGTTGGGGTTGAGTTATTTGAGTTGGGGTTGAGTTATTTAATGTATCTATTTGATGTATCTATGGTGTTTACAATACTGGCATGGATATTTATTATCTTTTTTTCCATAAATTCTGCAAACTCTTCACATTTTATCGTGAGGCAGGTCATGTATATTCCGAGCGCTGCGACGGATTTGAAAGGTGATTTATTTTTGAAAATAATTTCTATTTTCATTTAATACTTTAGAGAAATATGCCTGTCTCACAGTGCACAGCTTTGTTGTAGGTGAGGAGGGATCTTGTGAGAATCTCTATGTGGGTTGTCAATTTTCTTTTTCTCCACATTCTCTCAGCTCTACGGCATTCCCTCTTTAGCAGACGTATTCTCATTTTTCCAATGGCATTAGTTTAGTATGTGATTTCTTTTTTGATTTCTCAGGTGCCACACTGTCAAGAGCTGATCTTAATTTAGAGTTAAAATGATTTACTATTTCATGTATAGATTTAAAATTCCTCTGCAGAGCTTGATTTAGCATGTCGGGACAGAACTCGGCAGCTGAGGATTAACATAGATAGCGTTTCTTAAAGAGATATTCTGTTCCATTTTGTCTCCTGCCATATATGATCACATCAAAAAACAAACAATAGTGATCTGACAGGTTAATATCAAAAATCTTGTTAAAAAAATATCTACACTTTTGGAGATCACTAAATCTAGTGTGTGGCCTTGGTTATGAGTAGGCCTGGCAATATGTTGAGTAAAATCCAAAGAGTTTAGAAGTCCGAGGTGTCATCAATATGCAGATTAAAATCACCAGTTATGATTATCCTGTCATTCTTAATTAAACAGAGCTCAGACATTTCTGGTAAAAATTAAGCTACGGGTTTTGGAGGGCGATAAATATACTTTCCAATCTAAAAGCTTGATATTAAAAAAAAAATTAAAAAAAAGGCACCTAGACTGACACTGCATTTAAAAGCGTTTTAAAAATATAGTTGCTAGACCTACCCCTTTCTTTCCCTCACGTATTGTGTGTATATAGCTAAAGTTTAGGGGGGAAGCTTTGTTTAAGAGAGCAGCTCCATCTGAATTGAGCCATGATTCAGTCAGGAAAATAAAATCAAGTTTATGTACAGTGATAAAATCATTTATGATGAAAGTCTTATTAGTAAGTGCACAGATGTTTAAAAGAGCCATTTTTACCTTCTGTCCATGTCTGAGCTTTTCGGCTGGGCTATGATTTTTCATTTGTACGGTAATTAGGCTAGACCACCTCCTCAACTGCCTTTTTGCTTTTCTTTGTTCATCACAAATAAAGTCCAATCTGGGAGTAATCCTGACAGGAATATTAGAGGCTGTGGGTGATGGTGTAACGAAGGCAGTACTAGGATTTATCCACAAGGGGGAGCTAGTGGCAGTATGGGGAGCATGACTGTTTAAAGTGGCAGAAGAAGAGCAGGGGGTGACAGGTGATGTAAATAGTCAGTCACAAGGGGTAAATAGTACAGTTCGCTGCAGATTACCTGCAAGCATGAGACTACCCTGCAAGCTTGGATGCAGACCGTCTCGTGCAAACAAGGGAGAGCGATATCAGATCAAATTTAAGTTGTGAATGAACCCAATGTTGTGAGTGGAGCATTTGGACTGGAGCCAGGTGTGGAGGCTGAGGATCCTAGTAAAACGGCCAATTACGCGACCCAGTGTGGGAATTGGACCCAAGATGAAAGCAGACATTCCTGTGCTGTTCAGCAGGTCAAACAGACGGATGAAGTCGGCTTTTGTCAGCTCTGACTGCTGGCGACTTGTATCATTTGATCCGACGTGGACTATTACTCTTTTAATAGACATTGGGAGTGAGGTGATGAGTCCGGCTCCTCCATTCCGCATACCCAAGTGTACTTGGGCAAGACACTGAACCCCAAACTGCTCTTAACGGCTGTGCCGGCTTTGTGTGAGTGATCTGAATAGAGAAAGTGCTGTACATAGATGTGTGTGTAAATGGGCGAATGGAAAAAACTGCAGTGGTCGTCAATACTCGAAAATACAGAACATTTAAAGCACATACCTTCGTTAAGCCCCAACGATGTCCTTGTGAAACAACATCTAAATTCAATAGATCCAGATTTATATTTGGATTGTTCATAAATATCAGTCTCCAAAACATGCCAGATTTTTTTCATCAGGATCTATGAATTATCCACTGAGAAATCAACGCAAATGTTGAAAAAAGCTCTCTTACAGTGAAAAAATTGCCAGATTCACTATGATACAGATCCGCACCAAAATTCAAGGGGTTTGTTCCTTCAGCATTTTTTCTCCAAGTTCCGTGATACGTTTTTGCATAATCCTGCTAACTAACAGACAGACAGCCGTAGAAGAAAACATTATCTCCTTGGTGGAGGTAAGAAAATATATTTACCCATTTGGTCCAACCAAACCATATCTTCTCCCTGCTACAATCAGAAGGTCAGCATTGATGAAAAGCTCCTTGCCATGAGCAGATATGCTGAACCGTTCCAGCTGAAGTACACAAAAGAGAACTTCACTAACCATTGTTTATGTAGCACATACAGCTAATTAAAGCATCTTTAGAATGAAAATGATGAAAAAGAACAGATTTGTTCTAATTAAACTTAATAACCTTAATATCAGAGGCATTCTCCAGCATTGCCTGTCTGGAGGACATCTCCGCCTGGGAAATGGAGAAATCGCCCTCCAAGGCATTCTGAGCCCTAACACTGGCCACTTGACGCTCGTACTCCATCTACAACAAAGGACAGGAAGCAGCGGGACAACTCTGTAGGGTTAAGATTACACCAAACAACAGCAGCTTATTGTGTGACATGAAAAATAATTATAATAACAGGGGGAATATAAAGTCTGCCCCATTAAATATAAGGACATACAATTAATGGACCATAGTGATCACCTGTTTCTTTTTCTTCTTCTTCTCCTTTTTACTAAGATTAGCATTTGGGTCCTCTTCCTGTGGTTTGGCCTGTTCTGCAATGGCATCCTCAGCACTCTTAATGGTTAGAGGCAGAGATGAGTTAACACAGTGATCCAAAGCAACGAAGAAGAGCTTTGTGGAGGACAAGCATACCATCATCATGTCACCTCCGTCACTATCCTCCTCATCATCATCTTCATACTCGCTGCATGATCGCTCAGCAGGCTTTCCTTTCTACATAGACAGGAATATCACATAATGGTTACCTGAAAGTTGTTGATGAGATTAAAACAAAAAAGCAAAACCAAAATCTGTGCTTTTTACTTACCTTGTATTGTTCTATCTTCCCCTTCTTTCGTTTCACTTCTGTTTCATAAATATCAGGTGACTACAGGAAGAGATTAAAAAAATTCATCAAAACCAGATAAAAAAATAAGATGACAAAATTCAGAGAAAGCTATTTTCTGTCAACAGTATATTTAACAAAATGTCTTCTCTTAACCGAAGTACACTGCTCAGAAAAATTAAGGGAACACTTAATTGTTAAAGTATAACACCAAGTCAGTTAAACTTCAGGGATATCAATCTGTCCATATAGGAGCCCAATCAGGTTGTACAGGTAATCCAGCTCTTCCAGGATGGCACATCCATATGTGTGGTCGCAAGAAGGTTTGCCGTGTCTCCCAGCACAGACTCAAGAGGATGGAGGAGATACCAGGAGACCGGCTGTTACACGTTGAGAGCTGGAAAGGGCCGTAGAAGGTCAACAACCCAGGAGCAGGACCAGTATCTGCTCCTTTGTGGAGGAACAGGAGAAGCACTGCCAGGGGCCTACAAAATGACCACCAGCGGGATGGAATCCTCAATTGTCAGACCTTACGCTGGTGCAGTGGGCCCTGGATACCACCTGGTGCAGGACAATGCCCGGCCTCATGTGTGTAGGCACTTCCTGAATGACAAAGGCATTGATGCTATTGACTGCCACTCTCGTTCCCCAGGCCTGAATCCAATTGAGCACCTATGGGCCATGCACACTACTTCACAACCTCACAAGTTGTTGGGATGAAAATTGTCTGATAGGGCTGTGAGAAAAATGTTCACTTTGATTTCGGTGTGACTTTGAATCCAGCCCTCTGGTTTTGGTTTCCATTGACCCTTCTTACGTTATTGTTGTCAATGAATAACACAATGTATATCAGTTAATATTTTCAACATGAATATTTTGTTCATTGAGATCCTATTGGTGATTTAAGTGTTCCCTTAATTTTTTTGAGCAGTGTATTTCTGAGTCTGCTGTGCGATGAGTAAATTAGGAAAGAAATGGATAAATTCTATAGGCCTATGTGGGCTTCTTTCTATATGCCATTCTCTAAATAGGTTTGTATAGGTAGGCAGACACTGTACCATTTATTTGGTATTTTGCATTAATTCAATCTAACCCATGACTATTCTGCCTTCCTTCGAGGCCAAACTGTATAACTTCAATATTCGCACCCAACAGACGGATTGATAGAACCCTGAAACTTCCTGTATTAAGCCTCGAAGAATCCCACTGAAAATTTATCAAGGACTAGAAATACTCCTACCTCATAATGGGACTTGTATTTATGAAGCCTCCTATGCTGATAGCTCACATCAAGAGAGTATCTTATTGTAATAATTAATGTAGTTGCAGTCTGGAGCATTAGACAATGGAAAACTTTTTTTTGTTGGCTCTATGTATAAAGTTGAATTATATCTAAAATGCTTGGATTTAGTTACCGTTTCTTTGAGGCCCCCTCCCAATAAAGTATAGTTTGCCATGATTGGCCATCTGGCTAGGGTTGGGTATCGTTTCAATTTTATCGATTCTGATTCCGCTTATCAATTGCGGTTCTTATCAATTCCCCATTTTGATTCCAAAATCTTTATTAGACTGGACCGATGCACAGTAGCTGTGCTTCATGTTACACCGGGGCAGCAGCAGTAACGCCTTGTGGTAGACAGGCAACATTACAAAAGAAAACCCACACAGGTCATCTCAGAGCCTAATCAGACATGCTCAATGTCTTTAACCCAACTGTTAAAATTAGCAGTAACTGAGATAGAGGCAATGTTGAAACTTTTTGCCTTAAAAACCCTGGTGTTTAAATTAACAAAACACCACAATGTATTTGTGGATAATTAGTAGAAGAAAATGTTCCAATTGTCCCTGTAAACTAATGTTACATCAATAAATGAATATTAATCTCTCATATATTCCATAACAGTGGAAATCGGTAGCAGTTGAGCCATTTGTGGATAATAACGTTTGGAGCTGCTTGTTGTACGTCTTATTTATAGGAAATCTACTGACATAAATCATACAAGTCATGTTAGTCAACTTTTCCTTGAATGCCGGCGAGAACGATGAGTCGCTGTCGTCGCTGCTCACTTTCGCCCGAGCTCTACTGGAGGTGCTTGCAAGGTGATACTAGCGCTAACTGAAGATGACACACTCGAGGCCGCAGGACAAATATCACTGTTTGTAAAATGCAGTGGATGTTAGACTTTGTTAGCTATGGCCAGAGATTACTAACAGTTCTCCTACTGTTACAGCACCCATCTGCCTGCCGCTCCTTACACAATTTTTATAACACACAACAAATGCTGCGCCTGGTTGTTGGAGACTTGCTGACTTTGGTTGATGCTGAACCATATCAACCTAATCATCACAGTACAGCAGGGCTCCAGACTGCAACCATTTAGTCGCATATTGTGAGACAGTGCAACTACATTTTATGACTAGGCGCACCAGTGCAACTTGCAAATATGCCCCCCATTTTTTTAAAATCATCATTTGACATACCAGGAGCAATCGAGAATTTGTTCACACAAAGTGACAGTTGTTTTTTACCCTGCTGGAGTTTCCTGTGTCTCCCTCCACACTGCTGACCTGCCCTCACTTTAACTCATAAACACCAACACTCGTCAAACATTATTAAGACCTGATCAGAACATGACGTTTACTTGGCGTTTGTTTGATTCGCTCGAGAGTTTACGAAGCTTCAATTTACACATAATGAAAAATTAGTCATTATGTACGCTCAGTACAACATGAAATGTGAAACGCATAGCCAGGACTCAGTGTTAAAGTAATGTTATGTGAAGTAATGGTCTGCTTTTATATATCGATTAATAACTAAATACATGACCGTAAGTGAGTCATCTAAATCCTAACGATCCCATCCTGTTTACATATAACCTGCTCCAAATGTTTAATATTTATTCAAGAGAATTTTTTTGTTAAGAGTCAGAGTCAATTATATTGTATTTATTCAAACATAAACATACTTTGTGAGGCTACCATGACCTTGACCTTTGGCTACCAAAATCATATCAGTTAATCCTTGAGTGCAAGTGGCACATGTGAAGGGTTTTCCCTCATGGCGTTCAAGATATGGCATTCACAAGGCAAAATATGTGCTTTGTGAGGTCAGTGACTTTAGCTGTTGACATTTGATAACACTTTCTGTATGTGTCTCAAAATCCAGCAATTCTGTTGACCGAATCCATTCTTTTGTTTAAAAAAAAAAAAGGTTATTTTATTGTGAAATATTTGCAGGAGTGGAAGATGCACTGCTTCATACTTTATTATACTTGTAATTATTTTAGTACACTGGAATATTTTTATATGAGGAAATAGATAAAAGTTGCACAACTGCCTTTTTTTGTATAGTTATGCTTGTACATTGAGCCTTTAACAGAAATTGCAAAAATAAAATATTACCCTCCTAAGTGTTTTTTTTGCAAAAAATAACTGTTCAGGGTAAGGCTTTCAAGGTTCAGTGTGTAGGATTTAGGCGAAAGGGATTATTGGCAGAAATTGAATATAAAATAATACTGATGTTTTCACTAGTGTGTTTCATCTAAATTGTAGTTTTTTACCCTAGAATGAGCCCTATATATTTAAATACTTTATATTTTACAGTCGTCCAAACTGGACAAACTAAACACATTTTCAGTTTTTATGACAACTGAATGCTACCACAGGTTCTCTTTCATGTTTGGAACCAGAGGGTGAGGTGAGCGGTAATTAGCTGCAACATTCAACTACACCACTAGATGTCACTAAATTCTACACTGAACCTTTAACAAACACCCAATTCAGAGTAAAATCCTGCTTAATCCATAGTGTTCACCTCATATTTTAATAGTATTTAGGGTCATACAAGCACCCACCTTGGACTTGGCTTCAGCCCTCTTGGTCTTTGTAGTTTTCTCTTCAGCATCTTCTTTCTCTGCCTCATCCTCCTCATCAGATACAATCTGTTAATTTGATAAACAAATCACTGTGAGCAAATTAGTTGTAAATCTGAAATATCTATATCTAACATGTGCGCATGTTAAAATACACATACAGACAGGGTTGGAATCTATCATGTGGCTGGAACATGGTTGACCCCACATCAGGTTAGACTCAGGATAGTCACACTGCAGAGTGTAGGAGAACAGCAGCACAGGTGCTAATGTTTGGGCTTCTGTACAGAGGTGGACGACTCTGCATCGATGCAGTGACAAAACAAAATAATGTTTTCTGCTACGTTCATTGTTTTAGCGGGTTTCCACCGCTGAATAATTTTAACCACCACTGTTTCAGGATGAGGACAGACGCTCATTAAAAGGTCCGGTCTTCCTGAGTCAGTCTCTGTCCGAGTTTCCTCCTCATTCCCCCGCTGCCCTGCACTCAATTTACACTTAAACAATAAACACCATCAATGATCACAAGTTATTAGGACACATACAGGACTGACTCACTTTACTTTGTGTTTGTTTGATTCACTCTAGAGTTTATGAGACACATTTAGAACTGCTACACAACACGAGAGGTAACGTGACGCACACAGACAGGAGGACAGGACAGATCAGGGTTGAAGTGATCGGAACGATCCACAGTCATGATCGGACATCGATTAATAACTATTTTAGAATATAGGACTAGATGGTGAATATCCCATGTAATTATCACTTTGTGCGTGAAGGACAGAGACGCGCAGACACACACAAACACCTGCAGACAGAGGTTCTTCCCGCAGATTATAAACACAGCACAGTGTTTCAACTTCTTTGTTGCAGAAGAAGCGACGCCTTGTTTATTTTGGACGTAAATATGAATTCAGCAGTTTGTATAAAGATAAGTTCAAAGTGTGAGTGATTATAAAACATTAGAGGAGCAGAGTCTGTTGTTGACCAGCGGAGTGATGCACCTCAGTGCAGTGGAACTGATTTAAGTTAAGATCAGATAAAACATAGGCTCTTATCACCACAAACTCTCTTGACATCTTTGTCAGAGTCTAATACGCATGTCACCGCTTTTTACATTTTTGAGTCTGTCGCGCGTTAGAAGCGTCATTAACCCCCACTCCCTTGCGGTGAATCCAGCAATCGCCTTCTCCTAGATTTCTACAGACTTAAAACTAGGAGGCCAGGTGGATAAAGTCAGAAGAAAGTGCAGAGTGTCTCACTCTGACATTTGCGTTCACACATGCACCTCCTTCAGAGAAAATATGGAGGGACTGTTGAGTCAAGCACATGTTTGAAAGCAGCTTTAGACTTAGGCTGTTCGTCTTGTAGCCAAGCAAATCAAGGACAACTGTAATGTGTTTCAGCTTGTTGGTGTCAGTATATATATATATATATATATATATATATATAATTTTCAGTCTGGCTTTTGTAAATGAGACATTTAAGATTTAGATATTAAATAAATTTGAAAACTAAATTTACTTTTTTATTCATTGGGATAATACATGTAGCAAATTGACAGTTTTATTCATTCAAAAATAAATTTACTACAAAATGTTTTGAAAAAAGGTGAAAAGGCGAATACTTTCAAAAGCCACTGCATTAAAACATTTTAAGTGTTATAATAAAAAAAATGTAAGATACATGGGTTAGCTCTGAATTGGTTTTCACAGTGAACTTTCAATGACAAATAAAAAATTGAATCACAACAAAGTTAAGAAATCAGCATAGACCTGCCCAAACTAAATGCAATGTACTGTCATTAGTTTTTATGAGGAAATGCAGGGAAACAGATGAAACCCATCATTGTTGAGGCCAATAAGAAAAACAATCAACTGTAAATGCATAACGCCTCTTCACTTTGTTTACTGTGTTGTGATCTGATTTGACTAGGAAGTTGTATTCTTAACATTGTTTTTATTCAATCATGTCACAGTAAATGAATACATGAAAATACATAAATATGACAATTTATTCTGTACTTCACTTCATATATACTTGAATTGTTTTTATTTAGGGATTTAAATCTTCTGTATTTGTAGGGTGAATGGTGAGGACAAATGTGGACAGAAGCTGTCGAACTTCACTAAACCCAGCTAAAAAAAATGTCAAAGCTGCAATTTGTAAACAGCATCATTTCAATTCTGAGAAGAACGACATCCAGAGACAAAATTAGAACACCACTGTAAACAGCCCGCTATGCTTTAGCAAATGGGCAAACTGTGTACACTAGGAGACTGTAGCTCGGTTGTACTCTATTAAGTTTTGGGGGTTTTCGACGGCAACACCAAAAACGAAACTTATGGGGTAAATGTCGTTTGCATTGTAAACTATGCTTTCTGTCATCATGGTTCCTTTGTAATGCACGGGGAAGAAAAATAAGAAGAAATGGTGGTGAAAAAAAACGACTGTCAACTTTTGGGGGTACTCTGCCCTCTAAACATGCTCTCGTTGTGTAATAGTCATCCATGTGAAACACACTCAGCAGTATGAGAGCCCTTCCAGACATTCGCCGGCAGTATATGGATTAAATGAAGCTTTGAAGAAGAATTTCATCGATGATTTTTAGTAATCGATTTACCCGAGGAATCGTTTCAGCCTTAGTGGAAACCGCTTATAAGGATCACGGATATAGTGATCACCTGTTTATATGGATCAAAAAGCTTGGGACAGATTTGTTCCAATACAAATGCGGTTTAAATAATTGAGTTATTGTGATCAAGTTATCCGCCTGCAGTGTTAATTTTTGGGTATTGCATACAGTTTTTACCAGCTCTGTCAGTCATTTACTGCTCTTCTCTGTGTCTTTATGAGTCGCGTTGTGCACTGCCAACCAAATCGAACACGCCCTGCCATGTCCTCCGGCTCTCCATACATTGTCTAGGTTTACAAATTCAGTTATTTTAACCCAGTCTGAGTTTACACGTGTCCGATGACACCGCTTGTCTATGTGACTGTGTGTGTCTGTGTCAGCGCACACAAGAGAGTGGAAGCGCAGCTATAAAGACAGATTTGACTCATTATAGAAAAGTATCAATTATTATGTGGTGATCAGTGTTATATTGTGGCGTCATTTCAAACAAAGACAGAGAGCGAGAAATAAACGGTTTCCACTGTATTTGAAATACAATACTGTACTTTTTTTGCTGGTTTATCTTCTTCATCCATATCAGCATCCTCATCACTCTGGCCCTGACTGAGAGCAGCGTAGATGTTTCCACCCTGAAAGACATCATAGATAGATGCTTTACACAGCCAGCATGTAGAGTCAGAAGGTAAAAGGTGAAACACAAAGTTTCAGTGTAGACTAATAACAAACCTTGTTTCCTTCACTGGTGGCAATGACTGTGGAAAGGGAAGGCAGGCACAATGAATAATGAAATAATATAACAAAATTATTTAATTTGTGGTCATCAATCATGAAACATTATACCTGGTTCATCTTCCTCATAACTTGCTTGCACTGAGAGCTTTTTCAGCTTCAGCATGACGTTTGCATCATCATCCTCATTTGCATCTCCACCTTTTCCTTTCCGTCGATCTTTTTTCTTTTTCTAAAGGGGAAAGTTTCAAATTATGTCCCAGGTAGGCAAGACAAAAAACTGATATTGATATCGTTTATCTGAAATGAACCAATCCAATACCGGGAAAATATGGTTAAGATATCTTAGACAAGAAATTAAGACAAACTATCAAGATAAAGAGCGCATCCTGCGGTTTCGTGGTCACAAGATATCTCTCTATCCGGATTACAGTGCATCTCTGGCCCGGAGACGGGCAGCTTTCAACGACGTTAAAACTAAACTATACAAGAGAAATGTCCGCTTAGGGCTTCTCCATCCTGCTCGCATCTGTGTGGATTATGATGGACAAACTTTGTATGTTTTCTATGACTCACACTGGCAGGAAGACTGAAGATGTATGTAATATGTGAACAAATAAACGAGGAACTCTCAAGGTAAACCAAGACACAAGTGACTCATTATGTTCAGAGCTGCAAACAGTTAAACATTTATACCCTTATTATCACCATGCTCTTTTGTTCACAATCAAGTTCATCTGTAGCCACTCTTTATGGTTGCTCGGTTGGTTTGCGATTAGGGCTGACCTACGTTATGCCTACACACTCTAGAGAACCTCTATGTAAATTACATATCAGAGCCGTCACTTTGTTTTTCCATTTTAATATCAAATAAGTACCTAATGTCACTCTTTTTTCCCCTTTCACTCATTCCTGGTTTAGCAACTCGTTGACTTTATTTTTTGCTATTAACTAGCATGAGTGAGACAGCTACTCAGTCCTGGTTTCGTACATTAAAACTTTGATGCTCTGGTGCAAACAGAGTTTGATACACCTGTTGACTAAAATGTTTGACCTACGTGTAGACATATCAGATCTGCTACTTTACTTTTTGCTTACCTTAGTCTATTTATATATTTATATTAGTGTCTTCAACTATATATATATAAAAATTTAAGATTGTGTTTATTGTTTTTTTCACCATACTGTCAAAATGCATTACATGAAAAAACACCCCTCTGTATACACACCCACACCCATTCACAGACCGACATTTGCAAACATGACACTCATCTACAAATACATGACACTCATCTACAAAAAAAAAAATATATATATATATATATATATATATATATTAGCCGTAGTAGTGTCATCTCCTTAGGTAAAGACCTACTATGAGAATAAAGATTACCTGTTTTCCCGGTGTGTCTTTTCCAGCCACCTCATGTACCTTTTCAGGTTTGCAATCTGTGGTGAGCTCCTCAAAGAACTGGAGAAAAACATTAAAACGACAAATCCAATGAGACACACTGTGCCATTGAGGTAAAGCATCAGCTAGGAAGTATTTTGATACTTAAAAACTAGTCAAATGAGCCATTGCAAATACTCACAGTCTTTTTCCCCTTTTTATCTTTCTTCCCTTTTTTCACAGTCTTTTCTGTTTAAAGAGAACAGATTTTTTATTTCACAAAAACATCAGAGGGGACTAGTGGGACATGTACAGTACTGTCAGACATTATGAAGACATTGTTTGACTTGTCAGGTCTGTATACCACCATAATGTTTCAAAAATAAACAATGACTGATGTCAAGTGCTGACTCAACTTAAATTTGAGGCCACTTTTCAAAAAGGGCTAATAGTCGAACACGTTCTTTATGAATGTCATTGTCCTTCAATATGGGCCAGATGGGACAGGATAAACTACATGTAAATACAGTAATCATTTTCAATATTTAGTGTCAAGCTGCAATATGTGTAGACGGGAGTGCTGAAGCTGTTTTAGAGGCCTGTGGTGGAACAACATCTAAAGAGCTAGTGGTTCAAAGCACACGACAACACCATTAACATGAGTCAACAGCTTTATCCTCTTAGTCATTGTTCGATTTCACTTTAAATCATACAGTTAAAGAAAGCAAATGGGGGAGAAGTAACAACCGGAGTCACCGGTTTTACTTACAAACTGTGAGTTAACTGTCATCTTAATTTCACGAACTGCCTCGTCGAGGCTAACGTTAGCTGAAGCCTTCTCTGTTGGAAGTCATAGTTCAATACGAGGCTGTTCACTTTTCCATTTTGTTTTCCCATCTTCTCTAAAAATGAGGCTTGATGCTGAGTGGGTTATGCTGACGTAAACACATTTGCTGGAGATTTCTAGTGAAGAACAATTGGCACCGTTTGTCCGGACTACTGCTAGATTAACGTTGACTGTGACGCTACTTAGCCTGCTGCTAGCTGCTCAACAAACATTAACATTATCTCACCAGCTGCCGCTGCGACTTCATCGTCCACCCACTCCAATCCCTCCTTCGTTTTCCTGGGCATTTTCTTACTCAACTGTACCTTAAACAACGTAACTAAAACGGTATCCTCTTCAACCCCGTGTTCTTAGCCAGCCTCATTCACATGTCATGCGGCCCAACTACGTGATGATGATGCTCAGATGCCCGGTCACGAACAAACTTTCTTCTTCCTTTGGTTTAATGACGGGTTACCGCCACCTTCTGTACCGGAGTATGTAGTAGAAGTGATCCCCAGATTACTTTGCAGGGAAATTAGATTGTCATAGCAACCAGGTATATCAAAAAACAATAAAATGCAAAGTAAAAATACACAAAAAAGAAAATGTTATACACAAGGTACAATGGAAGTCCAAATACAAGTTTAAAATCTGACAAAATGAAAGATAAAAATAAATAAGGTGCAAAGGGATTTGCTTTGATACTGCTGTGACAGACTGGTGGTAATAAATGATCACTGATTGTAATCACTGGAAGCTGATGAAAGGAGAAATCAGGCAGCAGCTGATGTCTTATGCAGAAGATTTTAATGTAGACTCGATGCATCAAGGAGACCAGAAGGTGGAACAATATACAAACACTAACAGAGTAACATGAGCAATTGTCACCCCCAAGCCTGAAGATGTCTCACACAGCATCTGCATATCTTCCTCTACTTGCGTCACCCATTCCAACGCTACAATTGCTGTCACTCTCTATGTTACATGTAGTTGTTCGCATCCCATTGGACAGTAAAGCCTAAAGTATGCATTCCTAAATCACGTTGTGTCCTAATGTCTTTCCACTGATGTAATCAGAAACAAATATTTGTAATTGTTGTTACTTTGGCAACAGTTTGAGAAAAGAAAATATGAATTACTATATACTATCTTATGTGCTCTTTCTTGTGTTTTTGTCAGGCTCTTTATAATTTTGTTTCTAGTTTTAATATTTCTCCCCCTTGTGGTTGTTTGAGAGTAATGCACTATTCTTACGTTTTTATTTGCTATTTTCTTTTCATTGGTTGTTTTAGTCATGTGACACAGCCAGGTCAAAACGCAGAGATGAGAAACAAGAAATCCTGCTGAAAAGAAATACATGATACTCTGAGTGCAGATTTGTGCATTGAGTTTAAGTCCTACAGAAGCACATTCAAGTGTTCCTCCATGGCTCTTTAATGAACTTTAAATTTACCTCAGTCTGTTGGAAGATAAGAAGAATGAAGGAGTGGACCGGTACAAAGTGGAATGGTATATGAAGGAAAAATATGATGGTCATATTTATGTGTATACAGATGTCTCAAGTAAACAACTACAGACCCATCTCTCTTCTTCCTTTTCTCTCCAAAGCACTTGAGTGTGCTATCTTTAATAAACAACTCTTTTCCTATCTTCACCAAAACAACCTTCTTGATCCTCACGAGTCCGGTTTCAAGGCAGGCAACTCAACTGAGACTGCCCTCCTTGCTGTCACTGAGCAACTTCACACTGCTAGAGTAGCCTCTCTCTCCTTTGTGGTCATCTTTCTGAACCTTTCTGCTGTGTTTGACACGGTGAACCACCAGATACTTATTTCCTCCCTTCAGGATCTGGCTGTCTCGGGCTCTGCTCTCTCCCTGCTCACATCCTACCTCAAAGACCGTACCTACCGGATAACTTGGAGAGGATCTTTGTCAGAACCTTGTCCACTCAGTACTGGGGTCCCTCAAGGTTCCGTCCTGGGTCCCCTCCTTTTCCCCCTTTAGACCAACTCTCTTGGCTCTGTTATTCCATCACATGACTTTTCCTAACACAGCTACGCAGATGACACCCAACTAATTCTCTCTTTACCCCAGTCTGAAACACAGGTAGCAGCACAAATATCTGCTTGTCTGATTGACATCTCTCAGTGGATGTCCACACACTAATTAAAGACCAACCTTGACAAGATCAAGCTACTTTTCCTGCCAGGGAAGGGCTCTCCCACCCATGACCTTACTATCACCATTGACATCTCTGTGAAAGAATCGGGCCCGGTCTACATCCAGGACATGGTTAAATCTTGGACCCCAGCCCGTCCAATCTGCTCTGCATCTGCCAATCGGCTTGCTGCTCCCTCACTGCGAGGGATACCTAGCCACTCAACAAAATCAAGACTGTTTGCTGTCCTGGCTCCCAAATGGTGGAACAAGCTTCCCATGGGGAGACAGCAGAAAATCTACACATCTTCCACCGCAGGCTAAAAACACATCTCTTCCGACTATACCTTGGATAAGATGGTGATGGTCTAATAACCATCATCAACAAAGAAAAAAAAAGTTAGTTGCACTTATATATTGCACCTACATGTAGCACTTTGTAGTTTGGGTTTTTTAAAGCTAATGTACTAACATGATTCTTGCTGTTCTGGGTTTGTACCCTCATGGTTGAATGCACTTATTGTAAGTCGCTTTGGATAAAATCATCATGGCTAAATGATATGTAATGTGATGTAATGTAAAGATGCATGAAAAGGTCCTGATAAGAGAGTAGGAGTTGCTTATACCAAAGTTATATATAATTGCTTCTAAACTAATTAATAATGATTTACCTGTGTATACAGCAGAAATAGTTGTGATATGGTTGGCAGTAATATGTATTGAAGGTGACAGACCTAAAAGTATAGTATTTGCTTCTGATTCATCCTCAGCTTTGTTAAGTATTAAGATCATTCAATCAGAATCTAGACAGGATATTGTCTTAGATATAGTTCAATTGGTAAACAATCTGCAGAATTCAGAGTGAATGAGTTTCTTAAAGACATTTCACCTCTCATCCACGCGGCTTCTTCAGTTCTAAATGGCTGCTGGGAGTCCCAGATATTTAACTTGTATGGTTGTTAGGAGTCGTTGAGGTTACCAGAGAGGCTGGAACCACCCTGATGTTGGTTTCACTGGGAGTCCTTGAAAGTCGTTGACCCACCCGCCGCCTGTGAATCATGTGTCCTAAGATGTGAATTGTAGTGAAACTTCCTGGGGATTGAAGTCAAGACTGTATTGATTGTGGCTGATAGGTTGTGTTTTAAACCTCCTCCTCTGTTCAGAGATGGTTTTCTAGTTTGGCACACATGGCTTCCTCTTCCTCTTCCGCCACTCCTCTTTCAAACAATCTGTCTTCATGGACAAAATGTGGACATCGTTGTCTTCAAATGAATGTCCCTTGTCCTGACCAAAAAAGCCCAGCAGAGGATGTACTTTCAACCTGCTGAAGCAGATGATGGTGAACTTGTATGTTTTGCACAATCCCTCCCGCTTATAGTATTTTTTAATTTTGTTTATTGTATTTTTTTATTCTTTATTTTTTTATACAATTTTTGTTTCCTATTTTATATACTTTATATTTATAATTGCACAAGCACACCACAGCAAATTCCTTGTATGTGTAAACCTGCTTGGCAATAAAACGATTCTGATTCTTAAGATGTAGGTGGACTGCTGAGTCCTGACCTGAGGAGCTGGCTCTCCTTTGCTGTGCCATGTGTTTGTGTAGCAGTTGTTTAGTTTCCCCAATGTACAGGTCTGTGCATTCCTCACTACATTCAACTGCATGTACTACATTGTTCTGCTTATGTCTGTGTTAGGACCAGGGTTGCCACCTCCTTTTGTGCTCCTTGTTTTCCCTTCCTGCTGTTTTCCCTTCCCACACTGGAGCTGGGAGGGGCCTCCTGTGGGACACCGGCGCAGCTGACCTTCATCTCGTC
Source organism: Hippoglossus stenolepis (assembly GCF_022539355.2). NCBI lineage: Eukaryota > Metazoa > Chordata > Actinopteri > Pleuronectiformes > Pleuronectidae > Hippoglossus > Hippoglossus stenolepis. Next base: position 22,564,375 of record NC_061499.1, on the reverse strand, counting down.
ATCAACTCCACCTCAGTCTATAAGACCTCAGCTCATCTCCCCTGTCGTCGCCAGATCGTCCGTTCACCAGTGTGGTACTTATCCTGGCTCCTGTGACTACTTCTTTCTTGTCTAATGATACCTGTTAACCCCGTGCTCCCTTTTGCCTCAGATTCAGCTGCGCACCTTCCGTTTGTTCCACTCAATCCACTCTGGCTTCACCCTCCCTGGACTTCGGATCCCCACTGCCTGCCGCCACCACCCCAGCTCCAGCTTTAAACAATAAACCTTTTTACTACCATCTACCTGCTGTGTTCGTGCTCTGCACTTTTGGGTCCGCTTAAATCAGATCATAACAGAACGATCTGGCCAACATGGACCCAGCAGACACAACACCTACCTCCGGCCAACTACTCCAAGCTTTAACCAGCCAAGGAGTTCTTCTTGGACAGCATGAACAGCTTCTCCAGGCCCTCACGGACAATAACCAATCTCTGGTAAATCAAGTTTCTGAATTAACTCGACAAGTCTCGTTACTGACCTCTCTGTGTGCCTCATCTGCAGCTGCTGCACCACCTAATCCTGCTCCCCTACCCCCATTTCCACCTGCTCCCACGGCTAGTCAGGATTCCCTGGCCACCAACCCCGAGCCCTTTAATGGCGATCTGAAGACATGTCGGGGTTTCCTGCTCCAGTGTGGTATGGTTTTTCAACAACGTTCCTCATTGTTCCCAGCTGACCAATCTAAAGTTCATTACATTTTGGGATTGTTGAGAGGGAGAGCTTTGGCGTGGGCAGAAGCAATATATACACCTTTGTCTCTTACTACTGTGACCTATGAGGATTTTGTTTCCAATTTAAGAGGAGTTTTTGATCATCCTGATTGCCATGGCTCTACATCAAGACGTCTGTTGAGTCTCCGTCAGGAGTTAAGGAGCGCAGCAGACTACGCAGTGGAATTCTGGACCGTGGCAGCTGATGCTCAATGGGATGAGCGTGCACTAAGAGGGGTCTTTTACAGAGGGTTAAATGAACAGCTTAAGGATGAACTTGCCTCCAGGGATGAACCTGAGAGTCTCAACTCCCTCATCTCTTTAACTATCAGATTGGACAATCGCCTACGTGAACGCCGCCTGGAGAGATCTTCTCGTTCACAACCAGTCACCAGCACTCCCATCATGCCCACAACTCTCACCACAGTTGGTCCACAAAGAACCCACACTATTCTGCCCAGCTTGGCCACTGCTTCTCCTGAGGATGAACCCATGCAACTTGGCAGGGCCCGACTAACTCCTGCGGAGCGTCTACGTCGCTTCCGGGCCGGTGAGTGCCTATATTGTGGTCAAGTGGGTCATTCCCTTGCAACGTGTCCTAGTCTGCCAAAAGACCGGGCTCGTCCGTAAGGGTGGGGGTACTGATGAGCCAAGCCAACCACTTCCCCCCACATAAATCCCAGTTACGAGTCTCAGCTACTATCTGCTCCAATCAGTTGTCTCTGCCCCTCCTAGCTCTTTTCGACTCGGGGGCCGAAGATAATTTCCTTGACTACAATGTTGCCATACAGTCGGCTTTAGTCCTCGAGCCCTTAAAGACTCCCTTGAATGCTAATGCTCTGGATGGTAGGTTTTTAGCTAGGATAACCCACCAAACTACTCCCCTTACCCTCGTCCTCTCTGGTAACCACCGTGAGACCATTCGCCTCAAGATAATTTCATCTCCAAATGCACCCCTTGTTCTTGGTCACCCATGGTTGCGAAAACACAACCCCCACATAGATTGGGCAGCCGGGAGAATTGTAGGTTGGAGCAGTTTTTGTCACTCAACGTGCCTGCAGTCAGCTTTGTCCCCAGCAGATGGAGCCAACTCCTCAGGTTGCCCTCAGCCTAAACCACCAGACTTATCAGCCCTTCCTCTGGAGTACCATGATTTAGGTGAGGTTTTTAGCAAAGGCCGAGCACTTTCTCTACCCCCCCATAGACCTTATGATTGTGCTATTGACCTGCTCAGGGGCTCAACTATGCCCGCTAGCCGGTTATATAATCTCTCGCGCCCAGAACGAGAGGCCATGGAGAATTATATTAAAGAATCCTTAGCTGCTGGGATAATCCGCCCATCCTCTTCCCCTCTCGGTGCTGGTTTTTTCTTTGTCGTGAAGAAGGATAAGACTCTCCGCCCTTGTATTGACTTCCGCGGTCTGAATAACATCACTATCAAGAACAAATACCCCCTTCCACTAATCAGCTCTGCTTTTGAACCTCTTCAGGGAGCCTCTGTCTTCTCCAAACTGGACCTCCGCAATGCTTACCATCTGGTGCGGATTCGGGATGGGGATGAATGGAAGACGGCTTTTAACACACCCCTAGGGCATTTTGAATATCTCGTTATGCCTTTTGGATTGACCAACGCTCCAGCAGTTTTTCAGGGACTTGTGAATGATGTCCTTCGTGACTTCCTTAACCGTTTTGTTTTTGTTTATTTAGATGACATCCTGATTTTCTCCAAAGACCTCAGCGAACATGTGTCCCATGTCCGGCTAGTTCTCCAGAGACTACTGGAGAATAAGCTTTTTGTCAAGGCAGAGAAGTGCGAGTTTCACACCAGCTCTGTCAGTTTCCTGGGGTACATCATCGAGGGTGGGCAGGTGAGGACGGACCCTGAAAAGATTAAAGCAGTATCTGAATGGCCCACACCCACTACTCGCAAGAAATTGCAGAGTTTTCTTGGTTTTGCAAACTTTTATCGCCGCTTCATCAAAGGTTTCAGTCAAGTGGCAGCTCCCCTCTGTAAACTAACTTCTTCCTCTGTGCAGTTTTCCTGGACACCGGAGGCAGAGACAGCATTTTGCAAGCTCAAGAGTCTCTTCATCTCTGCTCCGGTGCTAGTTCAACCAGATCCCTCTCGGCAGTTTGTAGTAGAAGTGGATGCCTCGGATACTGGGGTAGGAGCTGTTCTATCTCAACGTTCTGGTCCAGATCACAAGCTTCACCCATGTGCCTATTATTCGCGTCGCCTGTCTCCTGCTGAAAGCAATTATGATGTTGGGAACAGGGAGTTGTTAGCGGTCAAGTTAGCTTTAGAAGAGTGGAGACATTGGCTGGAGGGGGTGGAGCAACCATTCATAGTTTGGACAGATCACAAAAATTTAGAATACATTCAGTCAGCTAAAAGGCTAAATTCCAGACAGGCTCGGTGGGCTTTGTTTTTCTGTCGCTTTAACTTTACATTAACTTACCGCCCAGGTAAACGTAACATCAAGCCGGATGCTCTCTCCCGACAACATGAGTGAGGTGTCCAATACAAGTTCAGAAACCATCTTACCTCCCTCCTGTGTTGTGGCAGCAGTCACATGGGAGATTGAAGCGGAGATCAGACGGGCACAACAGAATCATCCTGATCCAGGTACAGGCCCACCTAACCATCTTTTCGTCCCAGATTCTGTCCGTGCTCAGGTCCTCCAGTGGGCTCACACCTCTAGGTTTGCCTGCCACCCTGGAATTAGCCGCACTCTCTCTCTCCTGAAGAGACACTTCTGGTGGCCCACGATGGATGCAGATACACATTCATATGTTGCTGCCTGTTCTGTGTGTGCGAGGAGCAAGGCGTCCCACCGTCCTCCAGCTGGCCTTCTGTGTCCACTTCCAGTTCCTAACCGTCCCTGGTCACACATCGCCTTGGATTTCGTCACTGGTCTGCCTCCCTCACAAGGTAACACAGTTGTTCTCACTGTTGATCGATTTTCCAAGGCTGTCCATTTTCATGCCCTGCCCAAGTTACCATCTGCTCAGGAGACTGCTAACCTTTTAACTGACCATGTTTTCCGTCTACACGGCATACCAGTTGACATCGTTTCTGACAGGGGTCCCCAGTTCACCTCTCATGTGTGGAAGGCTTTTTTCAAAACCTTGGCGCCAAGGTCAGCCTATCTTCCGGATTCCACCCACAGACCAATGGACAATCAGAGAGGGCTAATCAGGACCTGGGGTCTGCCCTGCGTTGCATCTCAGCACTCAACCATTCAACCTGGAGCTCTCACCTGACCTGGATCGAATATGCCCATAATTCCTTAACCAATGCGGCCACTGGTATGTCCCCTTTTGAGGCTTCTCTGGGGTATCAACCACCTCTGTTTCCCTCCCAGGAGAGCGAGTTGGCTGTACCCTCCATTCAGCATCACCTTCGTCGCTGTAGGAAGGTCTGGAGGGACACCCGCTCAGCGCTCCTTCGCTCTGTGGAAGCCAACAAACGCCTCGCTGACAGACGTAGGATTCCTGCTCCCGCCTATAAGCCAGGTCAGTCAGTGTGGCTTTCTGCCAAAGACATTCCATTGAAGTCCGTATCCAAGAAGTTAGCCCCTCGTTTCATAGGACCATTTGTCATTGAAAGAATAATCAGTCCCTCTGCTGTCAGGCTGAAGCTGCCCAATACCTTGAGAATACATCCCACCTTTCATGTTTCACAGTTAAAACCAGTTTCCTCTAGCCCTCTGTGCCCTCCAACCAAACCCCCTCCACCCGCCCGGATTATTGACGACCACCCAGCTTTCTCCGTGCGCCGCCTTCTGGACATCCGCCGGCGTGGCAGAGGCCTGCAATATCTGGTCGACTGGGAGGGTTATGGTCCCGAAGAGCGCTGCTGGGTGCCCCGGTCATTCATTCTGGACCCTCCGATGGTCAGGGCCTTCCATCAGGCCCATCCTGACAAACCGGGGGGGTCGCCTGGAGGCGTCCATTAGGGGGGGGGGGTACTGTTAGGACCAGGGTTGCCACCTCCTTTTGTGCTCCTTGTTTTCCCTTCCTGCTGTTTTCCCTTCCCACACTGGAGCTGGGAGGGGCCTCCTGTGGGACACCGGCGCAGCTGACCTTCATCTCGTCATCAACTCCACCTCAGTCTATAAGACCTCAGCTCATCTCCCCTGTCGTCGCCAGATCGTCCGTTCACCAGTGTGGTACTTATCCTGGCTCCTGTGACTACTTCTTTCTTGTCTAATGATACCTGTTAACCCCGTGCTCCCTTTTGCCTCAGATTCAGCTGCGCACCTTCCGTTTGTTCCACTCAATCCACTCTGGCTTCACCCTCCCTGGACTTCGGATCCCCACTGCCTGCCGCCACCACCCCAGCTCCAGCTTTAAACAATAAACCTTTTTACTACCATCTACCTGCTGTGTTCGTGCTCTGCACTTTTGGGTCCGCTTAAATCAGATCATAACAGTCTGGGTGTTTTGTCTTTGGGATGGACCAATTTCTGCCCGCTGGCTTGGTACGTGAAATGTACTGGAATGTGGTGTTTGTTGAAAATCCTTTGTTTTTCACATACTCCAGCAATACAGGTATTTCTAGCAATTAGTAAGAAGAAATAATGAGGAAATTGATATATTGATATAAATATCCTTTTATAATTATTAACATAGAAATTTGGGTTCTATTTTTAATTTGAGTAAATAAAAAACACTTGTAAACTGAACATCCTTGTAGTTTAAATATTACGTCACTGTAGGCCAACTATAACTAGAAAAAATCTACTTGTCTCTGGCATACCCCGCTTTAGAAGCCTCATCCGCTAAGTGTAATGGAAAATTATAAGATCATACTATACAATGTATTATCTCTGCTTATGCATTCCATATGTAACCACACTATTACCTCTGCTTATGTGCTTATGCGTACCTCTGCTGATTATTACCTCTGCTTATGTGCTTATGGGTATGTGTGACCTGCCAAGATGACCATTAGTGACCTGCCTTATGGGAGTTATCTGGTAACTAACCCTTAGTTGCCAGATTTACTAGGTATCAGTCTCTGCAGAGGTCCGGACGTCACGGAGCCACCGGGACTCACTGTAATCATCTCCTCCATAGAGACCTTGGAGAGGCCCTAAGCGGTGTCTGTGACTTACACACACACACATCACCAAATCTGCATGAAAGAGCATGCATGAAGATGTGTCTTTCAAATTTTCACATGTCCGCATGCTGTAAGATCTGTTTGACCTTCTTTGACAAAGAATAAACGTGCACTTAAAAGAACATTATACTCAGTTCTTTTTATTTCAGAAGTCTCGCCAAGTCAAATTTCTGCCACACTATTTAACCCGAGTAATGTTAGCAGCCCTCACAGTTCATGTTACCTTGCTACTGTCAGCCTATGTTAAGTTTTTGTCAGTTGTGCACAGGAAAAAACTATAAAGCGTTACAGAGTTGTTGTAAAATATTACTTTGTAATGCCACAAGATGGTTTAAAACTCATTGTCATTAACCACGTTGTGCTGCAAAGGCTTAAAAAAAAAAAGGTTGTTATCTCATCCACCACTGGTATTTGCTGTAGCTCACAACTTCTCTAAGTCCAAGTGTGTAACTTAGTGGGGACTGTTTTGTGTTTGGTGAGAAATGTTTTAATAAATCTTCTTACAAGACTGTGACTGTGTATTTATCCTCTAACTTTTCAATATATGTGTATGTGTGAGAACCACATTTAATAAAGCTTACCTGGTGTAAAAACCAATGGCACAGAGTCAGCAACCACAGTGTTATTCAGCTCCAAACAAGCAATCTACATACAGACAGAGAGTAGAAGAATTACTATCTAAAGTAATGCCTAGAAACACAGTTAAGTTACTATATTTGCACACAAGAGTCTGCAACCCTCAGAACACATGCCAGCAATGCTCATGGTGAAAATACAGGCTACTGACCATCGCAAAAATTATTTTTAAAACATTAAACACAGAAATACTGACTGCAGCCTTGCTCAGATGCACGTACCTCCGGCTCAGAATTGTTTTTCTTCACTGAGGCATGTACAGTGCCTGGAGAAGAACACTGCAGGTGCAGTTGCGCCATTGACCAACTAGATGGCTCTAAAACCATTCACACAGCAAGTGACAAGGATATCAATTTTTGAGATGTTTATAATAGAGGTTATTGCTAACCCTGTTTCGACAACCCCCACTGAAAATTTAAGATAGGAAAAACATAACATTCGCTATAACACTCCAACTTGAAAAGTATTCCCAGAGAGATGACGTGGAAAGAGAGTGGCACAAAACTCTACCAGCTACTGGAAGTAGGATGCAGTCTACACCCCACACAAACCATATCCCATACCAGGGCCGGCCCTGGCAATGTTGGCGCCCTAGGCGAGATTTCAGATTGGCGCCCCCCAACATACACACGCAAATTGTCATGCATCCCCAAGAACTTTTGGACTGTATACAGATGCACACACAGGCAGACAAAATTGTAGGCTATACAAAATAATAAAAATATATAATAAAAAATATAAAAAGAGTCTGAAATCTGCTGTACTGACAGCATATCATGTCATGTCGACAAAAATAAACATTAATGATGTCCACAATCGGGGTGATTCCCACCTCTATATTGTTCTTTTTTCTCCTCCTCTACTTTGCGGCGCTTTCTGAATCGTGCACCTGATAATTTAATCCTTTTTTGACTCATCTTTGACTCTAACCGCAGTCTAACACCGCAGCGTGAACGTCGGGGAGAACCCGAGGCGGAAGCGCCAATTCTCGTGCGAGCAGCCGCCTGGCTGTTCACACAGGAAGCGCATTTCTCCTCGCTGGTTCAGGGGTAAATGATGATGGTCGTCACAGGTGACTGACCTACGCAAGCCTATAGCCGCCACCCCCCACAAGAGATTATGTGCTTGTGTGTGTCTGTCTGTTTAGACACAACTGACAAATGTGTGGAGTAAGTACATAATTAAAGATGGGGAAATTTCATCATGTGGGGGCAAAAATCGGGGAAATTGAAACTCCAGGAGAACAGCGGGGAAATCGAAAGTATGGGATGCTTATATATCACTTATATCGTTTAAAATCGATTTTCAGTGTGTTTTCCGGCCCGATTTGCTCGCGGCGAGCGAAAAAAATAGAACAGACCCCGAAACCATCGCTGTAGATCGCGAGCCGGCCGCGGCGCTTCCCGGCACTACGCTGCCGGTGCGAACAGCCCAATTATTTAACATGGGCGCGGAAAGGAGGCGCACAGCTTTTCGTGGTGTTTCGCGGCGCTTCTACCTCCGGTGCGTCCCCGGGGTAAGAGGATGATGGTGTGACGTTAATGCATTGGTTTACATTGCATGTGTCACGTCATGATAAATCAGTCTCTTGTGCCGCCCTCTCGGCATTTTGCGCCCTAGACAACCGCCTATGTCGCCTATGCCAGGAGCCGCCCCTGTCCATACATAGAAAAAAAGTCCATAAACCTTCAGAGCTAGTCATGGCAATGCAATACAATAAAATGTTGATGTTGAAAATATATATATTGAGGAGGTGGGAGGTTGCATGCTTACTACCACAAAAAGGAGGTTTTTAGCTGTCAAGACTAGAAAAGCGCTATATAAATACAAAACCAAAACTATCATTGAAATAACATTGTTGAAATCTTAAATAAACCAATGCTATTGCTTGCAGTTACTAAAGTGACAAACCTATAGTATTTTAATAACATCTATTCTAATGCATGTGAATGAATGACAGTTGCCAATCATCCAATGGAAATTGAAAAGCTTGGATACCCGGCATTATTTCGTGTATAAATAAAAAGCTCACTGCTTCAGGCTGCTAGCAGTGGTCTGTATGCAACCCTGCCAGGATGCGTTGTTATAAGAGGAGCAGTTAAGTTCAGTAACATCACTGCTATACGCTGATTAAATCAAGTGCATTTTTTGTGACATCAGACTGACTTAGTCAGGCAACCATATCTGCCAACATAATTAACAGCTTTATTATAGGCCATATAATATTATCCTCAGCATTTCAAATATGATTCTGTGTAACCTACTTTGGCCCCAGGAATACAGCCGGGGACGTTAAATTCCCTGTGTCACTAAAATCACTCGAGTCGCTGACATTATAAAATAATTAAGAGTTACAATGAACCAAAATGAAGAAGTCAATGCAGTGTTCAAATAAGTAGAACATAAAAAATACTATCTTTTCTGAAAACAGATGTTGCAATATCACAATAGTAGTGATAGATGCAAAAGAGAAAATTTGCCTTAAAAGACAAAAGTGATGAAAAGTGAAGCAGTGAATTGGTGTGTCTGATAAAAGACTGTTGAGTTAGTTAACTCAATACGAGTGTTAGTATTTCTCAGCTTTATCTGAGGTGGGTTCAGGTGTTCATGAGCTGCTGCATTGTGCTTCTCTTAACACCAGGTAGTTGCATCCTATTCAAGTGGACAACCAGTCGCCAACAGATCCGTGTTATCAGGGCGGGGCTGATTGCAGCTGCTGAATGTAAAGTGGTAATAGGTGCAGCCTTTAACCCTACCCTTTTGTTTAAATATTGACCAAGGTGCTGTGACAACACAGTGTCGGAGAGAGGAAGTCATGTAGTGAGAGTCGTTACAGCAAGAGCGAGGGGTTAAGGACACCTCAGCACTAAACTGTTCCCATATCCTGGTTACAAACCAGCAGTACTACGAACATAGCATCAAAAACAATTGTGACATTTGGCTTGTCAAACATGGAGATTTGATGAATAGTAACACATGGAATTCCTATATATTATATAAAATCATGACGTCATATAAAGACTCAGGTCAAATATTCACTAATGATGTTGTAGCCACATTAAACATGACTTTATTGCTTTGATTAAACCTACTGTTAACTTATTGTCCTCTAACAAGTTCTTTTATTAAACATTACAGACAGGAATCTGCGTTACATTCCATACCATTCTATTCCTTCATTAGTTTCCTGTCAGTGAAAATGCCAATTAAAAAGCAAAACAATTAACTGCATTTTCTTCTTTGAACCATTACATGATGTAGGTCAACACTTTTATCAAAGGCAAGGGAAATCTCTCTTGACTATCTCTGACACAAACCGTTTTAACCGGTGCCCTATCAGAAGTGATATCATGAGTTTAATCACTAAAACTTTTAACAAGAAGCACAACTTCTGGTCATACTCATTAGTATGACCAGAAGATATCACAAATTATTGGTTCCATTAATTTTTTAAAACACAAATCAAAATTTATGGCACATAATTGTAAACATGAATAAACATAATTTGCTGTTTATTAGTATTTGGGATATTCTCTTGTATTATATATTTTGTTTGATGGTTTTATTTCTTGTGTCTGATTATTTTTCTTTTTACGATATGTTTTCTGGGTAAAGTGTAACTTTATCAAAAATGCAATTCATTGTTGAAGGCAAAAACAAGAACAACACAAAAGGCTGTCTAGTGTCAGAGATCAGATTATATTTTGCACTTTTAAAAGCAGCAGTTCAGGTTGAGTGTGTGTGGAGGAGAGGTTGAGGTGTGGACTGTTTAAGAAGTGGCTGTTTCAGGATGCAGGAAGCACTGCAGTGAAAGGACCGATTCAGTTACAGAAAAGCAAATAGATTGTCAGGAGATGCAGACCAAAATCCCTGCTGCAGGACCCGGGACACTGTTGAGATGCCTCAAGAAATAACACGTAACCTTCCAATCTAAATACGTTCATGGCCGTTCTTAATCTCTAGTTCAAAAAATTGGTTTTGTATCTCAAAGGCTGAAATAACAAAAATAATACAGGATTTCACCAATTTCAATGATAACTCTATAAATGTTAGGGTCATATCACCTAGAACTGTCTGTGCCCACTCCTGGGCTGTGGTTATAAAACCTGGATCGCAAACACAATTCATTCTTCATGTTAATGACTGAATCAATATGTTTACCTTGTAGGAAAGGCCCATTCATTCATTCACTTCTGTCTTGAACCAATCACATAAAGACTAATCAGCATTCAGCCTCTTGTATTCATCACTTATACAGACTGTCCTTGAAGCCAAACATATCTCACCAATCAACACAAAATATGAATAAAATAATTATAATTATAATAAATTCTTATTTATCATGTGTCCACATTGCACAAATTCAATAATGATATGGACTAGAATTTAAATCCATTCAAGGACATGCAAAGTAATGTTTGTGAGAAAATGTCGCCATTCTTTAAGCTGTGAAGAGAACTGAATGAAAAAACACACAAACTTCACTGAAGAAACATAACAATAAGGGGCTCAACAAAAGTTATATTAATGATAGCTCTAGCCGTTTTGGATAGTTATTTCTATCATAATGTAAAAAGTATAAATTCATGGATATCTCCAGGATATCTTTAGAAAAACTCAAACGCAACTTAAAATAAGCATTTTCCTTAAGGGACTTTGCCAACATAAACCTTAACGAAGAGGTTTGTTACAAGCATTCCAGTACAGAAAAGGTGCGTGGGAGGGTGGGAAGAGGGTGGGAAGAGGGTGGGAAGAGGGTGGGAAGAGGGCGGACCGCAGAGGAGCATGCACTTAAATACAGGATAGGTGAGAGTGGAGTTACAGGTGTTGCTGGAACTGCGGTACATCTACCTTCTCAGCTGACCAGGCCAGAACAGGTAAGATACGGGCCTACCCTCATAGACATAACAAATTGAACTTCAAACTACTAGGTTAACTCTTTTTAGTCTTCATACTGAATAGCTTAACTGATTGTTTAAACTAGATCAGAAAATAAAAGACATTTAGTGGGGCTGCCATACAGTTTAATTAAAGTCAATCTGTTTTGCAGATGATCACTGTCCCATTACAGACTTTTTAAATATATTTTTTGTTTAAAGGAGACCTATTATGCTCGTTTTTGGGTTCATAATTTTAATTTAGGGCTCTACGTGAAAAGGTTTAAAGGCTCCAATCTTCAGAAAACGCTTTAGTTTCTTTATTCTATTCATTGCTGCAGCAGCAGGATACTCAGCCGGATTCAGCTCCAACGCCCCGTCGCTAGAAAGTCAAGTCTGCTGTGATTGGCCAGCTGGTGTTGAGTTCAGGTACTTCAGGACGAAAGGCAGATGGAAACAGACCTCGCTGCAATTAAACACAACAATGACGATTCTTTTTAATTATACAGATGTAATTAATTTAAAATATGTTCTACAGCCCGCTGTGCTTTAGTAAATAGGCGAACTGTGTACACTGGGAGACTTTACCTTGGTTGTACTCTGCGTAGCGTTTAATTTTCCGACAGCACATGAATGCAGCACCAAAAAACACTTTGGACTCTTATTCTAAAAGCCGCTCCCTCCTCCTCTCGGCCCAGTTTAGATTGCGCTTTGCCGTCTTAGTTGGGGGCTTGTCCGGCGAGCCGCCGGGCGTGTATTATGCTATTGATCACCATCTTGACGTAGAGCTGGGGCGGAAGTATTACAAAACTCCGCTAGGAGCCGTTTCACCAACCTCTGGAAAAGTGTTTAAGAGAATAGCTCCCTCTGCTGCTGACTTTGGGATTTTGAACCATCCACACTGTATACATTCACAAACAACATATACAACCCACTAGAAGACTGGGAAAGACTGAAAAAGCACAATAGGTCCCCTTTAGAGGTCTGTATGTAGTTCCTAACCAAAAAGTAAAGTGGGATTCTTACTCTTTCTATGCTATAATTCCTTTTAACAACCTGGAAGATGCATATATAGCCACAGTGCATGGTTACATTACACCCAGGGATCTGTGTACATGTCTAAACCTCTCTTACGTCAATTATTACCTGTCAGTGAAAATGCTAATTAAGTAGCAAAACTAAATAATTTCAGATTTTTCTGTGGTAAGTACCACTAGATGGTGTAGGTCAACGCTTTTCCTTCTTAAAAGCAAGGGAATTATCTGAGTTAAAGTTTCTTCCATGTTTGTCCTAAGGTCAAACAGTTTGAATATATTAAGGTTTGTGATTTGTCTTACCCTGCCTTTGTCTGTTCCTCACTTTCCAGTAAGCCCGAAGATGATCAAAGTGGTGTTGTTGTTAGTCTTGGTCCTAGTGGCCATGTCCTCAACCTTTGGGAAATACATCCCAAAGACTGGCAAGAGGATCCCCCAGACTCTGTCTCGAGGTCTGTGACAATCGATTGCACCTCTAAGGCTGAATGATTGAAACTAAATGTTTTTGTTATTAACACTGAGATAAAGCAGAGTCTGCCATTGCGTTTTAATGGAGTCCATGTCTGTCCAGGTTGGGGTGATCAGCTGATCTGGGCTCAGACTTATGAGGAGGCTCTCTACTGGTCCAGGTCAAGGTAAGAAAAAAGTTTTAACACACCAATCCATAAAACCTTAACAGTGACCTATATTGTAGTTCATGATTAAATGTAAATGAGGCTGATTTGTATTTTAGGAATAAGCCTCTGATGGTAATCTTTCACCTTGAGGACTGCCCACACAGCCAGGGTAAGTCTGAAAAAAACCCTGCCATTTGAGTTGTTGAGTTACTCATGCAGAGAAAAAATGTTCTGTTGAATAAAGAGAGAACCCTATTTGAAGAGCATGTGTTTTCTCAAGTTTGATGTCACCTCACACATATGGCCTCATGTAATAACAAACACTGAACTGAGTTACACAGTTAAAAAACTGTTTCTCCTGCAGCACTAAGGAAGGTCTTCTCAGATAACGAGGTCCAGAAAACTCTTGACGAAGACTTCATCATCCTCAATCTGGTTGTAAGTTAGTTTTCAAAACTAATGGCTTGAAAAATTCTTAATTAATTTCGCTCATTGATTCCTTTTGAATATTGTTAATCTGTGTACAGAAGTATGTGACCTTTTCCAGACTCACCCAATTAAAACCAGCAATTGGCTGAATTTGACAGGAAATGTTGTGTTTATGTAGGACCTCAAAGTAATAAGTAGGTTTTATTATTATTATTTGAAACTAAATCTTTGTTTTATATGTTTAATAAAAAGGATACCATTTTTTTTTCTCAGTATGAAACCACCGACAAACATCTCTCGCAGGATGGACAGTATGTTCCCAGAATCATCTTTGTCGGTAAGCCACACAGCTATTCCTATAGGCCTGTCACTAGTCCCTGTCATAGATTACATTACTTACCTTCAATGGAAAAAGTGCAGTGGTTAGCACTGTCACCTCACACCAAGAAGGCTCTGGACTTGAACTATGTTTGTGATGTATTCAAGCATTTTTTAGTTGTCCCAGTTTATCAAACATGATTGATAACGTGGGACACCAGTCATTGAAGTTCTCTTAATGGGGGAAATATGCATTTAGGGACTTACTGAAGTAAAAAAAAAAAAAAATAGAGAAACTTAAGAGATTTAGCATATGGTCTGCAGTTTTCAGACAGGAGTTATGGTAAATACAGTCTGTCCCTGTCTGTTTAAACTGATAACTAGCACATAATCAGTTAGCTCTCTAGGACAGAGCAGCCATTGGTTTCACGAAACATGTGGAGAAGACAATGGGGTGATCGATGATGATGGGTCTCGCACCTGCAAGGACTGTTTGTTCCCTGAGTAGCCCCAATAGAAATGGTGAATTGCAGAATCAATAAACTGTTATTTTTGACTGCTGTTGATTGAATTTTAAAAATTTTAGATTTAAAAACAATGTAATACACCTTTTAATAGAAAGTTTTTAATTAATTTTACAATTTCTTTATTTAGGCTAGGGTTCTTTATGAAAAAATTATTACATTTACATGTTGATATGAATTAAGGACATTTCTATGAATAACACAAATTTTCTTATTAATTTTCTTACTCATTTTATAATGCTTTTTAAAAAATTGGTAATATTGACATGTTTGACATGCATAAAGCAAGGTGATTTAGGCTTTTTTAAAGCCTAATAAAAGTGGACGAGATTACCAAGTGATCTGTCCCAGATTATATTTTGGCATAAAGAACACTGTGTGCCATGTCTCCTCTGATTATAATATCTACATTCTTTCTTCTGGTGTGGTTAGAAAACATCTTAAGGATTAAAGAAAGGTATAATATGTTGATCTAATGTGTAAAACAGATATCGGAGTCATAGAAATTAAAATTGCGAAAAAAATCCCAAAACACCCAAATTCACTCTTCATAGTTGTGAACCACAAAGTGACAAGTGACATTATATTATAATGTAAATATTTACTTTACAGACATACAAATAGCCTGAGATCATGTTCACATGAGCAGTCTTTTGGACCCCACAATAAAACTAGCTGTGTTTGGTAATTAAAAATACTCAGCGGCAAATGTAATATCCAAATACAAACCATGTATCAGAAAGTTTAATTGTTGACATTAAGATACTCACAATTCAAGTTAAAAAAACTGCAGCACCAGTAGATGCACAAAGGTCCTGCCTGCTCCAAGGTTACACCTGATTTAAATCTTTTTAATCACCCCGTACCTTAAATGTCTCCACAGACCCAGCAATGACAGTGAGAGGGGATATTGTTGGTCCCTATGCCAATCGCATGTATGCCTATGAACCAAATGACCTCAAAGTCTGTAAGTGCTTCAGCTAACACACACTGATGTTAACACAAATCTTATCTTCTGGCAGCAGTGTCTTTTTGTGTCCATGCAACACATACTGATTATTAATTATGAATGTGTCCTGCCTCTTCCTCAGTGCTGAGCAACATGCAGAAAGCTAAGAAACTCCTGAAGTCTGAGCTGTGAACACAAGGACAAGACACATGCTCAACTTCCAACCCTGATCCACACTTTATCATTTCAGATTCCCATTTCATGCTGTCACTACAGTTTACATAGAAAACTAAGCACTGTAAAGTTTTCCTCAAATCACCTTCATTTTACATGTTTCTGTTTGTGTCGGATTCTTACTTTTTTCATTGTTGATCTACATCCAGAATGTCTTTTAAATAAATGTGGAACTGTTCATATATCCAAGATGTATACGCTGCCTTTTTATTAGCTAGGAGATTACAGGAAATCATAATACAGAAAACCCATTACAAATGTACAAACAAAAGAGTAACCCTTCAGTGTTAAACCACTCATGCCTCTGCTGTTATCAGAAATACGGGTAGTGATAAAGCATAATAATTAATTGGAACAATAAATAACTGGATAAAAAATGTTAAGCTTCTGTATAGAGCAGGCTATTTTAAGTGCGGGAGCTCTAATCCCTCAGTTAGATAGGCACGGCATATTGACCTCCTACAATGTTACCGGTAATGTATCTGGTTAGCCGGCCTATACATATAGTTTAATTTTGCTGAATATTTGCATACTTTAAAAACAACTGTGGTCTCAATAACTCAATATTTTGGAGTTAATAAAGACAATTGGTTAGTTATTATATCAGGATGCAGACTGCACTCTACAACTGGTTTGCCAAGGTTATCAAAATTATAGCAGATAACTATTAAACACAAGAGTCTGTTTACTCTTTATAAATGGTAAATACTTAACATTGAATTGAAAACAACATGCAAGTTGTAATTTAATACTGATTTCAGCATTGTCTCTGCACTGTTTTGGTCTCCACTAAAAATTCTGGATATTTCAAAGCTGCTATGACAACGGGGAAAGTGAAAAAAGAAGATCTGGGGGAAACCTGGTGAGGTGATAACTCTTTCAGTTCATCACTACAAGCAAATACATTTTCCTAGAGCTATCTGGAAATCCCACATCTCATATAAGCTCTAAACAGGTGTAGCCAATCCATTAATTGAGGTGGGCGGGGCCAAGCAAACCTGACAGAAGCAGGCCACAACAGATACTGACACATGTCCCCAGGCCATTGTCACAAGTGTGTGAGGTTCTCTTTATGTGATACCAGCAACAAAAGTGAATTCCACTGTTAAAGAAATGAAGCACCACAGGAGGTCCTTTAAAAATATTTATTGAAGGCCAATAAAATATCCAGAATAAAAACAAAAAGGTGTTAAGCTAAAACAAGTAAAATACAGCCACTTAAAAACAATTAAAAACTCAAGGGTTGAATCACAAAGGTTTAAGAAAACAAATATTAAAGTGTCTAAAATCACTCAAATGTACCCCGGTAGATAACAACCAGCTTCACTTTATCTACACACAAATGATTGTTCCTACAGTGACGGTATTAAGATTCAATGGGCCTCATTTACTAACAGTGAAAACGCACGATTTAAACACAGATTTGTGCGTACGCACTGTTAGTAAATGAGGCCCATTGAATCTTAATTGACGCACGAATCTGGGATTCATCAAAATGTTTGTACCTAAATTAGTAGTAGTCTGCGCACAAATTTAGAACTTCCTCAGACCATGCGTACGCACAAATGATGAAGGCCCGGCTGTCTTAAAAAATGTAAACACACACCCTTTTAACTAAATGCAAAGTATATTAAAACTCTATTTATTAATTTTTAAAAAATAGTAGACAGTTTACTAATGCATTGACCAAATGTATTAAAAAACTATGAAATTGTCGCCCTTTCAACCTCATCATCTATAAAAACCTGCTGAATTCATATTTATGTTTCTTGATAAACGGGGCATCGCTTCTTCTGCAACAATGAATTTAAAACACTGCGGTAAATCGTAATCTGCGGGAGGAACTCTTCTGTCTGCAGGAGTGTGTGTGTGTGTGTGTGTGTGTGTGTGTGCTTGTCTCTGTCACTCTTCA
The DNA here is from genome assembly GCF_022539355.2 of Hippoglossus stenolepis. NCBI lineage: Eukaryota > Metazoa > Chordata > Actinopteri > Pleuronectiformes > Pleuronectidae > Hippoglossus > Hippoglossus stenolepis. Next base: position 22,546,965 of record NC_061499.1, on the reverse strand, counting down.
CACAAACAATCAATCAATCAATCAAATTTTATTTGTCTCATAGGGCTTTGACAATTTGTGACATCTCGCCCTTTAACCCTCAACAGTAAGGAAAAACAATTACCTTTTCTCTTCACTCCACTCGCTTCAGTTTCGACACACGCGCAGTGAGATCAGGAGCTCGCTCACTCCTTGAAGCAGCCGGCAAGTGACTTTAAGCGAAGAACAGTGGAACAGTGAAAACACCTGCTTCTTTGGTCACAGCTGCTCAATGATCAGAGCAGAAGCTGCAGTTGTTTTGTACCGAGTTGGAGTTTCTGTGTCCTCCTCCACTCTGACCTTCTCTCACTTTAACTAATAAACACTCATCATTAGTTATCAGGACCTGATCAGTACATGAAGTAAATAAGTTTTGTTTGATTCGCTCCAGAGTTCATGAGGCTGCATTTAAACATCATGAAAAAAAACTCATCAACATTCTTTGCTCAGTATAACACGAGACGTGATTCACAGTCAGGACTCAGTATTAAAATGACCAGAGCAACATGCGGACATGATCCGACACCATCGATTAATAACTAAACACATGATCGTAAGTTTGTCATATAAATCATCCCAATAAAAAATAGAACAAATGAACATGAATCCGTTGAGAATTTGAAAAAATTTACTGCGAACGGAACTTACTTCATTTTCATCTGCACGAACTTAACTTTTAACTACTTTTTTAAGTATGAACTGTGGTACAACACTGAGTATAATCTCTCATATGAAACTTTATACCCTGTTCTAGGCCTTGTGTGATGGAAATTTGACCTGGTGAGACTTCTGAAATAAAGAGACTAGAGAATCATAGTCTTTTAAGTATACTTATTCTGGTAAGTGGAAGGTCATACAGCATGCGCTATATCTCCAGGGGTAAGAGGGAATGACAAAGAAACAGTTGCAGGCGTATGTTTTTATGCAGATGGTGAAGAGATGTGTGTGAAGAGTTGAGGGGGTGTGCGCAGAGTGGCAAGCACACCCTCTGCCCAGTGGTCGTAGCTATTACCTTTAAATTTGAACCTTGATTTCAGAGACAGATACAAACTGAGAGTGTTTTGACGTGAGCCTGAACACTGAACTTTCACATACACAACAACCACAACAACAAAGAGTGAGGCGGACACGCCCACCAACTCCCTGCAACACCCACACACTGACCAACAGTAGCTTTCCATCCACAGACCTCTGCCAGTACTCATGAAGAAATGTGTGGCTCTTTTGTTTTAACAGCAGCTTCTCTACTCTACTCAAACATGTGTCCATCACAACAACACACACTTCCTGATCTCTGATTCGTTTTTTATTTTACTCTTAATAGTACAGCATGAAACACAAATTGTCAAGATTTACTTTCTGTTTCTCGTTGTTGTGCTTCCTTGAATTTAAGAGTTTGCTCCTCCAGACCTCCTGCTGCGTCTTTCACGCAGAAAGACGACCGCCAGAGAAAGTCCAGTCCCAAGTCTTCTTCTCCTTCTTTATTTGGTTTATTGGCAGGTGACAACCAACGCCAAGGTACACGCCTCTCTACTGTGTAAGTGTTTCAATATCCTACTTCCTCTTCTTTTCCCCATTCGGTAGCTTATCTCCTCTTATTACCGTTTTTTGATATTTGATAGCTTCTCCTTCTGCCTGCCGGAGGCGGGTGGCAACCTCCCGTGTTGGAGTGTATATCAGAGTTATCTAGCTCATATTAAATCAGTCGGTCTCAATCCTGTCTCCCCAGCTAATGCAGTGAACATACTCCTATTCCAAAGGTAACTACTTCATTTCAAGCTTAGTTCTTCCTCTCTGCTTGCACTTTTCCTCTTGAGCTTTCTCGTTTCCTCGAACACACTTATTAAAGTGAAGCATTACATGCTCCACTGACTCTTCTATAAAATATTTTGTGTGGGGGTTCAACACACAGTGGAAGGCTGTGTAATGCACCTTGACGCTGGTTGCCACCGCCAATAAACCAAACAGAAGAAGAAGAGGCTCGACACTACATTCATGCATCTTCCTGAAACGCCTCTTAAAAATAACAATGTCTTTGAACAAGAGGCCGGGCTTTCTTCTATTGAGTCACAATCTTTTTGTGGCTTTGATCTTCAACATTATTTGAGATCTTTAAAATTGTCTTTGGTTCTTTATCATGTCTTTGATGTCTATAAAGACTTATGGTTGGAAGAAGATACCTTCTTCTTCATGTTCCATATCAAGGGTGTTTTGTACTCACCTTGGTCAGCACCGCTAAGTGGGAAAGAAACGGATCAAATAGACCTAAACCCAGATATGGAGGAGACTGCAATACAGATATTCACCATGGATACATCTAATGCATTGGGAGCTTCCCAGCATGACAGTTGAACTATTCGCATGCAGATTGAGGATCTTTATACCAAGTTGATCATGGAGCAGTGGGAACTGTTAAAATCGTGAAACACCAGACAACAACGCCACAAGGTTTCTAAGCTGGCAGAACTTCTTCTGAACATGACTTTGTCTGTGTCCTCAGACCTGATCACAGCACATGGACACAACGATTCTTTCCTTTACTGCGGAGAGTCTCCAGTCCAGTCTGGGAGACGCTTCGTCAGGAGTTTAGCACCGGCAAAGCTTAAAAGGTTCAGAGTTTGGATCAACTCACTGAGTTGGTTGCAGAGGAGATGACAGAGAGGGTCAATTCCCCGCCAGTCTGAGAGCTCCACCAGCGGATGCTCCACCAGCGGATGCTCCACCAGCGGATGCTCCCCACCAGACTGCCACAGTGTCACCAGACCACAGCCAACAAACTTGAGAAAATGGTCAATTGTGTTTGCAAAGTGTTGAAGAAATCTGCCGGCGAGCAATCGAGGGCTCGTTTCAAGCCGAAACTATGCAGTCAAAAGACATTTGAGCTGATAAACCAGTTCCCTAGGGGGAAAACCAACCTCTTTCACGCACTGACTCATCACGCAGTTCTCGCTCTCTGACAGACGAACATCCTCAGAATCATCAGTCCGCAGCAGTGACTATAAGACAAAGTGAGGCCGTATCTTGTGAAATCATCGAAGGAGGTGCATTTACATCATCGAAATTTCTTTAGGATTAAATGTTGAATCTGACCTGAGTGGGCTGATATCTGAATCTTCTGAGTTTAAAGCTGCTGCAGTTGAAATCTATCAGATAATTAGTGAAGAGGAGAGGTCAGATCATCTGATTCGAGTAGAGGCTCCAAATCCCCAAAGAGCCACAAGAAGTTTTGGAAAGGTGGGAAGAGGACTGTAATAGCTTTTGCAAAGTTTTTTGGCGACAGCACGATGCTCAAGATGGGGACACAAGTCAGGAAGAAGTTCAGTAAGGAGACCCAAGTCCCTGCAGCAGTGAGTCAGTCAAGTCTCCTGATGGATAGTGTGGAGTTCTGCTTCCGGGACAGAGACTAAGGACAGAGTTTCACCTGCAAACGCTTCCCTCGCCCCAATACGATGTCCTCACGTACATCACAATCGACATTTTAGTGGCAAGTCCAGCTGTGAAGTGACGAAAGTGTTCATTGTTCCTAAGTCCCCACAGAAAGATGTAATGTGGACATAAAGGAGAGAGGATCAATTTCTGCCATTGATGAACTGGTGGTTCTCAAAATGCAGCTCTGTGACTACACCAAGAGGGTGACCTCCGCTTTAATGGGAGATTGAGCCCATCGTAGATCTCCCCGGTCTCAGATCAACAGTGCAACGGAACGGCAGAGCCCCTACAGAAAAGACATGTCAATCTCACATTGACCAGTTCGCCACTGAAAGTGTATGCAAAGTCCAAAGTGAACTTGTGTGACGAATCAATACACTTCTCACTCAATACCTGTTTGAAAAACATACGCAGTCCAAGACATTGACTTAGACATGTCCCCAGATATAATCAATGTCCTCCACAAGGCCGTGTTCAAGGACCTGTGTAAGATGTGGACTGTCCAGAAACGTCAAGCGTTTCCATTTATCGAAAAGAACCAGAGGTCGCAGGAAAGAATCACACCTCTATGGAAAGCCACATGTCCAAAACCCGGCAGAATGTCCAGATTCTTCCTTGAGCAGATTCCTTTAAACAGAAATGCTATTGCTTTAAATGAGGACGTGGCATATACGCGTGTCTTCTACTGAAGGGGTGATTCACCTGGGAGCCCAGTAGTCACTTCACATCCAAACAAAAAACAAAAAGTCTGCATGAAAATGTTTTCTGTAACCATTTTCTGTCACAACTGTTAAAAGAATAAAAATAAGAAGATGAGTCGCAGAGGTTGTCCTTGGTGTGAAAGCAGCCAGTGTGTGAGGAGGACCATGCAGGAGAAAGAGGGGGAGAAGGGGGAGCACAGGGGGTCTGCTTCATTGAACTGAAGCTTTTGGTCCCATGAGCTCTTTTCACATCTCATAGCATGAA